>NC_090932.1:661493790-661813235 GCF_040938575.1 Ambystoma mexicanum | reverse complement strand
GCAACCCGGCTGTGTGAATCACAGCCAGGCTGGAATGAATGGGGGGAAACTGTTTAAAAGCAGGTCTCTAGGACTTGGAAAGCAGAGTCTACCACTGGAACGAAAGAACCGAAGAGGAGAGGAAGGAAGAGGACTGCTGCAACTCCTGGACGATCGGTGAAGCCCTGCTGCAGGTCGGAATTGCCTGAAACTCTGACGACAGAGAAGCCCTTCAAGGTTAACTTCTTCCTTTGAGTTAGGTGGGAACAGCCAACTCGCAAGCCACCTGGACACCATCCTATTCTGGTCGAATTTTCATCAGAGTGCTGTTGAAAACCTGATAGCCAGAGGGAAGGAAACCAGCTTGTGGATTTTAAGGCACTCACACCTTAAACCGACGTCTAGCTATAGCTTTTGGCCTCTTCCCTGGGCAGTACAGGAACCTCCCGAGGTCCTCCTTCTTGTCCCCACAACTGAAGCTCAGGAACAGCGAGATCTGCTTGAACTGCCAGGAACAACTGCCTCAGCTACAGCTTTCTTCATTGACAAGGTACTGTGCAAACGTGGTCCGGAAATCTTTTCGGCCATCGAGAAAGTGCTTGAAACTTTCCTCAACTACAAAGGCTTGTCCTTCCCTTAACATTCGTGAAACTTTTCGCCTAGCCAAATCCTTTAAAAATCTGTAGCAAAGACTTAACCGTTACTTACCAGAACTGTGCTATCCTATACAAAAGACTCTGAACCATTGACTTTGGCCCAGGCCTATTGAGAAAGGATGCTGGTTGTATTTAACTTAAACCCTTTGCCCTGCCTATGAATGTATTTGGGCTGTCTATTCTTATAACCTTGTCTTTTCCCTCCTTTATTAAGTATCTGATGTGCCATTTTGCTCACACTTCATTTTTGAGCTGAACATGTTCATTTACTTACCGGTTGGATTATTGGGGTGTATTAGTGTGTGATATTGAGCTGCTTGTGCTAGTGTAATGTTTTGGGACTGACTGAGTAAATAAATGTATATTCTTTTACCAAGAAACCTTGAGTAAGTGTTTACTTGAATCACTATATTGGTTGGTCCTTTTTGTAACTTGTTCTACTGTTCACTTAAACTCTTGAGATAAGTATTGCTGCTCAGCCATCACTACCACTTTACTGTGCATTACAGGCTTGTACCAAATGTGAAATTGTGCTTACACTTGTAGTCCTAATTGCCTGTAGTGTTCCCAAAGTGTACTGCCGGTGATTCTGCCCAACAGATGTGCACTACTCCTCACAGTGGAGGGGTCGTTTTATTGCAGATGAAGTTCAGCATGCCAATGAAGTGATGGTGAAAGTATCTTGGAACATTGACAGGATCAAGAGAACAGAGTTCTCCTGGAGTTTGTATGTCTATTTCTTCTTTATTTTGGTTTGCAGCGCGTAGGAAGTTATGCAAGTCATCCCATACATATTCTGCACAACGTAAATTAACAAAACATGTCGGTAGGCCTAGGTTCCTTGGCATACAAAATAAAACAGTGTGATGTCGGAACCAGTATTCTTTTGTACCACAAATATTTGCCAAAAGATTTGTGATACTTGACTTCAAAACTTCATCTTTGAAGCAGTTGGTAGCTGACATGTTTAACAAATGAGAGTATGTTTTAATGTGATAAAATCGTGGTGGCTCTAGATCTGGAAAAACCTTTGCTGAGCTCTGTTGGTTGCCTATTTTGCTAATATGGTTCAATTGTTGCAAGATCACAGGAGCTGTGGGGGTTTAGCCAGTACCCCAATTGTTTGAGTAAAAGATAACGGTTTTTCCTGGTTATCTTGCTTAGATAATTCAAAGAATGGTTCCAACACAGTGGACATTGCGATACAGTTCTCGCTTTTATTTGTACTGGTGCTTAGTTGTTCTATCATTCAGTTGGTTATGCATTTGGTACGTATATGGGATAACCGTGTCCCTGGTTTGTCAGCCGACACGTGTTTCGACCCGTGGGTCTTTATCAAGGCTGATGTGAATTCAAACATCATGTGAAGTGCATAGTTTGTGACAATTTAGTGACATATATAGTAGGTTTGGTGCACAGTGGGGGGTGTTTGTGAGAGGCGGAGTGTTAAGCAAATGATAACGGTTACATTGACACAAACATTAAAGCAATGACAATGCATTTTGCGCAGAGGGAGAGAGAGGAAAAGAGATGAAAGGTTAGCAAGTAGTTTGTAGAGGTGGTTCAGGTTAGAAAATTGGAGGAGGGTTGCCTCTTACCTATTGTGTACAGTCAACAATACAACAAATACAGTGATTCAAATATACACTTACTCAAGGTTTCTTGGTAAAAGAATATACATTTATTTACTCAGTCAGATATAACAAATTACTCTAGCATAAGCCGTTCAATATCACACACTAATACACCACAATAATCCAACCGGTAAGTAAATGAACAAGTTTAGCTCCAAAATGAAGTGGGAGCAAAATGGCTTTTCAGATACTTAATAAAGGGAGGGAAAGGACAAGGCTATAAGAATAGAAAGCCCAAATACATTCATAGGCAGGGCAAAGGGTTTTAGTTAAATACAACCAGCAATTCTTCTCAATAGGCCTGGGCCAAAGTCAATGGTTCAGAGCCTTGTGTATAGGTTAGCACAGTTCTGGTATATAACGGTTAAGTCTTTGCCACAGATTTTTAAAGGATTTGGCTAGGCGAAAAGTTTGACAAATGTTAAGGGAAGGACAAGCCTTCATAGTTGAGGAAAGTTTCACGCACTTTCTCGATGGCCGGAAAGATTTCCGGACCGCGTTTGCACAGTACCTTGTCAATGAAGAAAGCTGTAGCTGAGACAGTTGTTCCTGGCAGTTTGAGCAGATCTCACTGTTCCTGTGCTTCAGTCGTGGGGACAAGAAGGAGGACGTCGGGAAATTCCTGCACTGCCCAGGGAAGAGGCCAAAAGCTGTAGCAATACGTCAGTTTAAGGTGTGAGTGCCTTAAAGTCCACAAGCTGGTTTCCTTCCCTCTGGCTATCCGGTTTTCAACAGCACTCTGATGAAAATTCGACCAGATGGGTACGGTACCCAGGTGGCTTGCGAGTTGGTTGTTCCCAGCAAACTCAAGGGAAGAAGTTAACCTTGAAGGGCTTCTCTGTCGTCGGAGTTTCAGGAAATTTGGACCTGCAGCAGGGCTTCACTGGTCATCCAGGAGTTGCAGCAGTCCTATTCCTTCCTCTCCTCTTTGGTTCTTTAGTTCCAGTGGTCGACTCTGCTTTCCAAGTCCCAGAGACCTGCTTTTAAACAGTTTTCCCCCATTCATTTCAGCCTGGCTGTCACTCACAGAGAAGTGCGACTGTCCTTGCGGACAGCCAGCCAGCCAGCTAGCCAATCACGCCAGAGTGCATTCAGGTCTCCTAGGAGACTAAGCACAGGGAGTTTCGGGCACCTCCCTCACATCCTGTCCTCACAGGACACCCTTGCACCAGAGGAGGGCTTCAGCACTGAAACCCGCCAAAGGCCAATGAACAAAGGGACCAAACCTGGTTTGGCGCGCAGAGACAAACACAGGACGGACCTTTCCTAAAAGAAATGGCGAGAAAAGTTGACCACAGTCTGTTTTTACAGATAGGTCTTGGGCGCCATATTGAAAAAAATGGCTGACCCGGTTTTTACGTACCGTTGTTAGCGGTCGGGGCAAATCATAGTAGTTTTTTCTAAAGCACTGCCACCAGCCATTTAAAGTAGGAAAGGGTAACATTTTACTGTTACATGAATGTTTCAAACTCCGGGGAAGCTAGGCAACCCCTCCAGCACTCTATAGGAAGATAGTAACTTTACAAGCTCTGGGAGACGGTAGTCAGTCCCAGAGAAGGTATTTAAGCCTTGGGAAGTCTGAAAGACAACCCTGTGCCACTGCACTGAAGGTGCTGTGTGACACACAGAAAAAGATGATGCCTATGGAGTTGTGCTAAAACTCCATAACCAAAGAACATAAAAGTAAAACATACATCAAAATACATGAAAGAGTGTGGAAAAAAAGGCTCAAACTCTTTCCAGGTAAAAAATAAAATCCTAGAAATCCAGCAAAGTTGCTGGGGGTCTCAAAAGGTAAGGGAAATTAGCACATTTTGAGAATTCTCCCTAACACTCGTTCCCTCCAGACTAAGGGACAGGAGGATTTAACCACTCCTGGATGAATCTCTTTACTCTAGTCGGTCAAACATCCTGGAGAGACCATTTGCATTTTGGTGGTGACACCCAGACCTGTGTTCTATGGTAAAATCAAACCTTTGCAGGCTGATTGACCATCTCAGTAATTTTGGTTTTTCCCCTTTCATTTGCATCAACCATCTCAAGGGTTGGTGGTCAGTCTGAATCACAAAAGTTGATCCATACACGTATGGCCTAAACTTCTTGAGTGACCACACAATATCAAAGCACTCACGCCCACCTTGTTTCTGGTTCCTTCAGCTTCCTGCTGATGAAGCAAATGGGGTGCTCCATACCTTTCTCATCCAGTTGACTAAGGACTGCACCTATACCTGTATTTGAAGCATCTGTCTGCACAATGAGGTTGGTTATACTCAGGAGCTCTTAGGACTGGAGCTTGACCAAATGCTTTCTTTATGCCTTCAAATGCTTGAGTGCACTCCTCATTCCTCCTGACCGTTTTAGGGAATTTGGGAGAGGAGATCACATTCAAGGGAGAAGCTATGGTCCCATAGTTCCCGATGAAGTTCTTATAGTACCCAGTGAGGCCTAGGAAGGCTCTCAATTGGGTTTGAGTAGTAGGGGTGGCCCAGTTTTGTACAGCTTGTACTTTGCTAGGCAATGGCCTTATTTCACCTCCTCCTACCTCAATTCCAGGGTAGACCACTTTACTCTGACCAATTTGACATTTACTAGCCTTTATGGTCAGATGGGCCTGCTTAAGAGCCTGCAAAATATATCCTAAGTGGACAACATGCTCTTTCCAAGTAGGGCTGAACACTGCAATGTCATCCAAGTATGCCATGCAGAAGTCCTCCATCCCATTCAGAACTTGATCAAGCATCCTTTGGAATGTAGCAGGTACATTCTTTAGTCCAAAAGGCATTACCTTAAACTGGTAGAGGCCTGCTGGGGTGGAGAATGCAGTTTTCTCCTTGGCATGGTCTGTCAGGGCTATTTGCCAATAGCCTGAAGTGACATCAAATGTATTAAGGCATTTGGCTGAACCAAGTTTATCCACCAGTTAATCTATCCTTGGTAAAGGGGGGGGGGGGCATCAGTCTTGGTGACTGCATTAAGAGCTCTATATTCCACACAGAACCTAAACTCCTTGGATAATGCTTTTGGCACTGGAACAACTGGACTAGACCATGGACTGGTATAGGGCTCTATTACCCCGAGATGAAGCATCTTGTTGATCTCCTCCTTTGTGTGGGATCTTACATGAACTGACATCATGTATCCTCTATTTTTGACAGGCAAACCGTCACCAGTTTGAATATCATGCTGGCCCCAAGGGGTCAAGCCTGGTGATAGTGAAAACAGGGAGGCAAACTGATTTAACAGAAACTTGAACTCCTCCTGTTGTTCAGGTGTCAAATTAGAAGAGAGATTAACACATCTAGATTTTCTCATCTCCTCCTCTTGGGCTGAAGCTAGGAGCAAGGCTCCCACTCCTGGTCTTACGACATAAGCTTTTAAACGGTTGGTGTGAAAAACTCTGTGAGCCCCTTAGGATTGCCTAAATCCACCTGATAGTTGACCTCTCCAAGTTTACCCACAACCTTGAAGGGTCCTATCCATTTTTCCTGTAAGGCCTTCTGCCTTGTAGGTACCATAACTAGAACTAGCTGGTCTTTAGAAAACTCAACCATGTTGTCCTTCTGGTCATGCCAATGTTTCACCAGAGCCTGACCTGCTTTCAAGTTGTCTGATCTGTCACATCATGTGTTGCATTCTCCGCCGGAGACCTATCACATAGTCAGTGACTCTCATTGGCTTGGGGGAAGGAGCACTCTCCAACCCATCCTTAATTAGGGCCAGGGGGCCTCTAACTGGATGGTCATAAAGAAGTTCAAAGGGACTAAATACATCTCCCTCCTGAGGACTTCTCTATAAGCAAAGAGAAGGCATGACAGAAGAAGGTCCCACTTTCTTCTAAGGGGTTCCTCTAAAGCACCTATCATGCTCTTCATTGTACGGTTGAACCTCTCTACCAATCCATTTGTCTGAGGATGGTAGGCAGTTCAGAACTTGTAAGTTACCCCACAGTTTTTCCACATGGCCTGCATGTAGTGGGACATAAAATTGGATCCCCTGTCAGAGATAACTTCATTAGGAAAACCTACTCTGGTAAAAATACCAAGTCTGGCCTTAGCAACAGTCTGAGCTGTAACAGTTCTCATCGATAGTGCTTCAGGATACCTAGTAGCATGGGCTACTACAACCAGGGTAAACCTGTTTCCTGAAGATGTGGGAGGGTGTGAGGGACCAACAATGTTGATCCCTACCCTCTCAAAAGGAACTCCCACCACTGGGAGAAGCACCAAGGGTGCCATATTCTTGGTTCCACTCATGCCAGAGTTTTGGAATGTGTGACAGCTCCTACAGAACTTATCTACATCAGACCCCAACTTAGGCCAGTAGACATATAGAGAGAGCCTTTCCTTAATTTTCTTAAAACGTATGTGACCAGCCAAAGGTATCTCATGGGCTAACTGTAGGAACCGGAGTGTGCTTCCAAGATGCACTACAAGTCTTCTGTAGTCCCCTGGCATAGACTCAGTCGGTTCACTGTAGAAGAGGTCATCTTCCCAGTATAACCTATGCTTCCCTGGATCTTGCCCATCCAGCTGTGAAGCTTCCTGTTGGCGAAGACCTTCAAGAGTATGACACTCTCTTTGACCTTTGCTGAAGTCTGACCTACAGGGTCCACCTTCTGCCAGTAAAGACTGTAGCTCAGGATGGTCTGCAGGATCCAGATCTCCAACAGGAGCAAGATCCTCTTCCAGCTCTGATTCTTCAGCAGCTGATTCAACCCCACAAGGTTTTTCCACACACTCAGCCACAGCTCATGGAGGGATCACAGGTGTGATCTTGGACAGTCCTCTCAGGGATGTTCTTGTTGGTAGCACAGGTGTGCTGGCTGGTTTCTTCCTGGAGGTTTTAGGTTGCCCCTTTTCCTCCTTCTTCGTAGAAATTGCAGTCAGTATGTCCCGTGGACTGGGAGTTATAGTTTCCTCTATAATCTCCTCTGGAGAGCCCCTTAAAGGATAGTTCCGGGACTTTTTTTTTATTGTTCCTATGGTTCGGCCATGTGTTTTTAAGCATAAATCGGTAGATCGTAGAAAACTCTCCTATGGACCTTACCCGACTTTTCGTCCATTAACGCACTCGAAAACATCCGCCATTTTATGATAATCCTATCATTTCCCCCCATCGCCCTGGCTCACCTGCTTTTGCGGCACTAAATCAAATCCCCCGCCCCTGAGCCTGACATCAGCAGACGCGTACCGCCCATTTCCCAACGCCAAAGCACGTTTCGTGTCAACAATCGCTGCGCCTCAGCTAATGAAGTGTCGCCATGGAAATGGCAGGACGCCTCTTTCCTCTATAAGTATAAACACACCGTTTCACAACACACAGCAGCAGATTTTCGAATCCATTCCTCTCTCTGTGTTACTTTGAGTATTCTGTGACTCGTTTCTGTGCTCTGGTCAGCTACCTTCGCCGCTTCTAGGCCTTGTGAACACCTGTACCATCTCTGTAAATTATTTTACTTTCTTTACCACACAATGGCTACAATAATGCCGTATATAAAACAAACAGTATTACAAACAGTATTATAAATAATTTTTCAAAAAATATAGAATGTCTCCGTATTTATGGTTCTCTGGGGCTGCAAAGCACGCAGACAAAATGCAAAGATGGAGTGTAAATTTCAAGTCCTGTGAGATGGCCTTACACTGAATGTAGCTAACTAGGAATGTGTGCTCGTTCAAAGTGAAGGTCAGCTGCTTTGATTTTTTGCTCGGGTGCCGGAATGGCCCACGACTCAGTATAAGGTTCTATTGTTATTTGACCTTGACAGGCCGGGACCATCCCGAAAGACTTCTTTTTGGTGGTGTGGGGCAATAACGTAAGAAACGATAGTGAATATAATTTCAGAAACGAAAGCCATTTCATGTTCATTCATTAGAAGAAATAACGTCGGCATAGAAGGAGTGGTATTTCGGGGCTGCACTACGCACAGACACAATGGAAAATGCAAATATAATGTAAGTAACTCTTTAGATGAGTTTATACCGCAATTTAATTACTATACAGTAGCTTTAAAGATGGGTTAAGTTGTACTTGTTCGTTCTATGTGGCATATTGTTTTGTACCGCGCACTATCTTGGGGAGAACCATCTCCTTTTACGGAAGCACCTCAAAACCTTCCTCTTTGCTTCTGCTTTCTCTCTCCCTCTCCCCTGCTACAACTGGTCCACTGTCTGCGACCTCGGTCCTGGGCCCTTCCACTCTCCACCTGCACTCCCTGTCAACCCCTGCACTGGGGGACTGTCTCAGTATCCTACAGCCCCCCCTTGACGTATAATACCCAGTTGCACTGTCCTAGCTATGAAATAATTTCCCGACCTAATATATAAAATGAATAATTTTAATAAAGATCTGATGGTGAGACTAATTTCATTTTTTATGTTTTTCAAACAGGTACATCATCCATTATTGTCTGTGTCACGAGTACCAGACACCGGCGAATGGCTTTTATAACCGCCAGTTGCTTCTCCGCGTGAACAACGTTAGCACCCTGACCATTTTGAGGGACGATCGCCAAGTACAAGTATGCCCTTACGCGGTACTAACGGCTAGATGCAACATACAGACCGTTGTGGTGGCCTAGTGCCTCATTGTTGGAACAGCCATGCGATTATCAGTGCGACCGAAGAGCTTATTTTATCGTAAACCAACACCCTGTGTACTGCACACGAACATCGCTTGCCTCAAGACGAACTATTTTGGATCGAGAGCAAATAAAAATTCATTGATCTAAGACCCTGTGTACAGCAAAGGAACATCGTGTGCCTCGAAATGAACTTTTTGGAACGTGAGCAAATAAAAATGCAAATTGCTGAATATTCTCAAAACATTTGATGTCCAATAAATGTACTTTGCCAAATGTACAATCTTGCCGTTTGCTTTTAAACCACAGTTTCATATTCCGAATTGTGGCGCTGTATTGTGAGATGATCTAAGACCCTGTGTACAGCAAAGGAACATCGTGTGCCTCGAAACGAACTTTTTGGAACGTGAGCAAATAAAAATGCAAATCGCTGAATATTCTCAAAACATTTGATGTCCAATAAATGTACTTTGCCAAATGTACAATCTTGCCGTTTGCTTTTAAACCACAGTTTCATATTCCGAATTGTGGCGCTGTATTGTGAGATGATCTAAAACCCTGTGTACAGCAAAGGAACATCGTGTGCCTCGAAACAAACTTTTTGGATCGTGAGCAAATAAAAATGCAAATCGCTGAATATTCTCAAAATATTTGATGTCAAATAAATATACTTTACCAAATTTACAATCTTGCGGTTTAATTTAAAATTACAGTTTCATATTCCCAATTGTGGCGCGCTGTGTTGTGTGAGCTCATCTGTGTTGATTTCCTGGTTCTGTGTGGAGTCGCGTAGAAGACGCCTTGGCGCGTTTGCCTACGCAGCACAGTCACGTCACGGATAGAGGCGGGGAATATGAATGTTTTGATCAAGTCTGTTTCAGGGGCGGGGGATTTGATTTAGTGCCGCAAAAGCAGGTGAGCCAGGGCGATGGGGGGAAATGATAGGATTATCATAAAATGGCGGATGTTTTCGAGTGCGTTAATGGACGAAAAGTCGGGTAAGGTCCATAGGAAAGTTTTCTACGATCTACCGATTTATGCTTAAAAACACATGGCCGAACCATAGGAACAATAAAAAAAAAGTCCCGGAACTATCCTTTAAGGTACTCTCTCTGGCCTTCCTAGTCTGCTCTTGTTTCCGTTTGCTGGAAGGCCTGGGGGGTGCTTGATACAACTCAAAAACATGTTAAGTCATTCCCCAACAGGACTCTCCCAGGTACTTCACTCTGCACACTTACAGGTATCTTGACAGTCATGTCATTAGATTGGATGAGAGCTGGTAACTGTGGAAGCATTTGGACAGGGCCTCCAGCAAGCTAAGTTAGGAATTTTGGTGCCTTAGCAACATCCTCTTCCTTGAAAAAATGATTCATCAACTACAGTTATGCTTGCCCCAATGTCTCTAATGGCAGGGGTCTCCTAACCATTCACAAGAACACTGTCTTTGTAATACTCTTTAGTATTGTCTGGAATAGAGTTGTACACATCTATGTTCTGTTGTTCCCACAGACCCAGGCATACTAAAGAAACACTGGCTGAGACTTTCAGGGGTTCATCAGCCAGTAAATGAAGAGTTCCACTTGCCATTGGTACTTCATCCACTGGGGAGAAGGCTAAGGAGACAGTGTGGACCCCTGAAGGTTTACCCTTGCATCTGGGATCCCCTTTCAAATGGTCAGTTGACCCACAAGCATAACATTTAACAAAGGTTTTTATGAATGGGGGTTTGTTCTGACCTCCTTCTGGTTTCGTCCCCAGAAGGTACACTAGCCTGATTTGGTTTCCCTTGTGGTTTACCCTTGTTATGTTTGTGGCCCTCTTTTGAAGTCGAAGTATTTGAATTCTCTTTGGTAACTTTCTTGTGCTGCTTCCCCTCTTCATTCTTCTGAGTTACCCGAGAATCCTTGTGAGTAGCCCTGTTGGCAACCTACAAGTCAGCAACCCTTGCTAACTTCTTTGGATCAATTTCCTTAGAGTCAGCCAAGTGCTGTCTCAGCTCAGGAGAGCAGGCATCATAAATAGATTCCAACATAAACAGATTTCTCATACCTTCATAAGTGTTCACTCTGTAACCCATAACCCATCCATCTAAATTTTTCAAACATTCAGTCACCCAGGTAGCTCAAGGGGTACCATCATGCTTTTTGAGGGTTCTAAACCTCTTAAGATACTGAGAAGGGGTCTTCCCAAATCTAGCTATCAAAGCTAGCTTCACAGTTTTATACTCCTTTCTGTTTATATCCCCCAACTCCATTACCACATCAGTTGCAACAGGGGGTAGTCTAGAAAAAAGCCAAGGAATCAACTGATTCCCTGTAATGTCTTGGCCATCTCCCAGCTCAATCTTCACACTGAATCTGTTGGTTGTCTTCATGACCATCAGTCTGGCTTCAGAGCTGCCATAAGCATGGAAACTGCTCTCCTGAACATCCGTGTAGACCTGCTCTCCAACCTTGACTCCAACACCCTGTGTGTCCTCCTCTTGCTTGATCTCTCTTTTGCCTTTGATACTGTCAACCATGCCATCCTGCTCAACCGTCTCCGTGAGAACCTGGGTATCACTGGTCAAGCTATGGCGTGGCTGACCTCTTTCCTTTCCGACCGACCCTCCCAGGTCCAACTTGGGTCCTTCCTCTCCAATATCTTTTTCTCTGCCTGTGGTGTCCCCCAGGGATCTAACCTCTCTCCCTAGCTGTTCAACCAATACCTGGCACTCCTTGCCCTACACATCGCTGCTCTATGCCCCACTTTTCAGTGCTATGCGGATGATACCCAGTACATTTTCAAGCTACCCTCGGCCTCCTCCTCGTATTCCCTCATCTCTGACTGTCTGACTTCTATCCAGGAGTGGTGTGCCGCCAATGTCCTCTTCCTTAATGACAGTAAGACTGAGATTTTACTCATCAGCACACCCACTCCCTCTTTCCCTGCAGCTCTCTGTCCGGCCTCTCTTGGCCCTCTTCCTGCTCCCACCTGCAAGGCTAAAAACCACGGGGTCATCTTCGACTTCACACTCTCTTTCTCTCCTCACATTTTCGACATCTCTAAGAGGTCACACTACCAGCTACACCTCCTCAGAGGTTTTCTTCCTTTCCTCTCCTTCCCTCAGAAACTCACCGTCTCCAGAGCCCTGGTTCTCTCTAGGCTGGACTATTGTAACATCCTCTATCTAAATCTACCTGCCTCTACTCTCCGCCCTCTTCAACTTATACAGAACAGGACTGCGAGACTTGTCTTTGGCCTCCAGCCCAGGAATTGCATCTCTCCAGGACTGAAATCTCTGCAGTGGCTCCCAGTCGCTGTGAGGCAGGGGAGTTGCTAGGCCTGGAAAAGACCCGGGGCTAAGCTGATGTCGGAACTGTTGGGACTGGGGGCTGGCTAGACTTTTGGCTGTAGCTCCTGAGATTCTATCCGGGACTACAACCAAAAGATCAGGGGCTATACCCCCCTAACGCCCTCCCTAGCAACCCCCCTGCTGTGAGGATTAAGTTCAAAACCCTCTGCATTGTCCACAAGGCCTTCTGAGGCCTGGGGCCACAATACATTCAACTCTCTCTTCCCAAATATCTTCCTCCTCGAGCTCTTCACTCATCAGCCTCAAACTCCCTCAGGGTCAGTCGCTTCTCCAAGAAACGAGTTGGTGGTAGATCTCTCTCTTCAGCAGGGGACTCCCTCTGGAACAGCCTTCCTGCCTCCCTGAAACTTGAGGAGAACCATCTCTGGTTCCAGAAGCACCACAAAACCTTCCTCTTTGCTTCTGCTTTCTCTTCCCCTCTCCTCTGTTGAATTCCTGGATGAAACTGCACTGGTTACCTGGCTACCCTTTCTGATCTGTGGCCCAGACCCCGCCAATTGCACACCTGCACTGCCTCTTGGAAACCCCCGTACCTGGGGACTGTTATTCTGTATCCCTACAGTCCCCTACCAGCACTTATGTCTGCTCTTACCTTGCACTTTCCGGCCGTTTTATTTATCTTATTATTCTACTATCCCATGTACTGCACTCCCTTCCCCCTCGCACTTTTCCCTTTATAATCTGAATGACACTCGGCCTAGTAAGTTCGTTGTCTGTCTTCCCCTTGTTTCCCCCTCCCTTGCCTCGTGGCGCCTTGAAATACTTGTGTATAGTCGTGTTATAAATGCCATATCATATCATATCATATGAATCCCATGGTTATATTCAAAAGCAGCCAACCAATTCAAAATATCAAGCTTAACCTCATACATACTTACTGCATCTTTTGGCATGCAAGGCCTCTTAGGACTGGAAGACCTAGAGGACTCTGGGAGAGAAGCAGTTTCAAGAGACAACTTTTTCATTTCAAGGGCATGATTCAATTCCATTTTTCTGAGTCTAAGCTCTTGATGCTTTGTTTCAGTTTGAGCTTGGATTCTTTTAAATTCTAACTCCAGTCTCATCCTTTGAAGTGAGACACATTCAGGACATAGGTTTGGACCTGATGGGGTCCCTGTGGTCAAAGGTTGAGGCCTATGAGAAGGTTGAGGTAAAACAGGCCCAACATTCTGAGACTCTCGTCCCTCATCTAACTCATCCACAATATTAGAGCTGGTATCTGACATATTATCATCCTCATCAACACATTTGCTGCAGGTGTGGGTGTTTCAGACCCACTGCTCAGATGTTGGTATTCTAACAACTTTTCTATGAATTCAACGTTTTTGCCTTTTACAGTGAGATTCCTAGCTTTACATATATCTATCAATTGATCACAGTTAAAGTCACTAGGGTCTCCTGTCTGTAGCTTTTCATATCAGTCATGATAAAACAATTGCTTTACTAGTGTTGCTTTGCCTTGGGAGGATTATTTGAACAAAAGTAAAAGTAGCACTCTAAAGGCCTCTCTAGGAGGCTGGCGGAATGGGTTTAACGGCGCCAGTAATGGTGCTGGCGCCGTTAAACCCATTCCGCCTTATTATGATGTTCCCTTGTGGGACCCGCTCTGGACGTCTGGTCAGATCAGACGTCCTTTGCGGGTCCCGCAAGGGGACCAGGGGGCTGAAGTGGGAATGGGGATGGTCCGGGTCCCCTGAATGGGGAAATACCCTTATTAAGAGCAAGGCTACCTCCAAACTCGTAATGAGGCCCGAAATGTAACAAGTATACTTTATCCTCACCGCTGTTAGGCAGAATCACCTACAGTACCCTTGGGTACCACTACAGGTAATTAGGACTACAAGTGTAAGCACAATTTCACCTTTGGTACAAGCCTGTACTACACAGTAAAATGGTAACAGTTTTAAAGGTGAGCAGTAGAACAAGTTACACAAAGGACCAACAAATACAGTGATTCAAATATACACTTACTCAAGGTTTCTTGGTAAAAGAATATACATTTATTTACTCAGTCAGATAGAAAACATTACTCTAGCATAAGCAGCTCAATATCACACACTAATACACCACAAAAATTAAACCGGTAAGTAAATGAACAAGTTTAACTCCAAAATGAAGTGGGAGCAAAATGGCACTTGAGATACTTAATAAAGGGAGGGAAAAGACATAGGCAGGGCAAAGGGTTTCAGTTAAATACAACCAGCAATTATTCTCAATTGGCTTGGGCCAAAGTCAATGGTTCAGAGTCTTTTGTATAGGATAGAACAGTTCTGGTATATAATGGTTAAGTCTTTGCCACAGATGTTTAAAGGATTTGGCTAGGCGAAAAGTTTGACGAATGTTAAGGGAAGGACAAGCCTTCATAGTTGAGGAAAGTTTCACACACTTTCTCGATGGCCGAAAAGATTTCCGGACCTCGTTTGCACAGTACCTTGTCAATGAAGAAAGCTGTAGCTGAGGCAGTTGTTCCTGGTAGTTCGTGCAGCTCTTGCTGTTCCTGAGCTTTCAGTCATTGGGACAAGAAGGAGGACATCGGGAGGTTCCTGCACTGCCCAGGGAAGAGGCCAAAAGCTGTAGCAAGACGTCAGTTTAAGGTGTGAGTGCCTTAAAGTCCACAAGCTGGTTTCATTCCCTCAGGCTATACAGATTTCGACAGAACTCTGATGAAAATTCGACCAGAAGGGGATGGTGTCCAGGTGGCTTGCGAGTTGGTTGTTCCTACCAAACTCAAGGGAAGAAGTAAAACTTGAAGGGCTTCTCTGTCGTCAGAGCTTCAGGCAATTCAGACCTGCAGCAGGGCTTCACCAGTCATCCAGGAGTTGCAGCAGTCCTCTTCCTTCCTCTCCCCTTCTTTTCTTTCATTCCAGTGGTCGACTCTGCTTGCCAAGTCCCAGAGACCTGCTTTTAAACAGTTTTCCCCCATTCATTCCAGCCTGGCTGTCAGTCACACAGCAGGGTGGCTGTCCTTCCCGGACAGCCAGACGGCCAATCACGCCAGAATGCATTCAGGTCTCCTAGGAGACTAAGCACAGGAAGTTTTGGGCACCTCCCTCACATCCTGTCCACCCCAGACACCCTGGCACCAGAGGAGGGCTTCAGCACTGAAGCCTGCCAAAGGCCAACAAACAAAGGGACCAAACCTGGATTGGCGCACAGAGCCAAACACAGGAAGGACCTTTCCCCAAAGAAATGGCGAAAAAAGATGACTGGAGTCTGTTTTTACAGATAGGTCTTGAGCCTCATAGTGAAAAACATGCCTGACCCAATTTTTTGCTACCATTATTAGTGGTCGGGAAACATCATGGTAGTTTGATCTAAACCACTGCCACCAGCTATTTAAAGTAGGTAACGGCAACATTTTGTTGCTTGTGCTGCCTTTTCATGCATTTGGTTTTGTACTCGGTGATGCTTACGCCAGCTATCGCATAGTGAACGTGTTTCAGGATTTGCATGACTTTTTCCGTGTGCCGGTGAGCCTGGTTTAATTCTATGAATACAGGTTTTTAGCGCGCATTTGGACTTCCCTCGTTATGCCCACATTTTCACTTGTTGTTCCCCATTCCACCTGTTCCGCCCTTTTTTAGGTGACGGCGCACCCTGAATATCCCATTGCTAGGAGTCTCGTGCAAGGCATTCGTAGTGTTGCAGTGATGTGTTGGACCAGCACGGATACCTCGCAATTCCCTGGTAAGGCCCGTGAATTGTGTTCCATGAATCGACAAATGGGCACTTGCGCGCAATTTCGCGCTCACAACCCCTATTTTCCACACAAATAATTCCATGAATCGGGGCCAGTGAGTTTACAATAACAAAGCTACAATCAAAAGGATAGACTATTAATAATACAGCTGGAAGGGCGTGCATACACCTGCACCTTAAGAATCGACATGTACATTTCTTCTGTTTCAATGAAATAAAGAAAGCCACCAATTAGCATTTTAAATTGTTCTTAAAGGATATTTTGTTCAAATGCTCTCCAGGCGTTTCCATGGGCATTTCTTTCTTTTCGGCCTTTGCATTATGATCTATTATGTTTAGAAGTTGTCCAATGCCTTACTGCTGCATCCTTTTCAGAGCACTTGGTAGATGTGTTTTATAAATGCTTCCTTTAGAATACATCCACCATTATAAGCAATTAATGCACGGCAGCTATTGCAGTGAGAGCGAACATTATAGATGTTTTTACAAATAACATCAATAATCTAACTAATATGTTTGAACATTTTAGTAGTTAGGATGATAACTGCTGTGAATGTGACAGTGAGAGGAAGTTAGATGGTCTTACATATTTATGCCAAAAGCCTTTAGATGGAAGCTGTGGTTTTTAATGGTCGGACTGATAATGTGGTTGCCAAATGAATAGGGATATGTTTAGCGCGACAAAGGAGAGTAAAATCAAGCTGCAATGAACAAGGATTAAATTGAACAAGACAGCTTGTACCACTGGTCAGAAATTAATTCAACCTAGAGGGATAGATTCATGGTAATGATTTGTTATTTATATTGCACGTTCGCCAAATCATTGTACATAAAATATTTTACACACAACCCAAGTTTGTTTGCATTTATCAACCTCGGAAGGATGAGTTGGCCTTAGCAGAATTTGAACCTGTGACCTTCAGGTCGCACACGGATTGCAGCAGCGAGCGCTCAACCCACTAAGCTATTTTACTGGATTATTGAGCATTTTGAAAGAAATCTATTTACAGAAAGGGAGTCATTATATAGTCAGTGAAAATTGCATGCAGGGGACTGCCACTGTTCGCTTTTATGTGCTGTTGGGTCCTATGCATGCAATTCCGAACATCTGCAAAGCAGACTGATTTATTAAGTGTTTCGAAGGTGTTTTTCAATTGGATGTTCCAATTAAAAAACACTTAAGAGCTCATGTTCGAAGAAAGTAGAATGTAAAAACATGGTGTAAATCAATAGCATAAAGCTTTTAGGCAATGATTTTATGCTCTGCCATATGCTGGTCATAGACCCAAATGCCTTCTGGCTTTAAGCCATAAAACACAGGAGTAACACCCATGAGCGTAAAGAGTAATGTGTGGCGTAATTTATGCAACAAAAATAATGCCATGTTTTCAAGCATTTAATGAATGCAATGCCCTTACGTTTCTGGCAATTCTACTCAAACATTGCACTTCCTTTTACTCATACATGTACACAAAAAATTGCACCTGCTCAGAGCAGGTTCAAACTACAAGAGTAAAACAGGCCAGACACACAGTAGGCAGAAATCATATAAACAAGGCATGCAACCCAGCCCAGGCAGCCCACCACCCCCATCCCAGGCAGCCAAACATGCCCAGCCCAGGCAGCCCATCAGTCTGCACGGCAGGCCCCAGCCCACCACACCCCAGCCTAGGCAGTCCATCAGCCCCCAAACCAGGGGCCCATCACGCTTCAGCCCAGGCAGCCCATCAGCCCCCAGCCCAGGCAGCCAATCAACTCCCAATCACCTCCCAGACTATGTAGCGAATCAGTCCAGGTAGCCCATCACCCCGCAGCTCGGGTCCCAAACCAACAGCAGTGCCAGGACAGGAGGAGGGGTAGAAAAGCCCAAAGAGGGTGTATAGGCTTAGGATGTTGCCCCGCAAGCTCACAGACCAGACAGTAATCGCTGCCTATTGGCTAGACAGGTGTACCAGCTATGGGCTCCTTGCAGAAATGGAGCAGTACATGGAGCCACACAGGGACACAGTCACCTCCATCCCCTGCCCCCATTTGAAGCTCCTCACAGTGCTCCATTTCTGTGCCACATGCAGTTTTCAGCAAACATTTGCACTGGAACATGGCATCACCCAGTCCTGCTTCTCACGCATCCTCTCACAGGTCACATATGCCATGCTGACACAGATGCAGCACCACATTGCATTCTCCACGGACCATAGAGTATTCAACCAAATCGAGGCCAACTTTTGTGCCATTGCAGGCTTTCCCAATGTGGTTGAAACCTTGGATTACACATGCATGGCCCTCATGCCACCCAGGGCATACTAGCATGTCTACATACACAGACACATGCAGCATGCTATCAATGTGCAAATGGTGGGTGATTCAGACATGTGCTTCACACACATCTGTGCCAGATTTCCAGGGTCCATGCATGACTCCATGATCCTGACCAAGAGCAACCTGCCTTAATCATAAAGGACCTACATGAATGCTGTGCATGGCTATTGGGAATGTAGAAGACAGCAGAGCATCATACCAGTGATTGGAAACACAGCATGCCACTCCTGTCCATGGCCATGTCACTCATAAAGGGCTGTCTGTCACCTGTCTGCCAGTGATGCATGGGTGGAATGGCCATGACAAGCATGACAATCATGTCACACTCACCATGCCCTTGAATGCACCAGACCTTAACATGTGATGCTGGATATCCCCTTGTGTCCCTGTTTGATGAGGCCATTGTGAAATCGCGTGATCAGCAGGAGCAACGGTACAACAATTCCCACAATGCAACATCATTGATAGGGCCTTTGGTGCATTGAAGATCTACTTCAGCTGCTTTCACCGATCTGGCAGTGCATTCATGTACTGCTCAGCAGATGTGTGCCAAACCATCGCCATGTGCTGCAGGTTGCACAATGTCACCATCAGGCGCAACACCCCCTGCTATTACAGATGATGAGTTTGATGAGCAGGGCAATGGTATCCAGAGACAGCTCCAAGGACATGGGCAGCAGCAGGACAATAGAGATGGGCTTGTTCTGCATGATGAAGCAGTGCAAAACATCTTCCGGTAGAGTTGAATGAATCCATGCAAACAATGGCACATATCTCTCCCACACTGCCCCGCCCCTTCAAAAAAAATACCACTCAATGAAATGTAACACAACTCTTCCATCCATTAATATTTATTTGACGAGAATTGAAAATAGGGGAGTGAATGAGTGGCATCCTGTGCCATGCAGTAAAAGAAAGGTTAATATATAGTCCATGGCCCTTCCAAAAAATATTCCCGAAAAACAAAGTCCCTGGAAAAGGTAATTGATGAGTTTTGAAGGTCAGGTTCAGTAATGAAAATGCAACAGGGGGATGAAAAGACAGGCATCATAAACAACACAAACACAGTTCCAATTTAGAAAGGGAAATCAGGGCAAGCAGCAAATATGGGTCCGGCACCTACCCTTTCGTGGCCGCTTTGCCTGCGGGCACTGCCTGGTAGGAAGAGGTGGCTGGGAACATGCCAACTGCGCAGGTGCTGAGTAGGGGTGGACATTGCAGATGGCAGAGGTAACCCATAGAGTGGGACAAATGACACACTGCCGATGATGAGGCACTGCCAGCACAGCAATCTGCCTGGCTGTGTCTGGAGGCCTGCTCTCAAACCAATCGGGCATCTTGCCAGGGCCCAGCTGAGCACTCAACAGCCGCATCAACCACCTGCTCTTTGGAAAGCTGGGCATGGTCCGTGGCGCCAGCCAAGCCCTCTGATGCCTTCTTGGCTGCCTGCTCCCTCTTAGGCCGAACATCCTCCCTGACCACAGCAGATCACTTAATAGCCAGCTCAGTTGCCTGCTGCATGGCAGGTCGGGCATCCTCCCCACCCCAGCATTGGCCTCTGATGCCAGCTTAGCCGGCTGCTCCCTGGCAAGTCTAACATACTGCCTGGCCTCTCTTCTTCATGTTAGTGCCTCTGCCAGCAGCACATTGTCCAGTCTCCATGTAGATCTGCTGCGGGTACCCATTACATGCAGACTTGCATGTAGGCAGGTGCCCGCTGCGAATACTTTGTCATTTGCCTGGTGAGTTGCAAATGTGAAGGGCAAAATATGGTGTAGAAGTGTCCAGCCCGCCTTTTGACTTTCACATTTGCACTTCACTGTGCAAAGTGAGTAAATGCTGCCTGGCATATACTTTTCATTGTGAGCACCCGTTGCCATGCTCACGTGGCAAGTGGTGCCCACAATTGAAATTAAACCCTGCCTGACATGCTCGCATGTCAGGCAGGGTTTAAATGTAATTGTGCATGGTCCCTGTCATACTATCATGGTGCATACAACTGGCAGACCCCAAAGGGATCTCCATCTTGTGCATCCACATGAACATTCATGCTAACAGAAATGCTGGAGCTTTTGTATGGCAGAGTAAAAGGACCCCTCCTCTCCACCTTACAAATGAATGAAAATGAGCCATGGCATGAATGCAAGCCATTAAAGCCTTACTCAAGGCTTTTATGCCTTGCATTCACATTACAGCTCCCTGGAACATGAGCCCCACAGTGACGGGCAATCAATCAGTGTGAGTTGCCCAGGTGCAACATCATAGTGCACAAACATGTTCTTCACACCCTGTCCTTGCCCATTGTTGCAGCACGTTTGTACATGCCATATTCTTCATGAGTGCGGATGTGGATCAGATTCCTGTATCTGTTCAATGTCTCTGACTGTTATTACATGATATGGCATTTATAACATGCCTGGACACAAGTGTTTCCAGGAGTGAATGTTGTCCATGCTGTGGTCATTCCTTGCTGTTCCATATGCCTATGTTTGAGGGATGGCAGGAGTGGGGTGGGTGGTTTTAATGCTGCTCTCATCACATGGTGGCAATTCCCAATTTCACATTTGTATGCTCTGGAGAACATTCTGGGTATGTGGTCTCTAATGCCTATTTCCTTTGTCTTGTCTCCAGTGTATATGCAGGCATGTATGCCAGAAAATGATGTCAGACTTCCCTCCCCCTACCATCTCCCCTCTACCCCTCCACCACCTCAGCTCTGTGACATCAAGCTGTCTCTCCATGTCTGTGTGGACATGGAGTTGAGTGTGTAGTGCAGGCATGTACAAGAGGCCATGAGTGGGGAGTGTAATGTGCGGCTGTGAATGATTGTCATCCTTGGCATGCTGGTTTGTGAATAGGTAAGTATAATGCTGGTAGTATTGCCATGGTATGGCTGCATGGTCTTCCTCCCTAGTCGCATTTCAATTCACATCCTACAGTGCATGCTGGGTTCATTGGATTGGGTGTACCACATGGGCAAGGTGACTGGGTTACAAGACTGGGTACAGCACATTATCCCTCATGTTTTATTACCTATACTGTCTGATGATATTCCCTTGGTGTACTCGCATGCAAGTAGTATGGACTGGAGTATGTGGATGTTTTGCATCTGTTGGGCATCCATCTTAGCTATGGTGTCAGTGCCTGTGTGTTATATGACAGGACACACATCGGTCTTACTCCATCTGATGCCACAGATGCAGGCCTTCTCTCCACACTTGCATGTGCCTTCTGTGAAGCATCATAGGACATGTGGGTCATAGTTCAGCTTTGTGTCCATTTAGATACACCTAGCCTGCAGGTGATTGGCAGGCCACTTTACCAGTGTTGCCCAGCGGGATGTGCTTGTATTTGGGAGATTTCTCAGATGTGCACATGCATATGTTCTGTCTCATGCAGTCACCATTTCCCCAAACTCCTCATATGTAGATGGTGATTGTGGGATGTGGACACGTCAGGTGCCCCTATTGATGTACACAGAGGGAGTGTGGGGGGGTATTTGGGGACATGTGTGTTCGTTCGGCATCATTGATTGATATTGGGCTCACACTAACTTCACCCAAGTGCATTAGGATTATCACATCACAGATGCATGCTCGTTACTCACCCCCTGCCCCATCCTCAACTCCTCCAATTCCCTCAAGGGTGATGACGTTGATGCCAGCCAGTGCCTGCTCCTCCCATGGTCACATGTCCAGGGAGGGTGCTGGGGATCCCCCTCCTTTGTCCAGGCCCTACCTTCAGTGTTTTACAACCAGATTGTGGACACGCCCCTTAAGGCCCTGCCAGGGCTTCTGGATCGGGCTCAGCCTGAATGTTGTTGATGAAACAGAATTGACATTGACCAGGATGGCTTTCCATCATATTATTGTGCTGGCAGGCTGAGAACTTGAATCTTCCCGGACCCATAAGGTGGTCAGTGTCCTTTGTGACACCCTCCACTAGGACCTAAAGCTCATTGACAGTGAATGTGGTGCAGTGTTTCTGCTGCATAGCCCTGGTGTTGTCCTGGTGTTGGGTAAAGAGGTTGTCACGCTGATCTAGCAGGGAGTTGAGAAGCAATGATCCATAGTTCTGTGAGGTGACAGAATATCTGTGGTGAATGGATAGTAAATGGGTGGAAGGATTCCTATGCGTGGAAGTAAAAGTCTGGTAAAGAGTGAGCTTGGTGAAGTCCTGCCTTGAGCAGGGGTGTGTCCATAGACATGTTCCTGCTCAAATAGGCCCAAACATGGAGTTGCCCTTTACTGCTTTTGGCCTTTGACTACAGATACCTGGGCTGGATGCCCAGCGGAAACTGAATAAGCGAGGCAGTATGTCACATTTCCCTCTAGGTGCCAGTCACGGAGTGTTCCAGGTGGATTCAACACTTGTTGGCAGAGTCCTGGGTGTTGTATGGCATGGGAGCTTTGTTTTGCGGGCACGAATCTCAGATGGTAAACAGGGTCCTCTGGCCTGGCAATGTAGGATGTTGCCAAGTGACCATGAAAACCTTATTTAAAACAAACCTCCACAGTCACATGTCCGTCCCTCTGGCAAACAGTCACAGTGTGATGTCTTCCACACTTGCAGGCAGAATCCTTGCTGTTGTAGTGTCAAGCTGCAAGCCTATAATTGTGCATGTTATTTGCATGCTTTTTGTTGCAAGATGCCACCAAGATGATAAGTGATTTTCCTGATTATGACGACCAACAGCTTCGAATTCACCCATTAACTTCATCAGCATGCAATATTTAAGCCTTATAAAGCGCAGCATAACATTGAAGAGCAAAACCCATCTCTGTTCTCTCTGTAAAAACATAAATGTCACTTGCAAATTATCCTTTGCAGGCATCGTTTACTAATGGATTCCTATTGAAGCCAAGTTCTCATTAGCAGAATGTGAGGCAGATTCCATAAGATAAACATTTTTCTCACACAAGGCAGATCTGGAAAGCACAGCAGAGAGGTTTTCTCCGCTTTCTATCCCTGCTCTGCCTTCTGTGAGCACAAAAATGGGCTGAATTAGAAAATGTTGGCATGCAAGAAAAATACCTTGCTTTAAGGCTTCTTTTATCCACACTGTCCATGAAAATAATTGGAGAATGTTAATTTCATGCCCCAAAAGTGAAAACTAAAGTGGTGAAAGAAAAGGAAAGACAGATGAGGTTCACAATCTAGACACCTTGTGGTCCATTTTGGCCACTGTCATAAACACTTGATGATAATTCTTTATCACATTTGAATCAATCCAGCTTCGGGTCGTGATTTGTTTGTATCACAGATCTCAGTCAAGCCAGTAGAAACCGGCCTATAGAACTTTGTATGAGCTAGTACTGGCCTTTAGGGGGAATCAATCTGCCAAGTGCTCAGTACCAGAGTCCACAGACAAAGCTCTCTGCGACCTACCTGCCTAAAACATCAAAGCCTATTCCTACTGAACACATCTTTATGCATTGTGATGACACACATCTGTACCTACACAATGTGTACTATCGAAGCTTGATGACTTGGCGCTGCTTCAGGACTGCGGGGAGGTTGGAGTTCTGATTCTCCTGGACCTCTCAGTGGCTTTCAATTCTATTGATCATAAGATTCTTCTGCAGCACCTGGCACAAGCAGGGCTGTCAGGTCCAGTCTTGGCTTGGTTGTCTTCGTTTTTGTCAGACCTTAAGCAGACTGTCTAATTGTTTCCTTTTCAAGCAGCCCACACTCCAATCTTGTGGGATGTTCCGCATGGATCATTCTTATGCCCTTTGCTTTTTTAATTTATACGTGCGTCCATTGGCTAGTCTTATTGCTTCGTTCTGCACATGTTTTTATACATATGCCGACAACACGCAATACATTTTCACACTGAATTCGCCTGTATCTGACCTCCCCCCCTTCTAAATTAAAAACTGTCAGAGATCCGTCGTTGAATGTCACATAATGTGTTGAGGCTCCATGGCATGAAAACAGAGATGTTGGTGGTCGGTCTGCCGAACGGCGAGTCTTTTTGCCACTCAGGCTTCTGCCCTGATTCTTTGAGACCTTGCCCAGCCGCCAGCAATTCTCTTATGAGCTTAGGGATAAGCTTCTTCCTTCTGGCTTGAGAGAAGTACAGATTGCATCAGTCTGTAACTCAGCTTTCTTCAAACTGAGACTTGTAAGGAAGATGCTTCCTTTTATCCCATTACAGTTTCGTGCTACTGTAGTCACAGCCTCTATTATGGGCTCGTTTAACTATTTCAATAGCATTCACTTGGGTCAACCAGACTTTTTGGTCCAATGGCTCCAGATTCTGCAAAATTCCACAGCACGATTGGATTTAAATTTTTCGAGGTGGGCTTCTGCCTCTTCTTTACTAGTTAAGTTTCATTGGCTTAGGGTGAAAAAACGTATAACATGTAAGGCACTCTGTGTTGCACACCGTTCTTTTCTTCAGTCCAAGCTGATTCGTTAGGCTCCCCGACGCTTCTTGCATTCAGCCTCTGCACAACTGCTGCACGTCCGTGTTTTTGCAAAATGCGAGCAGGGGGGCACTCTTTCTCGGTCCTAGTCCCTGTGCTGTGGAACTCGCTCCCTGTCTACATGCAGGAAATACCGGATCATATGTTTTTTTTTCCCAAAGAGCTCTTTTTTATTCTGAGGAGGGTTCTTTTTTGTAGTATTCTTACTAGTGCTGCTAACGTCCAGATGCCATTTTGGCCTTGCTATGTGCTTAATAAAATGATTTACATTACATCACAAAGCCTCACAAACCAGATAGACCAAGCACAAGTGTATACGTATTGGCAAGCAACACACATTACAAAAAAACAAGTTCAGGCTGCGGGATAAACAGTCTGTTACACCAAACACACACTAGCAAGGCGTATGATACAATAACATCGGCATTGAAAATAATGCAAATCAGAAATGTGACATCAAAAATACTCATATGCAACCAAGGCTAACCCTGTTCCTGTGTATGATCCACTACACACGCTAATCCACTACACGCGCTAATCGCCATATTGAGATGTTTGATAAAACTATCATTAACAAAACAGTACATTTCATGCATGGAAACGGGTGCATTACACAACCCCATTTCCTGTTCCGCTACAAATCCCAGAACGATTTGTGTCACTTGATGGGTGACTGGTGTATCATGACTCCGAGTTTACATGCTCCCTCATCATTCTGTACAAACGGATAACCTAATGCCTTATCAAACACACATATGCAGACCCTGAACACCCCTTCAATTATTGTAAAGCACCAGCAATCATAGTCAACCTCCTTCACGTGACTCTTCCTAGTCATAGTAACCAGATAGTGAGATCTCAACCTAATTTCACCTTCCTTGCCATGAGGAAGAGTAGGCGTGGAAGTCATGCAGATGGGCGTCCCGAATGAGGACAGTACCCTTATGACCCTCTTCTTCGTCACAGCCATGCTGGGCAATTCCTATATGCAGGAGGAGTATATGAGCGCGCCATGATTGCACATGCCGCCAAGGAACCAAACACATACAAGTGCAGACCAAAGCACACCCACTCCAATGCGAGAATGTACACACGTTAATTATTGGTAGCTGTATTAAAGCAGTGCCACGTACAAGGCGAGTTGGCCCCAGCAGCAGCACTGCTCCTTTGCCCTCTGGAGGCCCTGTCATGATAGCCTAGTTCAGCTTAGAATTACAATGCCAAGTATGGAGGTGTTCATAGCTATCACTTCCCTTCACTCATCATCTGACACATGCCACCGGAGGGGTAGGCAGTCCTAGACCCTCCCCCCCACAACCCCCACCACACCATGGTCACATACCATTAGGACAGCAATGGCATTTTTTGGCTGCCCTCCCTTTTTCAGCACCAGCTCCTTTCAAGGAACCACTGGCATAACAACAGGTACAACACAGCACAGTTGCTTATGTTGAGTGCACCTGGTGGTCTGATGCACCACCTCAAGGATTCAACAGTGTGCTGTTATGCTGCAGACTGTGGCTCAAAAGTGATAGGTAGCATGTGAGTCATATTCAAAAATTCAGATTTTCCCAGGTGTTGGGTGTCATGGACTACACAGGCACACACCAGCTCCATGACCACCAAAGGGTGTTGAGTATGTCTTCTTCAAGCAGCAATGTTGACATTCCATCAATGGGGAAATAATCTGCAATGTAGGATACCACGCACTGAAGTGTATGTTGATTTGCCACGATCCACGCATGAAAGCCATATCTCTAACTGTGCAGTGGTGTGTGTGGCTGGTTGCATTCTGGCCACAATGTGGAGACGTGGTTGCTAGGTGGCATGCGACACAAAGAAACCACCGATGTAATGGTGAAGTATAGCACTGGCATACACCAAGACTATGCAAACTTGGACACTATGCAGTGTCTATCCACTTTAGCATTAGGTTGTGTCTTCCCATGTGCAGTTACCGTCCTTTCCTTCTTTCCCCCTGAGATGATGCAGGCTTCACCCTATGTCACTATCTCCTGACACCTCTGGAACACTACCAGCACGACCCAGCATGGGTTCAACTCCACACACAGGGCCTCCAGGAGCACAAATGAGCAGACGTATGTCTTCCTCAAGTCTTCCTGTTCCTAGATCACTCACGGGTTTTGCACAATATCAATGTGCGCATGGGACTGCACGGGACAATGCCATTAGCATGATGGATCAACAGGTGAACAGCTATTGCACTTAAGTGTGGCAAGTGTGTGAGTGCTGCAGTAACATCTGACAATTGTCTGTCAATGATGACCGGGTGAACAGCGGGTGCACACAAACACTCACGTAACCCATTCTGACAAAACAATAGAGGATGCTTACAGCACTCATGACCATATACAAAGGATGCCCCAAATCAATGCATCTGTCCCACCTGTCCAAATAGTATATGACAATGATTTGAATGAATCTATGATTATATTTAGTGATGACAAAAGAAAGAAAAGACTAACCACTACTCAGCCACAAAAAAAGAAAGGGCGTAAGATTAACTGTGACAACGCAATGCAAAACACAGTACCATTCCACATTTAAATGCATCTTCAGGGTAATGGGCAGATTCCTTTTGTGGCAGGCATACATGAGGTGTATCCAATTCTCATGTGCACTTGTGGGCTGAATCTCCATTGCTAACATTAACGTCCACTGAGGACATCGCACTGGTAGATGAATAAGGTCCTGTATTATGATGTACAAGGTCCTCGTGGTTGGATGCAGACCAGTGCAAGTACAGATGCTCATAACAGTGTTCCAAGTTGGAGATGTCTATGTTCCATGATCTAGACCATGGGTGAGAGAAGGAAGAGTTGGACACGTCAGATGGGCATATGGAAAGTAGTTGATGCAAACAGCTTGACTGGTTTGGCATTGCCACTATGTGGATTCAGTGAACATGTACACATACATGTCTGGCACAGTTACATGTTGTAGTCAATGCAGCTGTCTGGAAGCCAGTGTACACTGGAGTGCTTTGCTTCTTGTTGGAGAGAAAAACGTTATGCCAGAGGTCTAGGGATGGCTAAGAGCTTACCTGTCCAGCTCCCAAAGACCCAACAACCCTTTCCTCAGAATAAACAGAGGACTCAGCCAAGGGCAAGTTCCAACTGCCGTTTATTACAAAAACCAATCGGAACCATACAGAACAATCGCAATTCCAAAAGCACAAAACACGTGTCCCTGTTTTGATACCAGATTGCGTCATCACCTGTGCCCTCCCCCAAAAACATATCCCTTACTTCTATTGAGTACTCAGGGTGGTAGACCCTATAAAGGGTCAGTATAGGTGTAATTCTATTGGACCTTCCATGTCAGGTGGCTGACTTGCCCCAGCCCCAAGTAACTATTACATTGTTGCAGGGTCACAGAGTTACCATTGGCCCTCTGCCATCCACCCCTGGACTTCTGTCTCCTAATTGGTTGGAACTGCTCTCCCCAGGCCTGGGACCCAGTTCAGTTCTCAGCCCTGTGTGCACCTCTTCAAGGTTATATGAAATACCTATGTCTCCCGAATGTATCCAGTAGTAACACCACCTTTGCCTATGAGAGTGTGCTCCATGTTACAACATCTGTCACACTTCTTGTCTGGGTTGCTGAGAATAGTTTGTGTTCCCACCGCGGGTGAATACCCATTGTCTAGTTCGGCCCCATAACGTTGATGTGGACAACACAATCGTGCTCTTCAGGTCTACATTTATGAACATTTATTCTGTTTTTCTGCAGCTGGCCCTTTGTTGTTTGAAGCTTGGAATGTGCTTGTTTATCTCTGACCTTGACTGTGAGCTCAGTCTTCCCGCTTCGTCCAGTCTCAGTCTACCTCCCTCGTCTGGTGTCCTGCAGTTTGAGGCCTTCTGTGATTGTTATTAGACTTGTAATATGATTTCTATACACTTATATTGTGCTACGTTTCCTATGGGTTAGTCGTACGTGGCCCTTCCAGGCTCCATATATACTCCTGTAGTTCCATAGGGTTAATTGCCATAAGCATCTGCAAACTTGCTCAGGATCTCTTTGTTGCCTTGCGTTTATTGTTGCTGTATTTGGCTAATGAGAAAAATAATAAAAGCTTTGACAGTATGTATATGTATCGGTCCTCTGTCTACAGAGCTGTGTAAGCATGTTCTTTGTGTATATGAGTGATTGTTTGTGTAAGCTGTGCATGGTTGCGAGTGTTCTTCATGGCTAATGCAGCTATGTTGTAGTTTCACTAATGACGTCAGCAGAGTGGGTTTTCAGCATTTAGTTGATGCAGTCCATTATCGGGTTTGGATCCATAATCACTATCCAGTCGCCTGTATCTGTAAGGTCATGCACTGCATATGGTTGAAATGACTGTCTGAGGGAATACCTCTCTGCATACGTGTCAATCAGAGGTGCACTTGGGGGTTGTCCGAATAATGAGTGACTTTGGGCATCTTTAACTCTTTGGGCCGTCATGTTCATGGAGGTGAGGAGGGGCATTCCTGGGACCCTCTCTTCAGTCTTCATACCAGCATGTACTGAAATGGGCAAAACCCACAGCTATCCAGAGCTAGTACTGGAAGAAGGCCTAACGTTATAGCTTGCTATTAAAGTTACATTGTTTCATAAATGATGCAAGTTACTGTGCAATGACTTATGATAATGTGTATTAACTGTACAGATGACATCCGTACCTCACCTAGGAAGAATTGCCATTTCCACACAGCTGGTACTAGGTGCCTAAATGCTGGTACTCTATGTATTTGCATGATCATTTTTTGAATATTGTGAATAACACAGCAATCGAGCTGGGTAGCATGCTTTTCCTCCTTTGGCTTTGCAATAGTTTAGCTGGAGAATGTCATCCATAGCCTTGCTATCAAGGGGGGAGGCAGCACGTCTGAATGTCTTTTCCGTATTAGCCAGGAACTACAAGGGGTTGTTACATTCAACTATATTGATTGCAGAAACCGTGTTGTTGGTCAAATTAGTTTGAATATGTCTCGTATTTGCTGGAGCACACATCTTTGGCTGCATAATATAGAGTTCTGTTTTGGGATTTACCATGATGGCCTGTTTTACTCACCACTGTTGTGCCTTATGAGGACTTCTGTCTCCCTCCTGTACTTCCTCTATGAAAAACGCTCTCTAGTTACGTCCCTACATCCTAATAGCCCTCCTTTCATGGGCGTAATTTTATGGGGGGATGGGGGTGTTTGTCCCCCCCAACTTTCATGGCACACCATTTTGTCCCCATTCAATTGGCTGGGGCACCTTTTCTTCTGATGTCATGTCCCCCCCCAACATTTTCAGAAAAAGTTACGCCACTGTCTCCTTACAACAAAGCCCTTGCATTTGTGAAGTTTGTTGCATTCTTGGATCTGGATAATCTATAGCACTTCTCAGCCATGCTTCTTGAGTGATATAGAACCCATGGCTGCAGTTCATGTCACTACGTGTGTAGTGGCACAGAGTTTCTGACAAGTGCAGTGGGCTGTGAAATGGAGTGTGCAAGCGCAGCTTCAATTTCAAACATAGGATGTGTTGCTTCTCAGGTAGGCAATGGAAGATGTGATAGAAGGAGTGTGTTGTCTGTGTTGAGTGAGATGGGGTGGGAGAGTGATGTGCATACCTAGAGGCACATTAGAACATTTTTTTAAATGAGCATGACATGTGTAAGTGCATGGTAAAGAAGTGCCTTTGACTTTTCAGAGCTGAGAGTAGTCGGGGCCAGTCGAAAATAGTAAGTGGATATGCTTTCATTGGGTTGGACTTGTGAAGCACTCTACTACATTACTCTCTCCACTGACCTGGATTACGGTCCAGAGGGCGTTCGACCCACAGCGCTTTTGAATCATACCAATGGTAAAAGCACTAAACAAATGCCCAATAACATAACATAACATAACATGTGGGACATGTTGTTAGGGAGAATTCTCTGTTTAGGCTGAATTTCCTAACCTAGTGAGTCCCCCAGCAGCTTTGCTGGATTTCTGGAGTTTGTTTTTTCCATCCTGCCAAGAGTGAGACTCTTTTTCTCCCACTCTTGGACATGAATGTGTGTAATTCCTTTGAATGTCAATGTGTTCTATGGGCTATGGGGTCTTTTACTCCATAGGGTCTCATATGTTTTGCTATCCGTGTTACACTGCACCCTCCGTGCCGTAGCACTGGGGCGTCCTAGCGGACCTCCATCATAGACTCCATACCCGGGGACTGACTGCTGTCTCCCCGGGCATGTAAAGTCACCATTGGCTTTACTAGACCTAAATTTACTAACATAACTAGTACAAACCATCCTATTGTGGACGTACTAGTAGGGGTAATTAGATTACTCCTGGGTCTTGTTATTTGAGGGGGCACTGTCCCGTCCCCCCTCGTCGAGTTTTGGCTGGTGGCAGTGGAAACTACTTGTTATATTCGACCCCGAATATAACCCTATGGGATTCTTCCCATTGTTGGAGGTTAATACTTTTTCTCCTTAATCTCTAACATACCCCCGGTTTACTTATCTTAAATAAGTCTATCCGATGGTATTTTCTGCCAGAATTTGTTTTTTAAAATGGTGTCTGTGTTCGTCTCTGTGACTCCTAAACCAAAGGTTGAGCCCTTTGTTCCACTTTTGGCAGGCTTCTGTACAGAGACCCTCCAAAGTGGTGCCATTCTGTCTGGGTTACCACAGGGGTGTGGGAGGGGGTTTAGGCACCCTGGACTGAGTTGCCTTGCCAACTCCAGTCGCACTCTGGTGTGATTGGCCCAAGTGATGAGCCACCCCGCTCACCACTTAGCATGTTTTGATTGACAGCTAGGCTGAATGAATGGGGGTTTTCTGCATAAAAGCAGGGCTTTTGGGACTGGATAATCAGAAGTCGCCAAAAAAAGTTGTCTGTAGAAAATGCTTCTCTCTCCTCTGGTTCCTCTAGGAGCTCCAGTCCCAAAAGACCCCGGATGCCGAAGGAATTAGTGGATATGTATGAACCGAGATTGGATGTATTGGATTGGTTGAAGCTGTTTGAGTACAATCATGGGCTCCAGGACATCACCGGGAACGATTTACTTCCCTGGTTGTTCTCTAGGCTCCCCCCTGTTGCGATTGATGTGGTAATGGAGTTGGGGGAGGCGGATAAGACGGATTACGAAAGTGTGAAACTAGCTTTGATAGCTAGATTCGGGAAGTCCCCTTCCCAGTATCTTAAGAGGTTTAGAACCCTCAAAAAGCATGATGGTCCCCCTTGGGCTACCTGGGAGAGTGAAGGGTTGAAAAACTTAGAGGGATGGATTAAGGGTTACAAAGTGAACACTTATGAGGGTATGAAGAATCTTTTTATGTTGGAGTCGATTTATGATGCCTGTTCTCCTGAGCTCAGACAGCACTTGGCTGATTCGAAGGAATTAGATTCCCGGAAGCTGGCGAAGGCTGCTGACTTGTGGGTTGCCAACAGGGCTACTCATAAGGATTCTGGGGCAACTCAGAAAAAGGAGGAGGGAAAACAGCCTAAAAAAGATTCAAAAGAGAATTCGAATAACTAAAATTCCAAAGAGGGCCCCAAACAAAACCAGAAGGGTAAGCCACAAGGAAAACCACAGCAGAATAGTGTGTCTTCTGGTGCCAAACGGGAAGGAGGCCAGAACAAGCCACCATTCCAAAAAGCATTCAGTAAATGCTTTGTTTGTGGCTCAACTGACCACGTGAAAGGAGATCCCAGATGTAAGGGTAAACCTTCAGGGGTCCAGCTTGTCTCCTTAGCCTTCGCTCCAGTGGAGGAGGTCCAAATGGCAAGTGGAAACTTTCTACTGCTAGCTGATGAACCCATTGGAGTCTCAGCCAGCGTTTCTTTAGTATCTCTGGGGTTGTGGGAACTGCACAGGTTTCCGCCTAACACATGTACACAGGAGTTTGGCTAGTGATACAGTGTCACTCATGCCATGTTTTGGAAGATGGGTTGGGAGGGCCGACATTCAATGGATACTGTTCAGATGCCATGTCAGGGCTTGGATGTGGGTAATTCTCCTCTCATTAAACCACAGGGCTCTGCATTTGGGTAGTGGATTTTACAGGATAGTTATGCGGGACTGTACAAGCACCTAGAGTCAAGTGAGCTATGCTTGTGTACACCAGGGGCACCAGGCATGTAATTTTCTTGTCACCTATGTTTGCTTTGTGTGTAGAGGGTTCTGTTTGATACCATTGTAGTCGCCAGACTTCCATGTTGTCATTGGTGTCGCATGGGATTATTTTCATTTGTGTTCTATCGGCTCATATGTTGCCCATGATGGCAATGAGCTATGCAATGACCTGCTTGTGGAGTTCATGTGTACCCCTATCTGTGATCTGTGATCCCTCAGGCATGTTTGCAATAAAGTCAGACACTCAGGGGGGTGAGAGTCTCTGGAGTAGAGCCCCAGGGGCCTACTTGTTCTTTAGCAGTGAGGATCCTGATTTGCTTAGAAGTCACACACCCACTCTCATTGTTCCATTTCATTCAAAGTTCTTTAAATGTACATAACTTGATGCCCAGACCATTCAACTCCTTTGTGACCCTGTCAAAGAGGGAAGCCCTTTGGCCGATGTTGGAATGGTGCACTGGTAAGCGGAGGAGTTCCATGTTGTGCCGCAGAACAAAAGTGAACAAGTATGTCTCCACTTCCGTGAACTTGTCCATCATGCGGGAAAGAGTTTGTGGAGCCCCTGCCCTGGCCATTGTAAAATGGAAATATCATCATGCACCATGTGATCTGTATTGAGTAGAGTTTCTGGGAAAGGGTTGTGTATGCGTAATACTAATTATGAGTACTCTTGATTAGCAGCTGCTGGAAGATGCACAAGTGATGCCATTAATGCACAGTTGCATCATTAATTGATCAGAATTATATGGCTTGATGTTTATCTACTGTGTTACAGTGATTCAGCATTTGGGTTGCTTGATGCAGTTAGATCCAGCTTTGATTGTGGGCCAAGTTGTCCATTTCAGACTTGGTGTGCCCCGGGTGTGCACTGGATTACAGGGGTGTATATTCTTTTTTTGTAAGTTACAAATCTAAAATGATGGCGTACGTTTGATATGAGAGGTGTTTCAATATGCCATGTGTTGAGTTACCCATTTGGATTTGTGGTGTGAATGCATGCCTGTCTGGTAACAGTGCTGTATTCTGTTTGATTGTGTGATTTAATTTAGTTTACAAGTGATTTCTTTCAAAAGGAATCATGGGTGTAGCATTTTTTGTATCACCGTGGGAGGGGTCCCAAAAGCTGAGCATGGAGCCACAGTCAGTCGTGGACAGCAGAGGCAGTACTCATTTGGTATTACCTTCATGTGCCACCACACCCGCACATTTCACACGGGTGCCCTCAGAAAGGCTGTTTATTTCTCTGGTAGGTGGCTTACCTCCTCTACGCCATCTTCCTCAACTGCTCCTGCCACCTAGCTATCCACCGCAGTGTGGCAGAGGATTACTCCTGCTGCCTTGCAGGCCATACAAGAGGCCGTTGACCCTTTCCTTTCACAGAAAACTGTCCTCTGTTTGTACTGCGACACATTCCTCTGCAGGGGCGAGCAGCCTCAAAGCGCCTACCTTAGATTTCAAACCAGGCCCAGGCCCAGATCTTCCTTTGTCTACCTGTCCCTCCCTTTCGGTGGTTGGTGCCCCTTTCCGCCCCCACCTACACTCTTTGCCTCTCCCTACCTCCAGATAAAAAGGTTGCATGGAGAACATCCTTTCACTGTTATAAAATAGAACTAAAAAAAATAGACTCCATCTACGTAGTTACACTATATAAGATTCTCCAACATTTTATTTTGCATTATGTTCTATGCTAATATAAATCATGGTGCTTTTTTATAGCAGAGATAAAGGAAAGATGACAGAACAAGTTTTGTGTCCCAAATAGTTTTCTTTATCATACAAAAAACAAACATAAAGTGTAAGGTTCATTGTGGGTGTTTCAGCCTTACTCAAGGCTTTTACACTTCCCATCCACATTACACAATCCAACAACACAACGTCCTCTCCTTTTGTGCTCCTATTTAGCCTGTGGACAGTAAAATGGGACGAAACTGTGCAAAACATAAAGTGGGGTTACCTTTACATTACTACATGTGTTCTTTACTATAATGTTGGCTCTTAAAAGAGCCTTCTTTTAATGTTTATTTTTATTGTGAAATGATGCCATTCCTACATCTTGTAAAAGTGCACAAACAGCTTTATTAACATTCCATCTATTATTTTACAATTTTCTGGACCAAACAAGTTCGATCTGTTCCACATTTGCTTTCCGTAATTTGGTAAAAAAATATTAAATGTTGCTGGAAATAGTTCAATAAGTCTTCTGAAAGTACCTTCCATGTCAAACTGCAACAATATCCTTGTGACATAGCCAAAATGATTGCCTCCACAATGTGTAAAAATGATGTCTGGATGTTTCAAATGCAGCATATCTTCACGCATGGATAAGATCTGACTCCATTTGATTCCATGCACTCCATGCCATGCCACATGCACTTCTTCTAATCCAAGATTGTAAGAGATATCACGGCGAACTGAATATACCTTCACCCAATGAATCCACGAATCTCATAACATGAAAACAGTCATTGTGTCCATAGCCGTGCATGCAGCACTTCAAACAACAAAAGAACCAATTCCTGCAATGTCCTCCTGTCTCCTCCACAACCAGTAAACTGGACTGGCTATTCCCTCTGCTGTCCGTGGATACCCACAAACATCCGCAGCCTCTGCAATCCTCTTTCCATGCAGGGCATCATCAGAGGACCCAGATGGCACACAGAGTACATCCACGAATTCTCGCGGTCATCCATACCATCATTGCACTTGGAAACCATTCTACCGTTTTTACTTTGATCTGTCCCTCATTGGCTACTTTCAGTCACACATCTCTCCACCAATCACATACAAAACCCCCTACATTTAAACCTATCGCCTTAGTTGAAGAGTTCAGATGTACCTTTCAACTCAAATAGTACATTTGCCTATGATTCAGAGCCTCCTCTATCACAAACTACTGTTCAAATTGTTTCAGATTTCTGTTTGCAGATTCAAAAATATCTACATCTAAGAAAACATAATACAGGTATGCTTGAAATTGGAAAAGAAATGTGTTCACAGCATTTGTATATGTGTAGCAGCACCTTCATATGATATGTTTCTTTTTAACCACTGCTGTCAGATTCCATGTAGGGCCAACATTTCACAGTAGGCACTGCTACCAGATTTTATGTAGTGCCAACATTTTATACCCCCCACATCAAGCTACACTTAACACTATTGTATAAATATATTGGAACTAGATTTTCCCCACTTGTAAAACAATGTAAATGGTGGGACCGCGATTGCACCTCAGCATTATTTTGTCTTTCACTAAACTCCTGCTTAAAAGAGCAATTTTAAAGGCAAAACGTTTCCTTACATATAAGTCTAATTTCCCACTTACTCAAATAAAGTGCAATTTTATACTACCAGAGCAGTGTTTATCAAGTGCATTTTTCCTTACATTAACACACATGTAAAACTAATCCTGCTGTTCAAACAACTATGCATTGTTTTTCTTTTACTAAAATACTGTTAGAAACAGACATCTCTAAAATGCATCCAATTTACCTGAAAATAAGGTTCCACTATTTTAATGTTCTACAACATTCCATGTTATACCCACATATATCACCAGCTTCCGACAAATGCAGTTAGAACCACTGCAGACATATTTGAAAAGCCATTTTCATTTTAACCACTGCTATTCATCCCACACAGTGCCAACATTTCACACTGCTACCATAGGACATTTAGTATTAACGTATTGTACCTGCCCCATCAACTGACAATTAACACTATTGTGCACAAATATTGCAACTACATTTTACATACTTGTGAAAAAGTTAAATTGGCAGGGCTTCTATTGCACGTATGCATTTTATACATTCAATAAACTCCTGCTAAAAACAGCTATTTTAAAGGCAACATGTGTCCTTATATATGAAAGTCTCCTGTTGTCCAACCAATGCAATCAGATGCCATATAGTACCAACATTTCCCACCTACTCAAATGAACTGAAAGTGAATAATACCACAGCATTATCTATCCAGTGCATATTCCTTAACGTTTCACACTAGGTAGTGCTAACACATTCCATCTAGTGCCCAAACATACCACCACCCCTTATGCAGTTATAAGTATTACAAAATATTTTCAAAACCCTTACTTCTAATAATGATAGCAATATCTCATATATGCGAATATCCCTAACCTAAACCACTTCAATATTATGACATTTATGAACAACCTTTTTTTACATTTGCAGTAAAAAAACAAAGACACCTGCAGAGGAAAGAAAACATTTCAACTGCTACAAGGTCAACATATTAATATACTTTGAATTTCACCTTAATTGTACTAAGATAATTAAGTCAGTTCAGAACCCTAATTTCTCTACTCCAACACCCATATAAGCCTTCTTCAACTTTAAAATAGCAACTTTCTTGTTCCCAACAGAAACAACAGAAGGGGCCTCATTACAACTATGCTGGCCCGGAAACCACTGTGCCAGTAAGCTTACTGGCACTGTTGTTTCCATACCAGCATATAACAACTCTGCGGGCAGGTGCCATCCCACCCGGCAGGTCAGACCTGCCAGGTGGAACAGCAGCCGCCCACAGAGTTTTAACAGAAGCACCGGCACCATTATTAACGGTGTTGGTGCTTCCGTGATCCCCATTCCCATAGAGTCCCAAAGGACTATATAGGAATGGGGACTTACCATTTGACGGTGCCTGACTTCCCGGACCGCTGGGGTTGTAATCCCCTGTGTTACTGGGAAGTCAGGCACCGGTAAATTGTTACGGTCCAGCGGCAACCTGCAGCGGCAACCTAGTACAGGCACAGTTACCACCGGACCTGTAATGAGGCACAATGTCTACTACAATTCATCTGCGTAGAAGGAAAGGAAATCTAGAGCAGATAGAAATAAGGAAAGTCATGTAGTTACCCTCCACTAAAAGAAGTTATACAAAATATTCAAACAGAAGAACTAGTAACCTCATCCAAGCAAACTGAAAGAATCACTATAAAAAAGTAATCCACCTCCTTCCAAAAAATATGTAGTAAGGAAAGTATTCCTGAACAACAACCTCAAAGTATATCTGCAATGTTGATGTAGCCACAGTACAAAATTCCAAAAGTCAATTTTATAAAATGTTCCAGCTCAGAGGTCTCGGCAGTCCTACAAAATATTCAGAAAAGCCATGCTCTACACTTAAAAGTACCAGAGAAAAAGTTCCTTGAAGCTCGGATTGACAGCACATTTAAACTAAAGAGCACATTCTTTATATTAATGAAACCACTGACTAGATGAATAAAGAAAATTACAAAGACAACTTGTAAACATGTGCAAAGTCAATATAGACACCTTTTTTAACTTCTGTGCAGATGAATGGTTTGACACCACCAGCACAGAGCCATACGTCAATGAAGAAGCATATAAATAAGAACAACCAAACCAAATTGCTATAGACAATATTGGAAGAGGCTATGAAGTGCTAGCAGACAGTGTTTCTATGTGATTTTATCATTTAGAATTAGTCAAATGTGAATTCAATGATACATTCTTCTTTTAATCTGTTTCCTCAACAATATATGCAGAGGGAGACCCCCCACAACCTCCTTCTAGCCTCACCTTTTTATTACCCTTATGCACTCCCCTGCCCACCCTCTGCATATGTTGGCAGTGAAATTTGAATAAACTAAAATTGTTGAATTTGCATTCAACTAATTCCCATGCGCAGCAAACAACCTATCCCAACACCACTATTGCAAAACACAACTTAATAGAAATAACTTCCACAATAAACTCTCAATCAAATGTTCCTTTTGTCCAAACCAGTTGTCTGGTACATAAGTGGGCATGCAGCTCAATATGCAATATGAACCAACATTCATTCAAATCTTTACAACAATTCCTCAATCAATATGTAAATCTAAAAGACAAAAGTAAAATGGAAACTTTCAAACTACTGACCCCTGCCCAGTATGCATACACACTGGACTACAAGGACATACATTAGCCTGCACTTCAGGAACTTACTATAAAAGCACCTTTTATCCTATAATAATGAAAAGTCCAGCTTTAGAACTCCAACAACTAAATAACAATCTTCTAAATGGAACAGCCGAAGAACTACTTAGACAAAAAGCACACACACAAAATAAATATTTTGGAACTGCAGTACAGTTAGAAAATACAGTTAATTTAGAAAACATCAACCAACCGCTTACCAAAAGTAAACTCCTTCAAACACATGCAAAAAATAAATATCAAAGTTTCAAAACACATCTGCAGAAATTCCAGACAAAGTATGTATATAGAAAACTCAAATGAGCGGACTGAATTAACAGTGGTCCTCTTTTTTGATAGGGGCTCGTGGGGGAGGACTAAATATCAGGAAGGAGACCAGGAGGGGTCCCACCGAGCTACCTCAAGATGTAGGCACTTGAGGTGACAGAACTATGTAACAACTTCAATGTGCTTATAGCCGCATCTTTATCAACAAATGTAAAAAGGTGGGGAGAAAAGTGGTTCAAAAAATATATTCTTATTTTATTTAATAGTTACTCATATGTTAAAACAAGACCGACAGGTCACATTTGCAAATTTAGACAACATAAAACAAAATTAATAGGAAGACAATTCATTTAACACTTTTTTGTCCTAATGTTCACTCCTTGAATTCATTAAATTTCAAAGTGATGTTAGTAACACATCGGTGACTTTGCAAGATGCAATTTGTATCCGACTATTTGCAGGGTCCCTATATACATTGTGTCGACATGAGTGAATCTGTTTCCAGCCTTCTTCGTAGACACACAAACAGACTGTTAGTTATTCTTGAATATTTGAGCCGATTGTGCATGGCTTTCTTCAGGACACATCAACCCTGTATCTTACGGAGTGTACCAGTGTTATTGCAAAATTATCTCCACATATCTATAAAAAACCAGAGACATACATATAAATATTCAACCACACCATCTTCTCTAACATTTATCTTAAGCCATGGGGGAAACAATGCTGTCAACCTCTCATTTTATTTTCGTGCACATCATGTACATTCATTACTCAGACTGTACTGTGCTTCTTAACAGTCAGATCGATACATAATTAGTTGCAATCGATTAAATTAAATGCTATCTTTCAAAACTTTTGTTAGTTTAGCCCCATTTGTGGACTTTTATTCATGCTGCGTTAGTGCCAGAGGAAACAAACCAGGGCAGGGAAGGTGACGGAGGGGGAGAGGAATGGAAGGGGGAGGGAGGGTTGGGGAAGGGACAGACATCAAGGGAGACATAGAAGTGACTTTTGTTTAACTCCATCAAACCATGTTGTAGAATGTGGAGTGAAAAGACCCTACCTATGTGGCTCTTTATCATTTACAGAGGAACGACACGATCAATCGTAAAGTGAAGTGCTTGTCGAAGACGGGCTGCTTATCGTGTTTGTACACAACTGTGGAGAAAGACCAGGGACAAGGGACTCAGTTACTTGTTTGTCAATAGTTACTAGTTGGCAACTCAAAAGAACGCATATGACTGCGTCTACCTTTCGCGGCTCCGCACAGTCATTTACATGGGTTAGTCTCTAACATTCAGTGACAGAATATGTAGCGGTGGATCATTATGCGCGAACGCCTGCTGAGGGAAACGCATATGTCAGGCCAGATCAAACTCAAAAACAAAGAAGCATGTGTCTACTTACACATAGCTTGCTTTCTCTGGTGAGCTTGGCAACTCTCAACGTCTCACATCGAGGAAAGAATTCAGCACAAGCTACGGTGGTTTCTTTACTTTTTACACTCGGCAAGTCGTAGGTCGAGTTACGATGACTGGCTGGAATGTATCGTACACCTAATAAACGACATCGCAGAGTATTGGACACCATTAGTGTTATTCTCAGGTGCAAGACGAAACAGTGAAACGTGCCGGCAAGACACTTACTTTGAAATTTAATGTATTCAAGGAGTGAACATTAGGACAAAAAAGTGTTAAATGAATTGTCTTCCTATTAATTTTGTTTTATGTTGTCTAAATTTGCAAATGTGACCTGTCGGTCTTGTTTTAACGTATAAGTAACTGTTAAATAAAATAAGAATATATTTTTTTAACCACTTTTCTCCCCACCATTTTACATTAGTTGATAAAGATGCGCTATAAGCACATTGAAGTTGTTACATAGTTCTGTCACCTCCAGTGCCTACATCTTGAGGTAGCTCGGTGGGACCCCTCTTGGTCTCCTTCCAGACAAAGTATGTGTCTGTTTTCACAGAAGCCTTTATAAAAACAGTACACAATTAGTAGATATGGCCTACAAAATAGAACAGAATTAAGAATCCCAATGGTTCCAATTAGCTTTATATTTGTATTTGTATTTATTTTTATTTATATAGCGCTTTAATCCAAAGCGCTTAACAAGAGGAACAAGCATAATACAATAAGCAATACATGACAAATTAATCTGAACCAGAGAACAGTACAAGGAACAATTTACATTATTGATAGTAAAGGTGCTGAAGGAGAGGGGCTAAGTGAGGGAGGGGGTGGGAGGAGTAGGAAGAGGTAGAGTCAGTAGTGAGAGAGGAAAAAAGGATGCTAGGGGGTGAGTGGAAAAGATAAGATTTTAGAGAAGTGCGGAATGAGGGGTAGGAGGTAATAGAGCGGACAGGAAGGGGTAGGCGGTTCCAATGGAAGGGAGCGAGAAGTTGGAAGGAGCGTAAGCGGGTAGGGCACAGGGTGGAGGAGGCGGAGAGAGAAGAAAGAAATCCACAGAACAGAGTGAACGAGAAGGAGCATAAAAAGTGAGAAGGCAGGATAGGTAGGGAGGGGCAAGGACATAGAGGGATTTGAAGACTAGACAGAGGAAATTAAATTTAAGCTGTTAGTGAAAAGAGAGCCAGCCTACTGAGTTGAGAGAAGAGGAGATGGAATCATGAGGATATAGAAGGCAGAGGGAGCGGATGGCAGAGTGGTAGATGGATTTGAGGGGGGAGAGGTGAGAGGAGGGGAGTCCAAAGAAAAGGGTGGGTAGTAGAAGAGTCTGGAGAAGAGAAAGGAGGTGACTAAGAGTTTAGTAGCGTGAAAAGTTAGCAAGGGGCAAACTTTACGAATGTTATGGAGGTGGAAACGGCAAGATCTGGCAGTGAGAGAAATGTGGCTGGAGAGGGAGAGGTGGGGGTCAATGTGGAGACCTAGGTTGCAGGCGTGGGGAGAGAAGGGGAGTTGGGATGGGGGAAGAGAATAAAAGGAGGAGGGGAGGGTTCAGGATATATATCTAACAGCAGCAAACACATACAAAATAACTGATCCCTTAATGGTATGCACATACTGCAATACTAAGCTTGATAATAACCAAATGCCATTGGCTATCAATAATAACTTGGAAATATTTCCGCTTCCAAATGCTCTCCAGCAACTTAACCTGCAAGAGAACATCATAATTCAAACTGTATACCCATTCCAAGCTATAATACATCTGCAACCCACAACTGCCAAATTGCCACCATCAGAATTACTGAAAGGCATTTGTGGCAAAGTAGTGTATTTACCATAAGCTCTTAATGAAAATGTAGAAACTCTAGGAGTAGGCCGACCACTACAACAATCTTTGATTGCACTAGTTAATGGTCTGCTAACAAAAGACAAAATAATTTAGCAACAACTTGTTGACTTAAACAAAGTTAAAAAAGAGACAGTATATTTTAAGGAAAACAATGAATACTGTGGAGATATAAACATAGAGGAAAAAAGTAACAGAAAGCACACAAATGTTTCAAAATATAATATAAACTGGCCAATTTCAACGTGTTGATCATATTGCTCTGGAAAACATTTTAGACCTGTATACAATTCACACACCACATCCCATAGACACCATGGAAGGTGCATTAAAAACATATAAAATGTGTCAAGCCAAAGGGTCTCCACTGAACATATGGGAAAAAAAGTTCAACGCACATTGTTTTCCACTACTTTTTTCATAGGAAAGGGAGGAAGATACAATGACAGACCAACACAAATTAGTGCACCTGAATATCATTCTTTACGGATATATTCTGAACACCCATGATTCCATCAAATTGCTGTATATATTTTCCAGCTCTCGTAATTGTAAATGTAATTTTTTATTTGGAAAGAGCTTACACACAAGTGAAATACTTCAAATCGCTTCAAGCGGGAGGGGAACAGAAGAATACAGAGTCATTCTTAGGCCTTGAAGATTCCGAATGATATAACACAAAATGACTAGCATACTAGGCCTGATGACATTATTACTAGTGAAGTGCAAGACAGGAAGGAAGGCGAACCGGGGACAAGGGAGAGAAGACAATACAATCCATAGACTACCATACTCGGCCAGCGACGTCTCAGATAGTGCAAGTGCATGACAAAAGTGGGGTGATAAGGGAGGGGAGGAGAAGGAGAAGAACATACAGAAGCAACTAGTGTATGAGACCAGGCAAACTAGGGCTAGTGCATTCTAGATAATATAAGTGCTCTGACAGAAAGTGAAAGGGATGGGGAGGGGAACAAGTGCACACAGTCAAGCAGTGCCATGGGTTAAGTGCAGAGGGTTTACCCTTCTCATTTAGCAAATTCAAGAAATGCAGTAGGGGTGAGCAGAAGTGCAGTGGCCTTGGCGAAAGTGCAAAAACTGGCGGGGAAGCCTGGGACCTCTAAGGCTCTGTAGATGCACCGAGGAACCAGTCAGCATAAATGGAGCAGAGTTAGAGAAGAGAAGGAGGAGAGAATGGGGAGGAGGTTAGCAAGAGAGAGGGAGAGAAAAAGAGGAAGATAAGAGGAAGGTCTTAAGGAGTTTCCATAACTTAAGGAGATCAGGCACAAAACGGAGAGGGTCATGGAGGTTGTTCCAGAATGAAGCACCTGCTGAGGATAAAGATCTACCCCATATCTCGGTTTGTAAAAAACTTCTCCCCTGCAGAGAGTTGGAAGAGGACGGGCGGGGGGCTCTAGAAAGAGAGTATTTAGGGAGAGAGAGTTCTAGATAGTGCGGGTCCTGGCTCCAGAAGGCCTTGTGGACTATGCAGACGGTCTTGCACTTGATCCTTGAAGCCACAGGGAGCCAGTGGAGGGATTTCAGTGCCAGAGAGATGTTCTAGTTCGAAATCAAACTATCAACTCTGGTATGGAGTCGCACACCCGCTAAAAACATGCTTTAATTTCTTGAACATGTCAGCTACTCAACTCCTTCAAACGATAAAAGACAAAGGTGAAGTTTTGCAGTGTAGTATTACAAATCTCTTGACAAACTTGCGTGGAACAAAGGAATAATAGTTCCAACATCAGGCCTATATGCGTTGTATGTTAAGGAACATATGCCCACGCACATGGTTTGTTACTTTAAGTTGTGCAGAATATTCATCGGATGACTTGTATGATTTCCTAAGCACTACAAACCAAAATAGAGAAGGAATAGACATAAAATGACCTAGAGGACAATGTTCGCTTGATCCAATGACAATGACAATTTCACCATCACTTTATTGCCATGCTGCCCTTCATATGCAGCCAAAATTGCCCTCCTATTCTTATAGAGAAAAGAATATCAATCCAGAGGAGCACCACACATCCACATGCTTTTGTGGATAATGGATGCTCTTAAATTTGGCTATTATAGTAATGCCACTGCTTTACAATTTATTGAACAATACATTACCTGTGACATTCCTTCAGATGACACACATGCTGATTTACTGATACAAAGGTTACGCTTTCAAAGACAGAAGTGCAGCAAATACTGTGATGTCAATATAGAAACAAAGGAAAATAGTGCACTAAATGCCGTTTGGGCCTATCCAGGCCAGTTTACACCACAGGTCAAGTAAATAGTTTCTTGTCTTCTGTTAGGTACAGTGTAAAAGTCAAATCTCCCCAAAACACATACAATACTAAAAGAGACAAGATATCCAAGTACATCAATGATTACAATCCTATCATTGCCCTCTTCTTGAATGCCAATATAGACATTCAATACATTTTAGACAATTGAACTGCTGTTGCAAGGTATCTCACAAAAGCTGAAAAGACTGAGCTAGAAGACCTTTGAGATGACATTTCATCTGAGAAATGTCTGTCAAAGAAATGGTACAGCTTTGGTATAAAAAGGCTCTCCCATAGAGAATATGGGTCATACAAAGCTGTCAATCGTTTAAAAGATACAGCCTTATATGGAAAATATGATAACATTCTCTAGCTAAATCTCGGTCCAGCTTCATCATGAGAAAGAGTGCTTAAATCCTATGAAGAATTAGAAAATAGAGCCGCAAATGTTCCCAACAACCAAGATACAAAAAAAAACAATTTCATTGAAGCATAATATTCAAACACAAGTACTGCTTTGGTAAACCTGTGCCTATACAACAAACCCCAAAACTATTCCTACAAAAGTAATGTTATGCCAGATGAGACAACTGGCAAATACTCTGCTTAAATTGTGAAGGAAGACTAGTAAAGCTTACCAAACCCAGCCTTATTAACCATCTAAATGTGCCCTTCAAATTTCCTCATGATAGAGAACTTAATTACATGGACCTACTACAACTATTCAAATCTTGTATTAAAGCAGAAGAATTGTTAGGTGACCATGGCAAATTTGAAGCTGCATTCAAGGCAAATGAAAGCAGTATAACAAATGACAATTTTAAACAGACCAAGCAAATGTTTGCCAACAAAATCTAACAAGGAGAAGAAATAGAAAATATACTAGACACAGACACTCTTGAAGTCCCCCAACCTTCTCTTATAGGAAGCAAAGAACTACTTAGAGAACCACTGTTCCGAACCAAGGCAGTAATAGCAAAGAATGAGGTAGAAAACACCAGGCATCAATCCAAATAATCTAAAGAAGATTTGCCAGTGCTCAAATCATAGCTAAACAAATGGAAGTCACTGAAGAAGTTTATCATGAACTGAAACATGGAATAAAACATGAACTTGTGCAAATTACAATCCTCTGTTCTTGTATGTAAGTGGTGAAGCTGGTTCTGGCAAAACTTTCTTAATTAAAACTTCCAGGAAATATCTAGAAGAAGTAACAAACAGCAATGTTTCAGCTGTTATAACAGCTCCACAGGTCTTCCTGCTTACAATATAGGAGGTGTCACGTTACACTGACTGCTTCTCCTCCCAGTGGAACAGCTAAACAAATTAGATTATCACAAATTGTCAGTAGAAGCTGCGAGTGAAGTACGTAGAATTCTTTGACAAATGAAAGTCCTCCTAGTATATGAAGTAAGCATGTTTTCCAACCTCATGCTAACTTTAATTCATCTAAGAATGCAGGAAGTCGAAAAGAAATGGATTACGAGTAACTATTTGGAGGAAAACATGTTATTGTTTTTGGAGACCTCCTACAGTTAACACCAGTAAAACACCAACCCATATACCAAACATTAGGACACAAACAATGCCATAATACACTCGACAGCATTGGCAATGCCATTTTGTGGCATCATATTCGTTACAGAGAACTGATCCAAAATATGTGACTGTCTGCAGATCTAACCTATGCTAACATTTTAAAAAGCCTTAGGACTGGACTGCTAACTGAAGACACTAAATCCACCTTAAAAACTAGACAAAACAGATCTGCCCCTGATATGATGGAACAATTAACTCAATACAATCTAAAATCCATGTGCTTAATGCCACCCTTGAAAGCTGTAGCCAGTTCAAGGAAACAATGTTGAAAAAAGAAATGCAACCCTTAGTGCATATTAGATCCACAAACTAGAAATGCATGTCATGACCATGTGTCAACAACCAAAAGCACAACTGAATAGCCTAGAAAAGACAACAAAGCTGGATTAGAAAAGCTGTTAACTCACTGTCTCAATGGTCTAGTAATAGTAAAATGTAACGTTGATGTCAAAAAAGGTTTAGTCAATGAGCAATTGGTACAGCTGTTAGTTTCCAAACATATGCACATGAAAGCAGTATCCAGTTTGTCAATTACCTTTTTAACAAACTTGCAGAAACTAAAAAAATCCACTTCACAACAGCCTTTTTCCTTCTTTTAAAGACATGCATGTATGCAGTGGACAAGTCTCTCTGTCTTTTTCCTATGCTGTCACTATTCTCAAGTCACAAGGTCGAACCCTCCACCACGCACCAGTTGTCATTGGTAGCCCCATCTTCAAAGTAGGAATGAGTCACAAAGCACTTCCACATCTGCATACACTCAATGGTCTATTAATCATATTTGATGCAACCAAAGTTATGTTATGTTATGCTATGTTATTAAGCATTTGTATAGCACTGTTTTCTACCAATGGTATCATCTCAAAGCGCTGTGGGTTGAACTCCCTCAGGGACCATGATCCAGATCAGTGGCGAGAGTAGGGTAGTAAGTAGTGCTTGGGTGCACTCTATGTGTGCAGCCAGGCTGATAACATATGGTGGATAGATGCATTCTAATGCTAGGAGTGGTGTTGAGGTTGCCTGATATCCGTAGTATGTGTGCAGCAAGGACAGTTTGACTTGGGGGTAGCTGCATTCTGGCAGAAGTGGTGTTTGTGTATGAGATTATGTGTGCAGCTAGGCAATTTTTCATGGGGGGATAGCTGCATTCTAAAGATTGTTGAGGTGTTGTTGGTGGTGTATAATTATGTATGCAGCTAGGCTAAATGAATCGAGGGGTATAGCTGCATTCTATTGTTTGTTGGTGCAGAGGATTGAGTAAGCATATTGGTATGTGTGAGTATCTGTGTAATTGGAGGAGGTCCCCTGTTCCTGAATTAACTTCCAGTTCCTGCTGAGTCAAATATTTATCCCTGTTTTAGAGATTCAGATCTTTAGTTCTTCCGGAACACATTATTTGTCTAGTGTGAAGTTAGTTTTGTTCATCAAATGTGGTGTACCTTTCCTGGCTCTACAGTATCATCAGTGTAGAGTTAGCCGATTCCAAACCTTTACTGGGCCGAGTGATTGCCTGTCTACGGTCATACCTGTGTTTAATTGAGTCTGCATTTACTTATATGTTAATAAATGCTTGTTGTGCAGTTATATCAAGTTATTTTCTATCAGAATAACGATTATATCCTAGATAGGAGGACTGCTATTGAGTGAACCTGGAGGTCCAGCATCAAAGCAGGCCTTTTTGTTGGTGTTGTGCCTGGCTGGCATTATTACGTGCAGCGAAGGTCAGAGTGTTCCATGTCTAGTGTATGGTTTCAGTATTGATAACAGGTGACAGCACATAATTGTCACTTTCATGAGCTTGTCTTGCCAGATTCCTCATGTGATGTAAGGGTGTAGTACATTGATTGTGAAACAAAGCCAGTCCATTTTAAGTGCTAGAGCAAGAGTGCTATTGGGCCAGTTTTTATGGGTCCTGGGTATCTGTTTACAGAGGGTGCTTGGGTATTCCCGTTTATGGTTTGTGACTTATACCACAATGGCTAGTGTTGTGCATACCTGGTAGAGATAAGAGCAGGCCCAATCATAGCTTCAGCATATAAGTGCTGATTCAATGCAGCTATTAGAGTACTGGTCATTAATTTCCAGATGAATAAGAGGTAAACATCACCTGATTAGAGAGCGGGATCCATACCTGGGGGTAGACAAAAGATCAAGCCCATTTATAGCATAAGAACATAAGAACTACTAGTCCCTGTGTTTAGTATACTGGGCCTTAATTTCCAGACAGGTTTATGGTAAACACAGTAGACACGTTGGCACATGCATGCAACTAGGTATTCAATGGTGAACATGCATGGGGCCTGCAGGTTCATTGCGTTAAAATAAATTGTTACTGGAAACCAGGTTCTATGTCCTGGTCATTCTTAGCTGCCCGTAATGATGGATTCCAAGCCATTTCTTGGGTGTGAGCAGATGGTCGGGAGGGCTGATTTTGTGGGGTATCGAAGGCTAATCAGTCCTTTCCACCATTATAGGGGAAGAGCCAGGTTTTGAATGCTTTACAGAATTACATGTAATCTTGGATGTGTCGAATGAGGGGAGACACTGAGTTCCATAATGTTTGCGCCAGGGTTGGGTAGGCAGACTCTCGATTCTGGCTGAATTGGAGTTGGGGACCACTAGGAGGAGGGCAGTACTTGGCCTTAGAGTGCGGGTTGTGTGGCAAAGTGTAATATATGTTGTAGGTATATGGGGCCGGCTTTGTGCACCGACCAGTGAGTGCTCCAAAGGATTTTGAAGGTGGCCCTTTGCCCAATTGGGAGTCAGTGTAGGGTGCGGAGGGCGGGTGAGATGTGATCCCATCGTCCAAGCACAAGGAGAAGTCTGTCTGCCCAGTTTTGGACTCTTTGGAGTTTGTTTAGTGAATAGGCCAGTGCACCCAGGTAAAGGTGTTTGCATAGCTGAGTCTGGACATGACTATGGACATAATTGTTGCCGTTCTATTGGGGTAAGTGAGGTAAGGGAAGATCACTTCAGAAGCCTACGTTGGAAGTGTCAGGATTTTAATACATTGCTAATGTGCAGTGAGAGAGTAGGGTCAGAGTCCATTGTGTAACCAAGGTTTGTGGCAGTGGTGTAGGTTGGGGGCGGGGGGCAGAGTAGCCAGGGAGACGGTGCCACACCCCATGATCGCTATTTTCCAGGGTTCAGAAGGAGGTGGTTACTCATCAGGGCAATGTCTGTAAAACAAGCTGTGTGTGTGGACAGTGTGTTTTCTGACAATGTGCAGCAAGGTGCTTTAATTTTTCTGTCCTGGGATCCTCTCAGAAGCCTACAGTCTACTTTCTCTTTCCAGCTACAAGGTGGATCTCCAATAAATACACCATGCATGCACGGAGCACGGCATGGTGTGTGGACAGTGTGTTTCATGTTTAGAACTTGGAGCACGGAGCAGGGAACAAGCTGCATGGCCAACGGTGAGCATTCCATCCTCCTTAAGTGATTGTGTTAGTACTTTTATACCTTGCGCCCTCACGTTCACCGCTTAAGCCCCTCCTCCCTTTTTCAAAGCTTTGATCCAAAGTGCAAACTCTGAATATAGACAGACTTGTCCGATTGCACCTTGTCTCACGTTCTATGTTCATGTTTGAATTGGGAGTGTGAGCGCTATAATATAGCCCCATAGCCCATTCAATTGTGTTATCCACCTCCTGAAACACTGATTGGTCGGGAGTGGGTCCTACGTCTACTAGAACATAGCCCTTCCAACGTGTACTCTACAGTTTAAGTTCTGGTGAACATATACGTCCTGTAGTGTCTGTGGAAAATCTGCTTATTTGAATGTTCACAACCAATTACAAGCAGCGTGCACTTTACAGCCTTCTGAAAAATCTACAATATTCCCACTTTATGCTGAGCAAAGCCATGATGAAAACTAGGTCCCAGAAATCCTGGAATAGCAAAAGTTGCGGAAAACTCCCCCCAAAAAGAGGAGGCAATTTCAAAGCTTCTATATTCTGATGATCTTGTATTGTTAGATCGGACAATATGAGGTGCCAAAACAATACATTCAAGGTCCTCATTGAATTCACAGAACAAATTGATCAGACAATCAACATGAATAAGACCAAAATCATGTTGGTAGCAGGCAATAGGTTTGCTAGAGTAAACTTTCAGATTAATTCCCATAAGGTTGAGTATGTCGATAGCTACCCCTTTTGGGGAATTGTGTTGAGTGCTACTGGTGATTATAAATTAATTGTAGAACACAATAAAAGGAAAGCAAGATAGTTAACTTGCCTGATCAGCAAATTTGCAAATCAAACTGCACAGTATTTGATTGAGGGCATCATTAAATTATGCAAGCAATGTTTCACACCTGCCAAATTATATTGTGTTGAGGCCTTAGCCATAAAAGATCTTGCATGGCTTAATGTAGTGGAGGATACCTTTTGGAGAAAACTGTTGCAACTGTCCCCCTCTACTACAATGGCCTATCTCTGCCTGGAGTTGGGATTGGTTTCACTGAAGAGTCAGGCCTTAATTTGCAGAGGTTATCTTCATATTAAATATTTCTGCTCTCCCCAATGGCCACTGTTACATTTTATGGGCATAAATTATGATTTAAAACTGTTTATTAACTTTGTAAAGCAAAATGATGAATGTTTCAAAGACATGTGCTGGGGTGATTACACACGCGGTACAAACTTTGTAATATTGAAGGCTATGTTTAAACACAAACTTGAACATTGGGAATGGATTAATAACTATTCACATCTTCAAACATTGCATAACTTTAAATACATATCTATTATTAAACATCAATATCACAAAACACAACAGTAGCTATTGAAATGTCCTTGTCCAACTGTTCAAAACTTTGTGACAAAATTATGAGTGAATCAACTTCCAGTACACTCATTGCAGGGTAGTCATATCAACATTCCTCTTGAACAAATAATTTGTTGAGTGTGTAATCGACAGGCTATCATAGAGTCTCAAGACAGACCTTGACACTATGCCCTAAAATGGGAACATTCTATATGAATGCTCTGGGTCGTTTTATGAGAAACTACAATGCTATAAAAAGCAATGAATTTTGGAACTTTTACTTAAATTCTCATCTGCATTGTTTGGTTTTACTTAAGACTATTACTAGATGCTGTGAAACATAATGGAAGACATTTTAAACCAATTGTGTTGCTCTAAGAGTCATAGAGAAGACTAGAGACTTATTGATGTGTCATGTGAAACACAAGGGGTGAGGTCACTATGTAATAAGACCCAATAAAATGTCATATGAAAAGGCTGTATCCTTAGGCTAAAGTTATGTATATTTGGGCAATGAAATACCATGTTAAAAGTTTAAACTTATATGACCATAGACCGTGTCCAAGATCATGTCATGTTTTAATATGTTCCTGAAATTCTAATTGTTTTAATAGCTTAATTGTTTTGTTGCCAAGGCATTTTAGTTGTTGATATATATGTTTTTAGAAAATGTATGTTTTAAAAATGTATGTTTTATAAGTCTCACCTGTTTTACATGTTTTAAACATCTAATATGTTCATATGTCTTATATGTTTTGTAAAGGTTCATAATGAATCAATATAAATAAATAAATAAATATTTAACACAAGCTGTAGATCAGAGGTCAATTTGGGAATCCTCAGGATGATGTGGGTGTCATTGGCATAGTTATAGCAGGTGAGGTTGAGTGAGTGGAAGATCCCAGGCAGAGGGGCCATTGATGAAAAGGGGTGAGAGGCAGGCACCTTGGGGTAGCCCAGTGCTCACTGAGCAAGCAGTGGAGAAGGAGGGAGATATGTGATTTGCTGTCTGTTAGTGAGGAAGTAAGCGATCCAGTTGAGCGCCGAATTTTGGATTCCTAGGGAGTATAATCTGTCAATGCTGACATTCTTTGCATCCTAGATTCCAGAGGTGCGCGAGAAGTTCCACACGCGATCGGGCCTGGGGGAGCGTGTGCGTGTATTTCAGGGGTGCGCGAGAAGTTCCACACGCGATTGGCCTGGGCGCGTGTATTTCAGAGGTGTGCGAGAATTTCCACACGCGATCGGGCCTGGGCACGTGTATTTCAGAGGTGCGCGAGAAGTTCCACACGCGATTGGCCTGGGCGCGTGTATTTCAGAGGTGCGTGAGAAGTTCCACAAGCGATTGGCCTGGGCGCGTGTATTTCAGGGGTGCGGAAGAAGTTCCACACGCGATCAGGCCTGGGGGAGCATGTGCGTGTATTTCAGAGGTGCGTGAGAAGTTCCACACGCGATTGGCCTAGGCACGTGTATTTCAGAGGTGCGCGAGAAGTTCCACACGCGATTGGCCTGGGCGCGTTTATTACAGAGGTGCGCGAGAAGTTCCAAACGCGATTGGCCTGGGCGCGTGTATTCGAGAGGTGCGCGAGAAGTTCCACACGCGATTGGCCTGTGCGCGTGTATTTCAGGGGTGCGCGAGAAGTTCCACACGCGATCGGGCCTGGGGGAGCGTGTGCGTGTATTTCAGAGGTGCGTGAGAAGTTCCACACGCGATTGGCCTGGGCGCGTGTATTTCAGAGGTGCGTGAGAAGTTCCACACGCAATTTCAGCAGGGTACGTGTATTTCAGGGGTGTGCGAGAATTTTCACACGCAATTTCAGCAGGGTATGTGTATTTCAGGGGTGCGTGAGAATTTTCACACACGATTTCAGCAGGGTACGTGTATTTCAGGGATGCCGGGGAGTCCTACATGTGATTTGGCAGTGTGGGTCCTCCCAGGTGTCCCCTGTACACCCTCCACGGCCCCTGCAGGCAGCCCACACCACAGGGGACTACCCTGCATCCCTGGTCATGTCCCGCAGGCAGCCCACCCAACATGGGCATGCCCCCCAGCAAAGGCACATGTCTCCTTGCACCACTGATCACCAACTCATGTCCCCTTGCAACCCCACCCCCAGCATTGCGGGGCACCTGCCAGCAGGCCCCCACTCATGTCCCACTCATGTCCCCCTACACCCCCACCCCCCAGCATTGCGGGGCACCTGCCAGCAGGCCCCCACTCATGTCCCACTCATGTCCCCCTGCACCCCCACCCCTCAGCATTGTGGGGCACCTGCCAGCAGGCCCCCACTCATGTCCCACTCATGTCCCCCTGCACCTCCACCCCCCAGCATTGCGGGGCACCTGCCAGCAGGCCCCCACACATGTCCCCCAGCCAACATGTCATCACAATCTAGATCCCTGGCCCTTATGGTCAGCCTCCAAATGCAAAACACCCACTCGAGTATTGCATCCACCCACTTAGAAATGGCAATGACATGACAGAACCCCAATAGCAAGTTTGGAAATGAACACATGGCCCTCACATACACCCAATGGGTGTCAGTGAATCTCAAAACCCATATCATGATACGCATGATACCAATGAGATGATACTACACATTGAAGTTTGATGAAAAAAATGTATTAAAAACAGCATAAATGGAATTAAAAATAAACAAATGACAATGGGAATCAAAAAGCAAAAGCAGCATGTCCGTAAAATAATGAAAAACGACAAATCATAATCCAAAGGAAAGGTGTCCAAAGTCACAGTTCAAGAAAGTAAATCCAAGGTAGAAACAAAACTGAGAACCATTGCTCCATGGGTAAATCCAAAAAAAAATAAAAAATCCAACAGTCAACTATATACAGATAAACAAACCAGGGTCCATGATCCCAACTGAAGAAATGAAACCTACATAAAAATACTACCTATTAAAATAAAACTATATACAAAAATGTGGCCCATTGTCCAAAAGGTCCAAAATAAATAAAAAATCAAAGGAACCCTAACACTAACTACATAACTATTTACAAGGGCAGCGGGCTAGTCCGACGGCTCACTGGTTGTTGTCATGGGCCAGGGCATCATCGAACTCCTGTTCAATGGCTTGGAGGTGGGCATGTTCCCTGGCCCCAATGTCCAGCAGGGATAATGCAGTGTCCAGCTCCAACTCCCTGAGAAGACCCTCGAGGCACTCAGCCCGCCTCAGCGCCCTCCATATGGAGTTCTCCGCCTTGACCATTGTGAGCCGTTCCTCCTCTGCCCGCTGCCGCTCCGCACCTATCTGCTGGCCCAACCGCTCCCACACGGAAGCCACTCCCATTCCAGGGTTCTCCTGCCCTCCGGTCGCTGCCTGCACCCCTGATGTTGATGGCCCCGAGCCATGATGCCTCCCACATCGAGCTTGCCGCTGCCTCCGATGCAACTGCCTGTGCCAGCACGACGGCATCCAGGCTGATGGAAACCACCGTCGCCGTCGTGCACGTGCCCTGCCCGATGATGCTGTCACATCCTCCATCTGCTGGGGTCCAGTTGCTGGTGTGTCCACCCCTGCTGGACCTCCGACTCCCGACTGTGGCAGGGATGGGATCCCCACCGAGGTGGCTGCATTGGTCGGGGCAGGTCCACAGGGGGCCCTGGTGGCATCTGGGCCGGAAGACGGCATGGAGTACGACTGGCGCATAGCCTCCACAGAGGAGGAGAGGGTCACCAGAGTGCCCGACACATGTACGAGACCCCCGACCATGACCGCTCCCAACTGGGCCACCTTGGCACGGTGCTCTTCGTGATGATGTGCGTGCTCCCCCCCGGGAAGCACGCACCTCATCACGAATGACAGCCGTGCGCAACGCGACACCAATCAGGACCTTCTCCATACGCCCAGGGGTCCCCTTGTCCGCAGGTGGAGAGGAGTCAGATGACATGGACATCCCACCTACCTGTGGGCCTGGGATGGGGCATCCCTGCTGGTGCATAGTGGTGCAGTCACAGTGTCAGGGACAGTGACATGCACAGGCACCTCCACGGCGACCTGTGCTGCCTCCTGCCCCTGCCCCTGGACTGCACCACTTGCACCAGCAGGGATGCCCCCACCAGGCCCCATGTGCGGCTCAGTAGCGGCCTCCTCCTCCTCAGTGGAAACCACCAACCTGGATGGCTCCACACCGTCTTCCGCCGTTGCATTCCCCTGTGGGGGCTCACCCACCCCTTCCGCTGCAGCCGTGGGGGCATCCCCGCCGCTTAGCTCTACAGCGCGGTCTCCGCCCTCTTCTTCACTTTGCGCTGTGTAGAGGGAGACATAGAACACAAACATCAGGGTACTGTACAATGGTCCCCTAGGCAGGAAGCAATAGCAGATGAGTGGCACTGTCAAAGATCACTTCCATCATGTCCCTCCACAACACATGGGTCAGTGCAGGCAAAACACATGCAGTAACAGGCATGGCGCATGCTATGGACATAAGCAAACATCTCCAAGGGACTCTTGAAGCATACAATGTTGTTTTTGGACTCACATGCATCATGGGTCATGCCTATCACATGCACACACTTCAACGTACTTTCATCCATCTGGACTCGTACACCCCAGACACAGTGGATGCAAGGATAACTAGGCTGCATCAGTGAATCTGAACATTGTCACAGACATGTGTCATGCATCCATGGCATCCACAAGTCACAGACACGCAGGTCAGAAACACAGACATGGACACCATACATGTACATGGCATCAGCACCCATCCCTCACCCACACGCATGTCCAGGAACAGAGACTGGCATGCTCCTATGTGTCCATTCCGCATAGGACTCCCCATGTTACATTGAAACACATACACCAACCGTGTGCTTCACACATTACTGGTCTCACATGCATGACCATGATGTCCCTGCACACACACACGCGTACATGGCCTATGTCACACATACAGGCAAGTATCAGACAACCAGCACGTTGCAACATGCCCTGTCTCACACAGCAATGCTTGGCCACTTACCGCTTGACTCCAGACGGGTCTGCCTCTCAAGGATCTGGGCATGGAGCGCTGGGCGTACGCGTTCCAGGACCCTCAGCTGGATGGTACTCATGCAGCCCCGGCCCCCCTCCACGAGGCGCCGGGCCTTTATGTGGGTCCTGGACCTGAAGTCCTCCCAGCGCTTCTTGACTTGCTTGATGTTGCGGGTTGCCACCCCCTCCGCGTTGATGGCAACGACAAAGTCGTCCCAGATCCTGTCCCGTCCTTCCTTGTTGGCGCGTGGTGATCCGAAGAGGGCATCATAATGCCCCAGGACAAGCTCCACCAGGACACCAACTTCCTTCTGACTGAAGCTGGTGGCCCTCTGCCCCTCTGGCTGGGGGTCGCCATTGGTCTCGGATGGTGTTTGCCCCGACATGGCGACCCCCGAGGCAGGCGTGGGTGGGCAACCGGGTCCTGGGGCTGGGCTGTGGAGCGATGGTATCCCAGTCGGGAGTGCTCTGTTCCAGCAGGGGTGGACACAGCAACTGGACCCCTGCAGATGGCTGATGTGCAGGCACCAAATGGCAGGGCACGGTGGCAGCAGGCAGGCAGGCAGCAGCAGATGGCTCGTGGGAGGCTGCTCGGGGATCTGGGGGGCAGTAATTTGGCCTTTTGGGCAGGAGTGTGGTCTTCCGTGTGCTTACGCGTGGCCAGCTTGATACGGAGTGATTTGGCACGTGAAAATTCTGCACGTCAGCGTGTGAATCGAGGAAAGGCCCTTACGCATACACGATTCCATTGGACCAAAGGCCCTTAGCACGTATGCGTGTCTGTGATGTATCGCGCACAGGCGTTGCTTTTCATGGGGTGCGGTGCGTGTGTTTTGCAGGCTTTGGGGTTCACACGCTATTACTTCACAGCGGGTGGGTGTTGGCTACGCGTTCTTCTACACGCAAGGCAGACGGTGAGTGGTACCCTGCTCCCCCAGGCCCGATCGCGTGTAAAACCACCCACGAGCCCCTGAAATACACGTACCCCACTCCCCCAGGCCCAATCGTGTGTAAAACCACCCGCGAGCCCCTGGAATACACGTACCCCGCTCCCCCAGGCCCGACCGCTTGTAAAAACACCCACGAGCCCCTGAAATACACGCACACGCTCCCCCAGGCCCGATCGCGTGTGGAACATCTTGCGCGTGTAGAACTTTGGCGCACATTTTTTTCCTGCGCAGGGACGCTACCGCCTGCTTTCGTGTGGCGGACATGTATGGGCCTGTGCGCGTCTTTGGCCGTGCGCTGTTTTTCCCTATTCGATTCCATGAATACGTGTTGTAGGCGAGCGTGTGGGCGTTTTGCACACTTGCCTCATGTACTTCCCCTGTGACGCCCACATTTTCACGAGTTGTTCCCCATTCTGCGTGTAACGCCCCGTGTTACGCCTACTTTTGTTATGTGCGCCGCGCTATGTGCGAATTCGCTGTGGCCTTATCGCACAGCGTTCGATGACCTGTGCGCCAGCGTGTGCCAGCGTGCGCCGTGCACTTTTTCAGCGCACATCCCACATTTTGCGCGTGCACGGACTTCCATGAATAGATGTGCAATGTTTTCTGTGCGATAATCGCACTTGCACTGCGATTTTCGCTATTTCTCTGCGAATCGCACGTTTTCGCACGCATGCGCCATTTTTTCAGCGCACATCACATTAATTCCATGAATCGGCCTGTTAGTCTCTCCCCTACTACCCTAGTCAGACACTTTTTCATCCTAAAAATAACTCAAATGCATGTTTGAGTGAACACGCAGAGTTAAGCTGGTCATGACTTCCCACATCTGCTGAATTTCAAGGATATTATTGCATTAAATCTACGCAACTTAACTGCACCTTAACTCTTGGTGTTTCAATGAATTTCAAGGGTTTTGTTCTACAATCTCTTTTCAGTCCACTAGCCATCACCTTCAGCTTTGGCCAGTGGCCACCGCCTTCAGCAGTGTCCACTGTACATGTTCTTCCAATAGGTTCCCACGAGGTGGCCACAGCATTAGGTTGTGGCCAAGATACACTGCCTTTGGTGTGCCGACTGTATTTTTTAAAAAAACACTCTGTATCTTCCCCTCCACTAGCCATTGCTTTCAGCCAAGTCCATTGGCCTTTGCATTTGGCGATTGACCCTGTACATGTTGCACCAATAACTTTCTTTTGATTCCACTACCCATGCTCTTTGGCTGTGGCCACCCCACTAGGTTTCTTTGTAGACCACTAGCTTTGAGGCACACTAGCCATGGCTTTTGGCCATGCCCACACCACTTGCTTTCTTTGGGGCCCATTAGCAATAGCCTTAGTTTTTGGCCACTTTACATGTTGCCCCAATAGCTTTCTTTGTGTCCCCCTAGCCATGGCCTTTAACCATGACCAGTGCCCAGGGCCATTGGCCAGGACCACTTTACATGTTGCTCCAATAGGTTTCCTAAATGAGCCCACTAGCCATGGCCCCACCAGGTGGCCACCATGCATTGTGGCCCTTGGCTGTAGCCACCCCTTTTTGGGCACACAGGCTTGGCCATGGTCCTTTGAAATGTTGCCCTAGTGGGTTTCATTGGGGCCTACTAGCCAGGCTGTGGCCATTATGCACCTAAAGTAACCAACATGCCATAGCCCTCAACCACATCCATTACATGCAACTCCTTGTAGCTGTAAAATTCCCCCTTTTTTATATCCGTGGTTAAACGTAAACACTAAGAAATATCAATTGCTATCGAAAAACCACTTGCAAAATCCAAAAGTCGCCTCTGCCCTCCCAGGCACTCACCAAGTGCCCCCTCCCCCTTGCCATACTCCCCCACGCCTTTCAGGTCCTTTTTCCCTCCCTAGCCCTCTCTCATTACCCTAAACACTTGTTTAGTGTGACGCACTTTCATTCCCGATTGTGTCCTCTATTGTAACCATGATTATAGCATGAGTTGCCCTGGCTATTCCCGAAATTATCCGAAAATGTTCAACCTCTTAACTTATTCCACACCATCCCCCCCCCAACTCCCCAATTGCACATTGTGCCCTCTTAGCCCCTCCCCACCTCAAGGCAGATGCAATTTCATCCTTTTGTCATCTACCAATGGCAGTGACTGTTGCACCATAATATATATAGTCAGTGATTTTTTTTTTTTAAAGGGACGATATGTTACAAGGAAAACCGAAAACACCCAGAAGTTCACCAGTTATGGAAAGCTAAGCAACCATAACTCGCGCCACAACTGTGCCCGGCTAAGACAAACACCAAGCATATCAAGGATGACATCACAAATGTCAATAAAAAGATTAAAAAAACACAACATTGCACTTCTCAAATTAACAATCTCTGGGGAGGTGAGGGTTGATGACGATGGGATGGGATGGGATATGGGCATAAAAAGCCAGAAAAACAGATGGGTTTTAATCTTCGAAGTTCGCAAACTGCCCGGGACAGCCCTGTGATGTTTGCAAACATCTCAGATGTTCACAGACATCCATACATATATTTGCACTACAGGGTTTGTAAAAAGCAGTTTCTGGATGGCTTATAACTTTGGCGCAACTCAATGGAACTGTATGAAACTTTGGGATATCATTCTAGATCTGACCTTGAATGGTTCCACAAAGGGTGGTGCTGTTTTGCCAAAAGGGAACACAATTAGAAGGGGGGGGCAATATATTTGAAAGGCTTATAGATTTGGTGCCGTTTCGCAAATCTGCACAAACAGTTGCAAGAAGAATTAAGACCCAGATTTGAATGTTTTGTAAAGTTTGGAGGGATTTTGTGAAGAGGGGGCAGAATTAGAGCAGGGTTTGAACATTTTTAGATGGTTTATAACTTTGTTGCCATTTGACAAATGTGTACAAAAGATTTTACAAAGATTATAGACCTAACCTTGAATGTTTAAGGAAAGTCTGAATGGATTTTATCAAGTGGAAGCTAAGTTATATCACTATTTTATGTACATACATTTTGACACTTTTCACAAAATAAAGCATGGACGGATTTGCAGCAAAGTTGTGCAAGGAGCATTGCCAAGCATGATTTTGCAAATGTCTCAGTGTATTATTTTTTGAAAAGTGTCATAATGTAGGTACAAAAATTGCGATATGCCTTTTATATAGTCTATGGCCATTGGCAGTGGCCAGATTGTCCGAGTCATGACTTGTGGCCTTGGGCAGTGGCCAAATTGACAGATTGGCCAAAGGCCATTACTCAAACAAGGGACTGGCAATGGGATTAAAGTGGTAATGTTTCTCAAAATCGGGATAGGTTTGAATGGGGAAAAACATCTGCCTGTGGCTAAAATTCTGCCCCTGGCTACAGCCCAAAGTGCTGCACAGGATTGCATGAACAGATCGCTGTGACTACTGCTGCATACACTCCGAGACAATGCTAACTAGCAGATAATTATCAAGCACGCCGAACCAGATGCCCAGGTGGTCACCAAGCCACCCCTTCAAATCATTAACCACCCTCATTTGCTACCATACCGGGACAAGATATTGGGATGGCATGCCAGACTCATTTCCACAACCTCGCAGCAATGACTGGCCCACAATCCACACGCCTTGAGAAAGACCCTAGATAGTCAAAATGCGTGCCGGCTAACTTCTAACAATAAATATAGCACCAACAATGGTTTTCAAGAAAGCTTTATTACGACAACAGTTACTTATTGAATAACTCGGCACTCAGGTGAAGAGGGCTCACTCTCCTATTCGAAACCTAACACTTGAAGAAGGAAGAGAACCTTCACAAAAGAACCCCATCACTAGCAGCAGGGCAATCTGTTTAAAGTACTAGATGAAGCACAGTGATCTATCTATTCTAATGCCCTAGGTTTGAATGGGAAGGAATATTCTGCTTGAGGCAACAAGTGCTGTACTGAATTACCACAAACCTGCATGAGCAGCATCCACATGTACCTGAAAGCATGCTTTTGCAAATCTGTTTTGTGTTTTATTTTTCCAAAGTGTCCAAATATAAGCACAAAAAATAGTGACATATGTTTGGTGCATTGACAATGGGCCTGACCCTCGGCAAGGACGAATGCCTACTCTGATTTACTTATTGGGGCATACGGCAGGGCCAAAGCTCTACGTTTAAATGGGGAAAAGAAATTATGCTTGCGGCTTCAGCCTAGATTGCTGGATGGGATTACAGCAAACCTGTTCAAGGAACATCAGCAAGTACCTGAAAGGATGCTTTTCCAAATCTGTCCTGTGTTTTACTTATTTGAAAGTGTTGAAACGTAAGTACAAAAAATAGTGATATTACTTTTCTGCCATAGGCAGTGGGTGTGGCCCTCAGCAAGGACAAATGTCTGCTCTGATTTGCCTATTCCGGAATGTGGCATGGCCAAAGCCCATGCCCCATGGATTGTGGAGACTGGCCATGCAAGCCATGAGCACTGGCCATTAGTTATATTATGAGGGTGTAGTGGGCACTAAATTAAGATGCTGGGTAGGGGTAGTGGATAACAGGGGTGGTTTAGTGGGCTGGGGTCATGGTCAAGCCTCATGCCCTAGGCAATTGAACAAATAACTTGCATCCCCAGCATGCGCTGCTGATAATGATACACATAAATATGTGTTGCAAAACATATATTTGTTAAAGGAGGTTTATAGTTCTTTCATATATGTTAAAAGAGAAATTATTAATAACTTATATATAGTGATATTATGAAACATTTTCAGTCATAAAAACCTATTCAATTGACAGAAGAAATGTCATTAAAGAACGTTATGAATAAGATGTACCCCACCCTTGGGACTCCTCTGCCCAAGCAGTAAGCTAGTGGCCTCCCACCTTGGCATCCCTTGGCACTTCCCGCCTGGGCTCCCATGAGCACTTGTCCATCCGTACTGGCCCTTTTATTTCTGGACTTCTCTCATTGCACAATGCAAATGTGCATTTATATAAGCACTATGTATAACTTTTTGAAATAAGTATGGAAAATTCAGATGCCAAATGATTTGTAGAACATTGTTAAGTGGCATTTGGTGGATGAAAGTTTAATATGTTGGGAGCCTATATGTAGAGGTTTTTTTTTAAGTGATTGGAAGATATATGTGTGAATGGTTTAAAACAGGCAATGAGGGAGTGTTACACACATAACAGTAAAACAAGTAGAAGGGATGTCTTGTGTGATGGTGTGCATGTACAATTTGGGTTTTCTATTAAAGGCTGGGCTAGACAGGGGAATGCAGAGACTATGGATAGGCATGAAGGGCAATAGATTATGGTGTTTATTGTATAATAGAGAGAACAATTTCGGACAGAAAATTGTTTCTGTGCTTTTTCCTTTTTCTCTATTTTCTCTAGTATACGAGTGTCCTTTATTTCCATTAGCCTAGTGAAAATGCCAATAGGAATGTTGGAGAATAGTATTGAATCTAAATACTTTACTGAAAAATGTAAAGTAGATGTAGTCGATTAGCTAATTTTTTTAGTTCTATTTTTCAACTGTGAAACGTGGTTCCTAAAGGAACCTTTTTTATGTTTTTGTAAGTTTTACTTTTTTGCAGGAGAGTGCAGAAAGTAAGGTGGGGAGGAAAATGGGGTAGGGGCACCAACCACAGATATGGAGGGGCAGGTGGACAGGGGAAGATGTTGCGCATGTGTTAAATATAAGGTAGGGGGCAGTGTTTCTCATGCTCCTTGATTACAGCTTCAAAAGCACTTTCAAATATCTCCCTCCTGAAGAGTGGTGTGTTGCAATATATACAGAGCCTCTTTTATCACTTGCAAGGTAGCTGGTGGGATTTTGTGTCCCACAGAAGTAAGCTGTGTGGTTACAGTATTGGTTGAGGTAGATGAGGTGGAGGAGGACAGCGTACTGCCTCGGAAGAAAGGAACAGCCTTTCTGAGAGGATTGCAGTGGTTGGATTTGGTGTGGCGGCGCATGGAGGTGGTCCCGTTGGAGTACTGCCCAGGTTGTCCACGACTGAGTACAACCACTCAGTGCATTTCACTTTGCTAGCTTTAGACTTTGGTGCATTCCCAACAGTGGTAAAGAACTGCCACACCCATGGTCCTGTTCATTGTCTTTTGAAGTATTGCGCTTCTTTCCTTGTGTAGGAAAATCTGGCCACTGTCCATGGCCAAAGGCTTCAGTCACCGAAGGTATGTCACTTTTTTTGTACCTACATTATGACACATTTCAAAAAATAAAACAGACACATTTGCAAAACTATGTTTGCAGGTCCGTGCCAATGCTGCTTGCACTAGTTTGCTGCAAATTTACCCATGTTTTTTCTTTAAAGTGTCAAAATGTACATACATAAACTAGTCATATAATGTAACCCCCACTTGACAAAATCCATTCAGACTTTGCACAAACATTGAAGGTTGGGACTATAATCTTTCTGAAAACATTTGTCCACATTCGTCAAATGGCACCACATGTATAAGCCTTTAGAATATTTGTGTTCCCTCTTGACAAAACAGCACCACAACCATTCAGAGTGAGGTCTAGAATGAAATTCCAAAATTTCATGAAGTTTCAGTTAGTGGCACCAAAGTTCTAAGCCATCCAAAAACTGCTTTTCACCAACCCCGTAGGGCAGAAATAGGCACAGATGCCCCCAAACATCCCAGATGTTCGCGAACATCAGAAATGAAAAGCCACAAATCTTTACAAGTAATTCCCGGGATATTACTGGGATAAGCCACAAATAAAAACTTAAAATGCTATTTAGAGGAGGAAAGAGGATGTCATAATACTTTGCGATGACCTCTGCAAAGACCTTCCAGAGACTAATAACTTTTGTTTTTATAGTCACTGCTAGTGGAAAACTGATTGGGTTGATGGCCCGGTCGTAGGCAATATATCAATACCAATAGCAATAGCAATCACATCAGGCTAGAGGTCGGGAGTGGGAAAGAAGACACCATGTGAAGTTGGGTATTTGGGGGTGGGTTGGGGGGTGGGGAGCCAGTTACGGGTAGAAAATTGTTGGCTTCTCAGGGGCAGACCACAGGTATCTCACAAGATTACCACTGCAACACAGCAAGATGCGCTCAGAAACAAATGTGCATCACACAAAACGGCAAGTGATAGGGGTAATGGCGGAGGGTTAGGGAGAGAAAAAGGAAGGGGGACACATGTTGAGGGCCTGTGAGCATGTGGAAGACTTTTAGGGCCTGATTCACAGAATGGCACAATCCCATAGGAAAACATTCTATGAATCAGGCCCTTCAATTTTAGCAACATTTCCATTATCAAGGAAATCGGTGACACACAACTCACCTCAGGAATTTCTGTTATTGAAAATGAGTATTGTGAAAGTTAGAGAAAAAGGTTTAACATCTGCTGTGCCTACATCTACTAGTCAGAGGGGCAATGGGTTCAGCACTCGCATTTCAATCACGTCCACCTTAACTATGCACCGCCTGTTGAGCACAATGATGACATCACAGATGAAAACAGTGGCAATATATTTAATTACATCATACATGACATCACTGATGGCGTCACTAATGACATTGTAAATTTCATCACTGATGAGATGAATAATTACATCACATATGTCATTATTGGTTATATAAGTTAGAATATCTTTGTCCACCTGTTGATACATGTATTATTTCATTACACTTAACAATAATAGCAACATAATATCGAAAAATACGCTGATACAGAAGTATAAGTAGAGCATACCTATAGAGCATTCATTTGTAGCACTTATCAACTTATAAAATGTCAAATAAAAATATGCAATGTTATACAAATGGTTTGAATTTCATGTTTATTATGAAAATGATTCTGTGAAAAAACCTAGTGGATGTGCCATTAAGGTGCCGCTTTTAATGCCACAAAACCCCTGAAATTTGACAGCTGCTGGAAGCTACCCTTAACATTGTGCAGCCCCTAATCACACTGATGACATCACAACTGTCATCACTGATGATATCATATATGATATCACTTATGGCATCATGAGGGACATTACTGGTACAGTAGAAAATGGATGCAAGAAAGGGAGATGCAACATTTAAAAAGTGTGTTTCTGCATATAAGGTTGGATTCATGAACAAAGCTTGGTGGAGTTTGCATTTAAAAATACATGCCATTTACAACCATGGTATTCTCACACATTAGAGGTTCTCTGTATTGATTGAGCATTGGCTTTGATGAGATACCACTCTGTTCTAAAAACAGTTTATATGCAAAGAAGACTTTGCATTGCTCCAATTATGACTTTACACATGTGCACTAAAGAATAAAACATACATAATAAGGGGCATTCTCAGGCCCCAAGGTTATATCACTATTTGTTGTACCTGCATTGTGGCACTTTTGAAAAAATAAAACGCAGGATGAATTAACACCAAATGAGCAAAAGCACGCATTTGGGACCTGAGCAAAGAGCCTCACACTAGTTTGTGCAGATCCATCCTGCGGTTTGCCCTGCAAAATGTTATCCACATTCAAGTCTATTGAGATTTTGAACATTATTGGACCCCCTACAACTTTTCCCAGGCTTGACATAACTGAACCAAACTTTGTAAGAAAATAGAAATTCAGGTCTACATTGTTTTTACGAAGATTTGCCAAATTCGTCGCTAACATTATATACCGCCCAAAAACTGCTCTTCACCAATATTCACCCCGGCAACGTTGCCCCACCCTGATGAAACCACACTAAACTTTACAACGTTATACACTGTACCAGGTTTTAGAATGTTCTTGCTTATCCAAAGGTCTGATGTTCTTAGGACAATTCATTTATTTGTTTTGTAAATTGACCTTAGGACAGCTTTTGATGGAGAACACTTTAAAAAACTCTGGGATGTTTTAATGCAATTAAAAATGGATCCGCTCTTATTAAAACACAACAGGCATTTTATAAACATATTATAGCTTTAGTTAGATGGAATCCTACAGGAAATGTACCTTCACCATTCCCAGCCCAGAAGGGGTTAGGCCAAGGGTGTGATGTAGCTCCTACCATATTCTGCTTATTTAATAAAAGTGATGTTGTTAAATTATCATCCGCTCCCACTGATTCTTAATTTTTGGATAGTGATAAAATCCCAACCCTTTTTTTGCTAATAATGCAGTTTTGGCCTCTCTAACTCAAATGGGATTGAAGATTACATAAGACATGTTCAAAGTTTTGCGTGAAATGAACGGCTTAGTTAGAAATCATGCTCAAACAAAATTCATGCCTTCTTACCAGTCTGTACAAAAAGGAAAACGAAATTACAATTACAATAACAATTGGAGGAGTTCCAACTGACCATGTTAACATTAATGATTACGTGGGTATTAGGTTCATGAATTACGGTAGGTGGGCCCTGCAATTGGAAAAGGCACATCTCACTCTTGCGAGCTATAGGCTGGCAATTGCAAGATTTATGAGGGACCATGGTAATGAGGCAGTCTGACCATCCCCAAGAATGCATGATAGGCAGGGTATACAGCTCTTAATGGGACGGAATTATTGGGCTATCACCCCTGCCTGAGCCTGCCTGTAATTGAAAATGTGTTCTTGAAAAAATATCTTGCAGTTACCCAAAGCTACACCTAAGCTATCTCTTCACACTGAAATATGTTTGAGAAATATTGAACAACTAATAATTATATGCCTATGGGCTTCTCCAAAATTAATAACATATAGAGAAGCAATTCAGGAACTTATTTTGCAAGCTGGTGTATGCTCATTACCAAGAAAGAGACGTTAAATTTCTTGCTTCTATATTAGAACTTCCTAAACTATGCTCTGACACAATAACTGTAGAATTCTCTACAATATCAGAGGAATATCGTATTATCGGTCCATTGTATTATTTGGCTTTAGATCTCAGCCGTCAGAGATATATATTAGCATTCAGATATGATCACTACCTGGATTTTATTAGACCACATTATGCTCGTCCACTTTTTATGAATTCAGGTTTTACCACTAGCTCATCAGTTACAAATATAAGATCCTCTTCAACCGGAGACGTATTCCTGACAGGATATATTAGAAACGGAAATACATTTTATGTGATTCAGCCCTTCAAATGAGTGCTTTAGGATTGTTCACCTAAAGCCTCTTTTTATTCGGAATGTTATTTCCAGTCTTACACAAGCTATGCCACTTTGCAAAAGGACAAGTGAGGCCAATACGGTGAGCACAGAGGCAAAACCTTTACATGGGGCTTGGGTGAGAAGAACAGCCCATTTGGCGATTTTAAAACGTTGATTTTAATCTTCTCATCCCAATCGTCGTTGCTTTATTAGCTATGATGTATATTAAGACTGAATTTTAAGATTGTATGTGTATTTTTATGTTAGAATGCAAAAATATTGATTATAATTCAAGTCTTGATTGTTTTTTTTAACGGATGGTTTATGTGCTTCAATGTATTATGTATTGTTTGACATGTTTTGGTGTGTATAACGTGTTGCTTAATGACTATTGTCGAAAAAAGGCTTGAAAACCGATTTATAATTTCACCACCCACACCCTCTACAATCATCCTTGTTCATCTCCAACTTCGCTACACCGCCTCCATGCTGATTGGCGCACCATGTTGTCCCTTTATTGATGTATACCTTTATTGTAAATGTTTCTTGCGCCCGATGCCTCTGGGTGCTCGTAGCATAATAAAAAAACAAATAAAATAAATAAATAAATACAAATGTGGAATTGGGTCCATTCAAATCTCTAATGCTTATTTGCAAATCGCTACATGCACTTGCACCCTTACCTTTCTGACACAATCTATTGCTACTCACCTCTGCACAGTCTCAGACCCAACTCCCTACACCAATTTCTGCGTTCCATGGCCGCCCTAGCACACCATCTCGCTTGCACTCCTTCATCTCCTAGCCCTTACCTTTCTGGCATAATCTAATGCTACTCTCCTCTGCACAGTTTTAGACCCAACACCCACACCAATCTCTGCGTTCTGTGACCGCCCGAGAACACCTTCTCCCTTGCCCTCCTTCATCTCCTAACCCTTACCATTCTGACGCAGTCTATTGCTTCTCACCTCTTCACAGTCTTAGACCCAACGTCCTCACTGATCCCTGCATTCCGTGACCGCCCTATCACACCATCTCGATTGCACTCCTTCATCTCCTAGCCCTTACCTTTCTGGCACAATCTATTGCTATCCTCCTCTGCACAGTCTTAGACCCAACACCCACACCAATCTCTGCATTCCGTGACCGCCCTAACACACCATCTTGCTTGCACTACTTCATCTCCTAGCCCTCCGCCACTGGAACTCCTGACCCTCCAAAGTGAAAAACTCAACTAGCAGCTATGAAAGCACATCCTTGCTTAAGTACAGCCTCTTACATGGAGATGGCAATCTCCGTACTGATCAGCACATGGATCCTCCCCTCTTGACTCCTTGACTCCACTCTCTCCTTGTACATAATACACTAGAGCTTTTCATGTCCCTCAATGGACTGTCCATATTGTGCCTTGTTTTGTCACTGGTCCATGTTCTACCCTATTGCACTCCTACGTTTTGCCATTTGTGCCTCAGTGTCTTCCTTACTACTGTATATTTTCAATATACGTGCTTCTGGTCAAAGCACATTGTTTCCTCCATAAATAGATACAAACTTAAATACCAGTGCAAATGGCTTGCAGCTGGAACGATCCAGTTACTTGCAAGATGGGGCAAGGTGGATTTAAAGTGTTGGCAGCATTTTCTGATGCAACGCGATGCCCCACCCTGGGACATGACGTTTATCAGCTGAACATTGTTTGAATGAAATGCATTGATGTTCATTCCGTTGGCTTATTTTCTCAGGAGTACAGATGTCTGACTTCCATACTAAAATCGTTTTCTTGGTGTATTCATCTTTTGTCACACATTTATATGGTATTAAACTAAGATATGTTTTGTCTCCCCGAATGAACAGTTTGATGCATGTGCTATTGACTAGGGTGTTTTGGAACACGAGATAATACATTTATGGTCATGTTATCCTGTACATTGAGAGATTGATGTTTACATTTGCTCTTTAAAGCATTCCTATGAGTCAAAATCTCAATCAGCGATTACACCAATAGCTATTCTAGCCATGGTAGGTTGAGGGAGGAGAGCCCTTTTATGCCAGATGAGGCACAATGTACGTATTGGCCAACGTTGAGGCACCATGTTGACATTTGAGTTCAGCACCGTGCTAAGTGTTGCTGAGGTCAGCAAGGTTTTAGATGGACAGGTTTTGTCCCAGTTTATTCTTGGGCAACATCAGAGTCAGCTCAAGACAAACTAGTAAGGGAGATTATCAGGATCGTGAGACCTTTTTGTCCGTATTTCATCAACCGCTAACTAAAGTAAGCACAGCAACGTATTTTGTGGGCAACAATTTAATAGGGGTAACTCCTTAGTGTAGTGTGTCAACTTTAGTGGCTGCTAGAAATATTCCCCCTCCACTGTTTTCCACAAGAGTGCCTGAATGGAGCAAACACTGCAACATCATTGGTACACAAAAGGTAGTATTCGCCCCTCCCTCGAAAGAAGACGGCATGATAACCCGTTCAGTGGTTATTAACCACTTTGAGAGTTCACAGCCATCCCCTTTTTGCTCACTGTACCTTTCACAGATGGGAAATATCCATTTGCATATCAGTCTTTGTTGTGCCCACATGGGCAGTCCAGCACCGAAATGCCATGGCATAAAGCGTGTGCTGCAAACTCTCATCTCAGAACAGGTTATCATGCCATGTTCATTCTGGAGAGGAGCGCCTGCTACCTTTTTTGAAATAACTGCCACACCATTGGCTCACATTATAATTTGCAGATTGACTGGGACAAGGAATTCGATGATTGCAAGACCTATAGATAGCTGAGATTCCAAGCGCCCTATTGGCATTTTATGTTGGTTTTATCACTGGGGGGCTATAACAGGAAGCAGGCATCACATTGCCCCACACACGAGGAGCAGTCTGTGATTTGACAGAAAATAACTGTCAGGGTCCATAATATCAAACATTTGCACGAGATCTAAAAAGTGAGCAAATGCTTTTATACTATAGAATGGGGTATCAGGTTTTGTCACAATAGGAATTATCTAAAAACAGTTACACTGGGGCAAAAAGTAAATCAGAATGGGTTTGTTTACTATGTATGCTGCATAACATAAAAATAAATCTGTTTACTACATTTCTTTTCATGTTACCCGTCGAACATAGTGAATGAAACATTGTGTTTCCTTTTTTGACCTTGTGAAAACATGTTTAGATCAGTCAAATTTGAGCTACATCTGTTTCAAATTAGCCAGACTTACAATGGATGCCAGAGTACTCTGCCTTTTCATTCAAACCAAAGGGAGGAGTCGACTTGAGGGGTAATGCTGGTGGGTCAATTCAGGAGTAGTGTACAAGCAGTATGATGGTGCAAAGCCTTATGTATTATCACCCCTTCCTCTTGATCCACCTCCTTCCATCACCTCTCCCCAAAATCACTTTTAATTGTTAAACCTGCATCCGAATTATTTGCATTAACAGGCGACATGTCAAAATTATATCAGGCTTTTTCCCAATAGAGCTGGCTAAAGCCAACATTTCTAAAAACGAGGTTGGTTGCTGCCTATTTTTTAGGAATTGCTAACCAATAGGGTTATTCTTTTGTTGGTTCTGCAGTTGTGCCTTTCACAACCTTGCAATCTTAAGTATGCTGCTATGTTTGTGTTTGTGTGTCATTCTTACATCACTGGATTGTGTTGTGGATTCTGTATAAATCCCATCCACCTTGTATAATTCCATATTGATGATTAAAAGGGTTTATGTACAGTAGCAGATCCGATAAGGGTCATTCATGGCCTTAAGCTGCATTACATTGCATAGGAGGAGAGCAGGTGGGCATCACAGGTGGGGTTTTATCCCCCCCCTTTTAGGTTCCCTCTGCAGAAGTGTTTGCTCATGTATCGAAAGGGAGTGAGTTTGATTTACTTTACTAAAGAGTTGGGAGTTTTTACAATGTTTACTTCTATACATGGTGGTATTACTATTTCTTAAATTAGATTATATTTATACTGCTAGAGGTATTTTCTTTGTAATACTGCTTGTGGTAACTACTTCCATGATGATATAGTGTGCACTAATGAAGCTGTTATTTGTATAATACTGGCTATGTTTGCAATTCCAACATGTCTCTAAAGGTGCTCAATGTGTTTGTTTCAGCCAGAATGATATATGTTTCAGTGGTTTGAATATGGGGGATAGCGGAGAGACCTATAGGCACATACACATAAATGGTGAATGTATTCACATTTGTTCACCCAGTGCCTGTTGCTGCCAAGAAAAACACAACCAGGCGGGTTTAATGTTCCATAGCTTGGATGCTAACACATTAGTGTCAAAGATGATTGATTGCCTGATCAAGGAATCATTAGTGATGCATCACATATTACTAATGTGTTGGTGACACAACATGCATTTTGGCATATGGCATGAGAAAACATACAAGTCCATATGAGAGCCTACATGTCTCTTGATTGATATAATTGGCATGAAAGCAAGCAGGCAGAATATGGTGTTCATTAAGTGGTGGAGATTGAAGAGTAACGCATAGAATTGGAAATGAAAATTGTCTGGATGAGCGCTGGTTTGTTGTAAGAATATGGTTGCAGTGCTAATGGTTAAAACAATGTAGAAAACAATGTGAATAAAATAGTCCTAGGAATACAAAATTTAAATATTGAAATAATTGCACACCAAAAGTGTAGATCTTATTCCATCACATGATAAATCCACTACATGAAAAACAAAGAAACTGAAACTTAGCATTAGTTAATGTTAAAAACATTCTGTATTTGGGCTTTCTTACATGGTCCAAACCATCTGCCTCCCAATATGAGGATTACATATATACAAAAATATGGAGGAGATGGTCTGTCATAAAAACCTATGTTGAGCACAGGGGTGGAAGCAACATAGAAGGATTTGTCCAAATATATAGAGCTATTATAAGTTTGGCTATTCTATACACTTTGGAGATCTTGCCAGGTACAGAAGTTGCTTGGCTTTACAAACAAAGGCCAACCTGCTACGTTCAATCATGAATATGCATAAAGGGGTTCCATTCGAGATCCTGAGATTAGAATATGGATTACAGTCCCTGTTCTCATTTTGGTCGATCAAAAAAGTTGCTACTATACTTTGAATTAGACAAGGTGGCTTTTACCTCGAACAATCTCCTACAAATATTGGGCAAAGATTTGCAGAAAACGTACCCAAATAAGTTTGTTGAAAACCTCAATATTTTTACAAAAAATTATTTGTCCAAATTGGGATTCACCCTGGAAGAAATTTGTGACCGCTCTGACTTTGTCACACTCATAAAGAGGAAAGCAAGTGAGATGGACATGGTCAGGGAGATAGAAACATTGTACAGCCTCAAGAGGTCTAGAGAATATGCCTCTCAGGGATTTAAAGATGCTAAGCCTCGTTCTTACTTAATTAAATGGTCCAATCCAAGTCTCAGATGATTTACAATGCAACTCCGATTGAACATACTGGGGACAAAAGAGTTCATGAGCAAGTGGAAAAAAACCGAGGTGCTGGATGAAACCTGTAGGCACTGTTTCTGAGAAGTGGAGACAAGCAGAGATATTCTCAGTTACTGCACTGCGTTGATGGCCCGTTATGTCAGAGGGTATAGTGGTTTTCTGAGATTTATAGATAACATAAGAGGAGAACAATTTTGGGCTGCATTGATAGGGGCTGGATCCATAGTTATGAGTGTGGCCGTTTCTTATATTTATATTGTTTTCGATATTGATTGGGACATGATGGCCTTGAAGCCGGCTAGTAAAGTTAATGTGGACTTTTGTGTTGTATCCTGGAATGTCAATGGTGTTAATAATTCCTTCAAAAAGAAAAAAGTGTTTACTTTTCTAAATGATTTGAAAGCTGATATTTGCTTTATACAAGAAACTCATATTCTGTCTGATGAACTCTCAAAACTTGAAAAGGAATGGGTTGGTTTAGCCTTTGGCTCTTCTTTCTCATTGAGAACAAGGGGAGTAGCCATTCTAATTTGCAAAAAGTTCCCTATTAAAATCTTGAGAGAATGTGCTGACACGGAGGGGAGAATGATCGCATTGTTGGTTGAGATCCAGGGGGAGCTAATGACTCTTTGTAATATTTACACTCCCACGGTTCACAATGGCTCTTTTTTTAGAATGGTAGGCCAGACACTCTTGGGCTTCAACTCCCCTAACATCCTTCTTGGAGGAGATTTTAACACCATTATTGACCCATTAATAGATAGGAGTCATGTCAGAAATGTGAATCGAAGTGATTTCCATCATCGAGCACTGTTGTCATTATTGGATGAGCACAATTTAAAAGATAATTGGCGCCTTGTACATCCAGATACATGTGAATACAGTTATTTCTCTCTAGTGCTCATAGTGTGTATTTTCGTATAGATATGCTATTGACCGGTGGGACGGTAACGGAAAGTTTTGTTTCCTGTGATATAGGGAACATTTCAGTGAGTGCTCACAGCCCTTTGATTATGCGTTTATCATTCAAATACCATTTTTGCGTATCCTTTTCTTGGAAACTGAATACTGAATGATATTTTGGAGAAGATTATATCTGAGGCTAATTTCTTTGTAGTATAGAACCGCTCTGATGAGGTTAGTATACGTAACACTTGGGAGGCTTTCAAGTGTTGTATGCGTGGGATCTGCTTAGGGTTATTGAGTGGTATTAAGAAAAAAGAGGAGAGATCTAGATTGGCACTTGAATCGAAAATTTATGAAATATCCAGAGATTTAATGATTGACCCATCAAATTCAGTTAAATTGACACACCTGAAGAAACTTAAAAAGGAAATGAATGATATTTTATCGTTGATAGCGTAACATAGTTTATTTTATTCTCATTGTACTTATTTTGAAAAGGGAGAGAAATGCAATAGGTTTCTCGCATATAGACTGAAAAAGAGAATGTCGGAGGCCACAATTGCTTCCATCATGGACACTGATGGTAGGTTTATATTCGATCCACAAAAAATAAATCTGATTTTCCGTGACTTCTATTTGAATTTATACCGCAATGAGGCAGATATTTCTGGTGTTGGGAAGGAGTTTTTTGGTAACCTTGAGCTTCCCAAAATTACGGATGATGAATGTCAACTTCTTGCTGCGGACCTCTCGATCGACGAAGTGAAAATTGGAATTTCTAAATTGAATATTGGTAAATCACCAGGTCCTGGAGGACTTCCTTGTGAATTTTATAAAATTCTACCTGACTCTGCTCTCAAACTTTTGAGGGATATGTCCATTGATAGTAAATTGGCTGGGGCATTACCTGACAGTACCAGGCATGCCTCTATTTCTGTGTTTTTAAAGAAGGGAAAAGACAGCCATTATCTGGCGAACTACCGCCCTATCAGTCTCATCAAAACTGATAATAAAGTTTTGGCTAAGATTTTGGCTTTGCGATTGGAAACTTTTCTCCCCAAATTAATTGGTGTGGAAAACTCTGGTTTTATGAGGAATAGACGCACATCAAGTAATATTCCTCAATTGTTCCCCACTATGGAACGAGCCAATGAGTTAGATTGTAATGCCACTGTCTGCTTCCTCGAACCTGAAAAAGCGCTTGATAGGCTTCATTGGACTAATTTGTTTTCAGTTTTGAAGGAAATTAATCTTGGAGCGGAGTTCATTTCATGGATTTAACTTTTATACTCCAACCAATGGCTGATGTTAATACAAATGGAATCAAATTGGAAAGCTTTGTTTTGGAAAGAGGCACTCATCAGGGATCCCGTTTTCACCGCTTTTGTTTGTTCTAGCGATTGAACCGTTGGCCATTTTTCTGAAGAATGATCCTGGTTTGGACAGAGTGAGCTGTTGGGGTGTTACACAGAAAACATGGTTTTATGGGGATAATCTTTTGTTGGTTCTTAGAAATTTGGATGAATCTCTACCATGTTTGATGCGCATTCTGATGGAGTTTTACCCATTCTCTGGTTATAAGGTAAACTGGTTAAAGTCAATTCTTTTTTATGCCCTTGATCCTGGATGTTGTTGATGAGAATATGGGATCAGTTGGGAATGCAGAATGAATTTTGATAGGTGGTCACTTCTTAATCTGTCATTATGGGGTAAGGTTAACGCCCTTAAGATGAATTTGGTTCCCAAAGTAAATTTTGTAACGAGTATGCTCCCTTTGAAAATCAGTAATCGATACTGGAAAGAGTTAGACCGCCTCACACAGGAATTTATGTGGGATAAGAAACCCCCAAAATGTAGCATTTGGAAACTGCAACTTCCGGTTTGTGAGGGAGGATTGGGAGTAACACATTTTAAAGCTTATCATTTGGCCTTTTCTTCACATACATTAATTCCCTTGTTGAGTGCAGAACCAGATAAATGGGCTCTGGCGGAATCTAATGCCTTTGTTCCACTAGGACTGGGGGCTTTATTGACTACTAATACTAAAGATCGAGGATGCAGATCATTAGTCACGTCATCTTTGCGCTCTGCTTGGTGTGAGTTGTTAGCGCTCTTGTGTAAGGATGCTTTCAGATGTTTACGGGCTTCTATTTGGTTAAATCCTAAGATTAGGGACAACTCCAAAACCACTTTCTGGCCTGATTGGTTTCTTGCCGGCATTAAACAGATTGGTGATCTTGGTAGGGATGGCCGATGGATGACCGTTAATGAATTAAGAGAGAAGTGGGATTTCTGCAATCTGACAGATTGGGCATACAGACGTATTAAGAGGTCTGTAGGGGATATTGGTGGTCTAATACTGTGAACTTGGATATTTTTCATGCAACTTCTGAGAACAAAGGTGGTGGCTTGGCGAGTAGGGTGTACAGGCTGATTGTGTTGAATTATTTGTGGTAAGGATACGCTACAGAATGTTTAGAATACAAGTATTGGCTCTGAGATCACACCAGATTGTTGTATTTGTAGAAATGTTTCCTTATGTTCTTTGAATCTGGGCGAAAGGACACGGCAACTCAAATTTCTTAATCGTGTTTATTGGTGTCCAGAAAAGCTGAAAATGAGGGGGATGATAGATAGTGATGAATGTTGGTGTTGTATACATGCAATTGGTTCCTTGGAACATATATTGTGGAGCTGTGTCCGAGTTTCTGGCTTCTGGTCTGAGGTTTGTGATGATTGTATTAAAATTTCCACTGGGGATTAGATTTTAAGAAAAAATGATATTAGGAAATGACTCTGAGATTTGTGATCTTAGCTCGGCCAACAAAAACATTCTTTTTAGGGGTGCCATTGTGGCCAAACGATTGGAACTTCGGGGCTGGAAAAGCAGGATTGCTCCTTCATTCGATGATTGGATAGAAGAAATGCACAAGCTTTCAAGGATTGAAAAATTGATTTATAAATTGAAATGCAAATTGTCTCTTTATGATAAAATTTGAGGGAGATTTAATGATCTTTTCTAAAAAAGGTTATTTTTTTCTTCATTACATGAATATATTGTGTTTGATGTTTTGTATTTAATTGTTATTCTGTTTATATTGTAAATACCTGTAAATACATAAATAAATAAAATAAAAAAATAAAAGTTCTCTAAAATGATATAAGCAGTGGTAGTTACAGAGTTTTGAGTGCAGGGAGCATGTGGTTAAAAAAGTGCCCTAAAATGATATAAAGCTGGTAATTAGGGAGTTTTTAGGGCAGGGAGCATGTGAGGAAGGTTGATTGGTGAAAGTGTGTGCTTGTGGATAGCATTGTTATTTGGGTGCATTTTTCCGAGATCTAGAAGCGGCACAAACAGGTATAAGAATGAGTAAATACTCAAAAACTATAATACATTCAGATGTGGTAATCCGTATGGTTGCTAGTTAGGGTAAGATGAGGATTTCAAGTAAATTCAGGATAACTTTTTTTTAATGCATATGTAAAAAAAACATGCTTTCCAAATTAAATTAAAATTTGTTTGGGGTTGAATTCAGGTGATTTAACATCTCTCGTTTGTTCATTGAGATCGAGGACTGTTTTATTTTACTTTTTTTTAAAATATAAAGAGTGCCACTAAATGCGTTCAAGCCTTTGTTACATCATGTTTTCTTTGGATTGGGTGAGGTTTTCACATGATGAGAAGGAACTTTTCTCGATTCAGTGTTCTCATTGGAGTGATTCTCAAATTCAGGCATTTAAAAAAATAGGTAAACCAAGTCTTCTAAATGAATTTAAAATGTGTACAGGGTTTGTATTAAGGAGATATACATCCTGCATTCCGGTATTGAGGTCTAGAACTGTTATATTGAATTTAAGTGAATTTGAAGTGCGTCACTGAGCGTTCATGGTAGAGCCATGGTTATTTTGTGTATTGTTCTGATGGAATGAGGTTTTCACATGATCTGAAGGAATGCTTCTCAATTTGATGTTCTTTTCGGAGTGATGCTCAAAGTCGGTCTTTACACAGAGTCCGTAAAAGTTGATTTTAGGATGGTTTAATGTTTGATTTAGTTTAAGGGATGATGTAGAGGCTACAAAGGAGCTGGGTGAGTGCTGTTTCTTTAAAGGGGTATAATTTTGCATGATATCTCAATTCATAAAGTACTGGGACGAGTAAGAGGGAAAACGAGTATGAGGGAAGTATGGATATGAGTTTGAGATTCATGATGAGTCAATCAAATAAAGATGAGAAAAAGGAAAGTATACATTTAAAATGTTGTTGGTAGGGTGCTAACTTGATATGAACGATTGTAAAAAATACATTGATTCTCGATTCAGACTGTTCATTGCATATTAGAAGTTGATGGTGTGTTAACTTTCCTCTGGGTTTTCATTGTGTCCATGAAGACTAGTCTGAGCAACAATCATCAAGAGTAGCTTTCGGTGCCAGATTGTTTTGCCATGTATTAATGATCTGATTAACTCACAATGTTCTTTTGTGCATGAGAGATCAGTATTTTCTTCCAAAGTAATATAAACCTGTGAAACCAGTGAGGACAAGCTGGCCACATCATGCACATTTGGAAATTATTTCTTCAATACTGTCTAACATTCAGGTAAGGGAAAAGATTACCATCCAAGCAGTAATGATTTGGTTCACCATCATAATCTACTGTGCTTCCTGCCCTACTGGTAAAATCACTGCAGCTTTCTTGTGAATAGTGGTCTTAATCTGAAACGATGTTCTCATTACCATCAACACCCATCTTGTACAATACTAAGGTGTGATATGGCAGGGAAGGAAGGTAGTTAAGGCGATTAAACTAGATTGTGTGAGAGTTAATTGGTCTAAAGAGATGTCAGTCATAAAATGAAATTGTGTTATTGGTTCAATAGTTGAAGAACATGTGAGGCCCTTGAGGTTCTATTGAACACTTATCACTTTCTATGGAGAGTAGGGCACCCATGAACATTTAAATAGGGAGAAATCTTCCTTTTATGTTGTGCTAATGTGTTTTTGAATTTCATTCTAAGAAGAGTGGAGAAAGAGAGGATTTTGAGTGTTTTGTGAAGAGTGCAGTGTTTGGATTGAATGAGAATGGCTAGTGACCAGGAGTGGTTGGAGGAGAATTTCCACTCATATTCAAAAATGCAGGTGGAGGATGCTGTTGTGCTGCCACCTGGAGGGCATTCCGACTCTGGATTATGTTTCTATAAGATGTATTAAAGACTAATAATAATCAGTCAAAGAGATCATTGTGGTTTTATTTATGTTACTGTAGATTAGGTTGAGGCCATGGGTAAATGTTATAATGAGTTCCATGGAGAGAACATGCTGGTATGATAACAGTAGTGAATACTTGTAATTTATAAACGTGAGCAATAAAGAGGATTGTGGCTTTGGTTCTGCTTTAGTATGGTAAACAAAGATATGTGTGGTTGGATATGTTTTTCATTGTAGATTTGGTTCTGGCCATGGACCATGAGTAAGTATTAGCATGAGTTCTATGGATGGGGAGAAACAAGCCAGCATGGTATACATAGTGAATACTTCTGAGGAGTGGAGTTTATTGTTTAAATACAAGCGTATGCTTAATATGTACTGTCATTCTTAATAAACATGTTAGTTGGTCTATTATGTAGGTTAGTAATTTGTGAGCTATTGGTAAAAGTACTTAAAAGTCAATTATGTCTTTAATTGTTTAATAAAATGTTCTAATTTTTATTTAGAAAACAAAGAAGTCATTCAAGTGAGGTAGAGGATTGTTTGCGTGTGACATGAGGATGTGGAAAAGGATGGAATTAAGGAGTGTTTGGGAGAAATTAAAGGGATTTTGCAGAGTATTCAGATAGACATGCAGATTATGAAGAACACAATCGTAGCGCTTAGGAGGAAAGCGGACAGTGTGATAGAGGAACGTTTGGATAATGAAGGACGTTTTAGTTCTGAAGTTAAGGAAGAAAATGAAATTCCCACAACCACTTTCCCTCCCAACTATTTTTTTTTTTAAATCTTTGTTTTACGTAATGTTAAAATAGTTTGTGTTATTGTTATAGGTGTCGATGATGGAAGAGGTATTAATAAGTAAGTGATTGAGGGGGTATGAATAAGATTATGTTCTATGTCTGTAGGATGTCCATATTAGGTAAGTATTTTGCTTGAATGTATGGGATGCTGTTCACTTGTGATCCATTTATTCAAATAAAAAAAACAAAAAAAAGATTGCTATCAGCATCCCATGTTAAAATGCTGTGGTGCCAATATGGATAATATATTTTATGGCATGCTGCACTGGTTGATAACCGGTGCAGTGCCAATTGTTAAGTACTTTCGACTGCTTGGGCCTATAACTTTGGCCTAGGGTGTTAATGACTGATGCAGCGTTCTGTGTCATGTTTTACTGCCCGATTTCCCCCTCTCGTCACTGCTCTACATCAGCTTTCTTGTCCACCACTCTCCATTTGGTCCATCATTCCTATCTGTCTCTTTTCCTCCTCACATTGGGTCTATTTTTTAAGATTTAAAAAATGTTAATTTACAGGAGAGATTGTGCTGTTTTCACATGCCCCATTTTTGGAAATAAGCAGCTAGGTTGAAAAAAAAGAAATTGGTGTTGTGGGTACTCTGCTGACGCTATTGTTGTATTGGCTCACAGTACGTTTCTCCATGATGGTTCCTTAAAAGGATTGTCAACATAAAATGTGATGCAAAGAAAAAAATGTATCCCGTTTGAGCAATAGAAATGCAAGTGAGGCAACAGCAGTTTTCATCTCTGCCGACACACTTAAAGAAAAATTCCATGGCATGATCGGAAGTATTGAGTGATACAATGTGCACACCCACTGCTCCTATTTCTAGCCAGAGCATGGGGTTGCCTTATATTTCTGGACATATACAAAATGCATTCTGGTTGAGAAATGTGGTTGTGCCTTTAAATGTGCACAGAAGGTATTTGATGTGTGAAAATGTGGAGACCGAAACAGGACATCTGAATGGACGCATAGAGAATTTGCCCATTCATATGTTTGTCAATTGGGTGGCTCCTTTGGTGAAGTGATCAATAAAGAACAAAGCTTACCTGCAATGTTTGGTGTGGCATGGTGTGGTTCTTGTAAGCTTGTCTACATAGAAAATGCACTTTGGGTGGATGGTGCAGTGCTGCACTGTGAGCAATGGGTATGTTTTCCTTTTTGTTTCATTTACACATCCTTATAACATCTGTAGAAGACTTCATGGGTTGTAATGGTGATATACAGATGGTGGTAGTCTGATTCTGGTGGAACTATCACTGACTTCCGTGTTAAGGGACCCTTCCTGCATTCAGTTACTTAACTTGGTTGGTGCGCTGTTATTGGCAGGATCAGTGCAGTTACTTGATGTGTATTGCCTCATTTGCACTTAGGGAAGGGCACTCCAGCAATCAGGTGGCTGAAAATGTGAGTGAGATTTTCATTTATCTGAGGTCCTTAACCGAGTGACATAATTATTAATTGTGGGGTGGCAAAAGGGAGTCTGCCTATCCTTTCATTCTCCCTCCTCCACACCACAGACATCTTGCACTGTCCCTCCACCCGTTCCCTCTCTCTGTGTATTGTGAGTTTATCATGAATCGAAATACAAACAACAGACTTAAACTCCAAAATAAAATGCTTTATTAAATTAATTAAATGTCAGGATGGTAGCAGGCCTAACTTGCCCTATAGAAAGGTGGGATTGCCCTACTTGAACTAAAGTAAGGAATGTCTAACCAATGTCCAAGATTTCAACTTAAAAGTCTGTCTTAGTCCAAACCTACACTTGCCCTCACAACTAAAGCTACCCAATGTATAGAGATGTCAGAATAAAACAAAATAGTGTTCAACTCAAAGTTCTTCCAGCTTGCAGCTTTCTCTTGCCTCCCCTTCCCCAAGTATACGATTAGTCCGACAAAACAGTTTCAAGATTACCTTTCTTCAGTTCAAAGTGATATAGATCTAAACCAATTCTCAGGGTTCCCTTCCCCGAGTTTCAAGCAACACATTGTATAGAAAACAAAAGGTCTTGAGGCTTTGTTCTCAGGACCACACAATGCAGCACCTCAAGTCTCAGGTAGCTTTTCCCCCAAAAGTTATCTTCATGATCACAATGTCTTTAAGTGTCCAAAATGTAGGACTCACTGGTCTAGGCTCAGTTGCCAGACCTAACAGTCCACCCAGCTCAGGTCACGCAACCAGGATCCCTGACTTGTTAAGTTTCCAACATGTAGGGCTCACTGGTCTAAGCACAGTTGTCAGACAAAACAGTTCACCCATCACAGGTCACGCAACCAGGATCCCTGATTCTTGATATCTAGGCTTTGATGTGTACTTTTACAACCTTCTGGCTTTTCCTTATCAGCTTCTTGGCTCTGCCATCACTTGTCACACATCCTTTCCAGTGTTTGGCCTTGTCACTATGCATTCATTCACTAAAGTTCTTTTAAAGGTGTTTTACTCAAACCCACCTTCATATGACACTCTGTCACACTTGTCCCCTGTTATATAATTTGTTTTTTACTGGGAATTGGGATTATTCATTTTGTCTACTTGGTTTATTTTATAATAAACTTAGAACGAGTTTTCAATAACAACGCATGCCACTAACTTGTGAATTTCCATTCAATACGGTATTCAAAAGGTGTTGGTTTTGCTGTTTTTAAAGTTTCACTCAATTCAGTATTCAATGAGGATTGGTCTCTCTTGATTTTGTAAGTTCCATGAATAAGATATTCAATAAACATTAATTTTCTTTGATTTTTAAAGTTCCATTTAGTTTGGTATGCAATAAGCAGTGTGTTCGCTTCATTGTAAAGTTCCATTCATTTGTTGTTCAGTATATGTATGTAGGAGCACCCCAGTGTATACTGTCCTCCCCGACACTCACCGGCTTTTGGCTTCTCCGTCCGGTGGTTCCCTCTCCTTCTGCTTCACTGCGGGATCGGGAAACTCACCCTTTCACGCTCCGCGCACCTGTCGTGTGTCCCTCTTCACACGCGAGTGACCAGAATGATTATTTCTGGACACAGACAGCATCTTCTTCACTTGGTTCTCTCTCACAGCTTCTGCTGCTGAGTTTAGGTCCCAGACGGTCCCAGACTGGCAACACTCACATGGCCCACTGGCTATGGGCTGTGTGAGTATCCTGGTTTCTCATCCGGTCCCACCTTGGCTGCCTCCTGGAGAGCACGGTCGCCGGTGGGTTTCTTCCATCCAGGTCTCCCTATTTCTCCCTGCTCTGCTCTAAAAGTCTATTTCTATACACCTACAGCCCCTAGACAGACTGCAGGTGTAAGTCTCCAATGAGAATTGCCTGACCATAATTACAGGGATACCAAAGTGGTGAAATTGTGTGGTGTTCATTACTCTTAGTTTCCTCTTCTTCATCTCAGTACTGTTAAGTGTTCTATGTGGGAAAATGAGGGTGACAACTTTAAAATAACCTATTAAGGTTGGGGAGGGTTTGGTTGAGTCTCAACAGGATAAGGGGGATAATATGTCTCTCCTAAGGGTAACCCGCTCCCAGTTCCCAAGGACTCTCCACTCAAGTGATCCTCCTTCGCTTTTCCACCCCCAGTATTAGGATCCAAGAATGGTGGCCTTTCCCTGAGGATCCAGGGGTCTTAGGAGTGAGAATACCCTCAGGTTTCTCACGTTATTTAAATATGGATCCGGTATTGATTTGATTTGAGAAGTTAGTTAACATAGTGCCAATTTTGGATTAGGTGTATTATACATTTTGTGAAAATTAATACAGATCTGTACTTTTTTGGGAGTGTTTAAACTTATTAGCATTTTGTCTGAGTTCTTTAGTTAAGGAGGGGATTTGTGTGATTTGCAGGGACTTAAATGTTATAGGGAAAGACTATAATGCATTATATTTTTAGTTGTTGTTTGCCTGCTGATGTTGATGCACAGAGAAGTATTTAGAATAGATGTAGGGGGTATGAGTTGATAGTTTTGTTCATACTTTGAAGTTAGAAAATAGAAAAATTCATGTTAATGTGTTATTCTTTTTATTTTGCTTTTGTTAAGAAAAAACCTTATACACAAACATTCTAAAATACTGTAGGATCACTCTAATTTATCAAATAGTTACCTCAATCAAGTGTTAAAATCACATATATAAATTCTTTGAAACAAGACTTTACGATCATTTAATTTCATCCATGTAATATATAAAATATCCTGCACAGTTAAAAATTTGATAATATAAGCACAATTCCTCTACAATCATCAATAAGTGTCCCAGTAATAATTTCACAGCTTAATTCCAGAAATAATAGTCCGCCCCAATAATTACCAATGAGGTGGCACCATAAAGTGTGCTCCAAAATTGTTCTAACTGAATATTGTCAATCTTAGCAACCATAGATGAATAAGCCGTCTGATGTATTTCCAGTCCAGAACACTATGTTAAGAGGTAACAATTTGTTTCCACAGAGACATGACACAGTCTACATAAACGGTTCACATATGGGCTATCAAACGATCCTCCTACATACTCATAAGTGGCAGGATATGTAATCGTAGGTAGATAATGAAATATCTTGTTTTTAGATTACATGGTTTCAACGTGTGAGAACTAATGACTTTTATAGCAAATCACTGTTGTGTATATTTATAATAGCACCTTTAGTTTTGTAGTTATTCCATAGAATCAGCTCTATCCCGTGCCCAGACTTTCTTCGTGAGTAGACTTAGATAATCCAGCCTTTCATGAATAATTTCCTTTATGAAGTTAATATTGTCAAAATAAGATAGCACACATTTTTCAAATGTTCGCAAAAAAAAGTATTTGTACTGTCCTTAATAGTAATCTATTTGCCACCATTAGTGTTTTATCATCTGGTAATCATATTAGTAAGGCACAATATAATGTATGACTCTTCAATAACCATTGAGCCCAAAGTGAATATAGGCCTAATTCAAAACGTAAGGCTTCAACTGGAATAGCTTTGTGTACCTGTAATATTGATCTGAGCATCTTACCCTCACATCTATGTAACCAACCCATGTATGCCTCTAGCAACAATCCCAGGCCAAAGGTTAATGCTGGAATAATACTAGTTTGGTAGATCATTAGCAAACCTTCAATATTTCTACCTCCTGAATTTGCCACAAACCGCTTGATTAACAGCCATCTTTTCAATATATGGGATGAGATAAGGTCACCATAATACGAGCTGGTTGGTGATATGCAAATAGGGAAACCCAAGTAGGTATAACAACCTAAAATTTCAAGTTTGATATCATCCCGTTTCCACACATACGGACCATTATATCTTAGTCTGCTGCCTACTACCATAACTTTGGTTTGCGACGTATTAATATTCAGATCATTATTTTTTGTATATACAGCCAGAGCATTTATAGAACGTTGCAAGCCGGCCACTATAAGATCCATAACGATAGTAAGGATAATGTGTTATGTATGATATGTATTTAACAATGTTTGTATGCTTTTTTTAATTATGCATTTAGATTTTCGCCCATTGGATTTTGATGTGCTGATTCTGTTTTCACTGGCAATCAAAATTTGAAAGACTCCTTTCATGATAGCAATTTTATATATTAAAGTAGTAAGGTGCAATGAAATGAAGGGGTAGATTTTTTTCAAATGTTGTTTGTTTGAAGGCTGCCCTTTTAACTGTTGACTGTGATATGCATTGGTACGCTATCTGCTTGTTTTTGGAAAGGAGAGATATGGTCACAATTCTATTGGTATTTTCAAACCTTACATTGTTGTTTTATCCACAGCCCGATTTCACAGAAACTCTTAGAAATGGCAAGACTGTTCCAAGGAGACTTGTCATGTGGGTTGAGAGGGTGGATTTTCTTAAGTGCTAGTCTTCAGGTATTGGTATTGGTTCTTTGTACTACTTTTCAATTGGCCTTTGGTTATTCTTGCCATTCGCAAGCCATTCTTGAAACAAATCTACAATACAGCACTGAGATGGTGGGACAGTGCTATTCACATTATGGTTATACCACCCTGATCCTAAGTGTAAGTGGTATCAAGAGCATGTGTCACCGTAACTGTGCAATATGCAGTTTTGCACAATATGTGAAGATATGGTCTAATATGGAGAGGTGTTAGAAGATATAGATAGAGTGGGTTCCATTTCCACTTGATGGAAATTGAGATACAGTGGTTATGGCCTTTTGACATTGCACAGATTCCCGTTGTATTTATACATTGTCACATATGTTTGTTTTGTGATTTAGCATTCATGAAGCAGCTTTATTCGTCAGTGCACTCCAGCCTTCAGCTCTACTGTTATGAGTGATTGTTGGTAGATGTTGTTATGCATTGAACTAGAAATGTTGAAATGCACATGCATGATTGAGCCATTGTTTTAAAAGTTAAGGTACTGATGCAATGCCACTGCTTCTTAATACAATACAGATGTTCAGTATGGAGTGGTATTTGCACTGTAAGATGGGTGCAGTTTAATGCCACCCCCCAAGAAAGGAAAATGTCCAACAGGTCAGAACTGCTAGTTTGTTATTTTATTTATGTTGTTAGGCGGAAACCTGTGCAGTTCCCCCTGGGACCACTGCAAAAGGGTTAGGACTACAGGAGTTTGGCAGTAAACCCACTTGGTAGCAGTCTGTACCACACAGATTCACTTGGTAGCTGTGGCTGAGCAGTCAGACTTCCCTCAAGAAGAGTTAGGCAGTATGTGGAGTATACAAAATAGGGCAATCTACACAGTAGAACAAGCAAACACGGAACAAGGCTTCGGTGTAAAGATATTAAGGTATTTATTTATAACAGCACATCTATGGTCCAAGAGACCCCCCTTGCCTACATCTCTTCCCCAGGTGAGGGCCATGGCTCATTGGGCGTCCCCTCATACCACCAGGGCCCAGGTAGTGGAGGGCTCACCTGCTGAAGACATTGCCCACACGTATTGAATTTAGCTAGGCCTCAGAAACCATTTTGTCTAATAAAGATGGTGTGAGCTCAGCGCACTGTAGCGCGGCCCCCACCCTCAGAGAGTTTCAATTATCCCTGTTGCCGCAGCACCCTGGCAGATCCGCTGTGAGCCCGTTCCCATGAACAAGACGGACATGAGCTAGCGTAAGATACTAACACTGTAACATTTCACCTTCCGCAGTGTATCTCTGCTCCCAGCATGACCCGGCCAGCTAGGCCTGGGTGATGGAGAGAACTGTAAAATGGTCATCGGATGAAAGCAGAAAAGTCCCCAAATACTAATGCCAAAACTACTTGTAATACGCGCATTCTCTTCACAAAACTTCTTCTATTAAAGAAACCTGTAAAAATGTGTAATTATGGTAGAACGCATATTCACATGATACCAGCAATGAAGGACACACACCCCTGCAGTTGTGTGCAAATAATAAAAAGCGTTCCGGGGGACTATTCGTTATATGTATCATTGAAAAGCTTACATTCCACGGTCCCGCGACATAACCAAATTAATGCTGCTAGAGTACAAGGGAAGACAAGTGTAATCATACAGAGGGCTCATGTGAAGGACGTGCGAGAATGCACCCGTCATGTGTGTATGTCTAAGCCCTTATGTGCCACTACCGCCACGCACGGTGGTGGGTCTCTTTCTTTGTGCTCCACCAACCACACTACTACCTCACTTACTGCAAATGTATATGCATATAACTAAATGCTGTAGTTGTTAAAACATAGTGTACAAATAAGGTGCTCAGACTGGCTATATTTGAGAGACATTTAGCAAAGTTGAAATGTATGCTTTTGAGTGATCCAAATGAGTATTATTGAGTGTTCAAATGTTTGTACCTAAAGTCAGCAACACAGGAGGAAGATAACTTTGTGAATATGTGCAAGGCCATTCCCCTCCCACCCTGCGAAGACTGCCAAACAAGAGAGCAGAAGCCCGCGCCGCGCTGCTCCACCTCCCCCAACCAGGCTGGAGCCGCTTCAAAGATTTGTAGTCCCCTCTGCAGCACCCAAGGCCACGGCCCGCCACCTGCATTATTTACAGCATAGCAGTAAACCTCTGCCTGAATACACAAATCCAAAGGCGCCCCCTCTTAAACCCCACAACCCACCGGATCACCTTAGACTTATGGCCCTGTGCAATTAGGATACCCAATACTGTGGCAACATACAGCAGCCCATTCATAACGACTTCTAACAAGACAGAGAGGCATGTACCGCCCGTCCCATGCCCTGAGACTTAGCGCCTCGACCTATGGTACCGGTCAACAGGACACTGGTAACCATGCACTGATGAATGACCATCAGACCCCTCACCAGGTGCATTCCTCCTGTGTTGCATTAACCAGTAGAATAACCTATTGAAAGATTTACTAAAGAAGATAATATTGCAATAACTGAATGACTGCGGTGTGCATGGCCTAGGGCAAATAAATCAGGGAAAGACATTAATCTCTGACACTGCCCACAATGGCACAACAACACCGCCCGGATGAACTCAGCCGACCCGCCAGGCCCAGCCCAACCCACGATGCTGACGAGTGACGTCCTCCAGCCAAGGCCAACCACATCGCAGCAGCGCCTATAGCTAGTCATCACCACCCAATCCCATTGAACTTGTGCCCCTTATAGTATGTAGGTTCTGATGACGTGTTTTATAAATATATACGCCTGTCTTTGCGATTGTCAGACAGAGCGCTCTCAGAGTTTTCAGAGTTCTTTGCATGCCCTATTCTGATTGATAAACTCCCATTTAAGCTCACCCGCACTCTGTCTTGGCTTTATTCCCAACTTGGGAGAGTCCTTCATTGTCTCTCATTGCGGGGAGGATCGTGCTGGTTGGTGACGCTTGCCTTCAGTGGTGACCCCGAAAGCGTGATTATTATTATTTTTTCCTAACCTATCACTACCGTCCCCTTTTGGCACGAAAATCTCCGGTCGAAAAGGGATACGCACAGTGCGCCGGCTCCGGGAGGCTGCCCGCCAACGGCGACCGGTACGCTCAGAAGTGCGCACTCAACAGAGAGAGGGTACGGGATCCCGGTTGAAAAATCCCCTTTGAGTACCGCTCGCCGGAGCCAGGGCTGACTGTTGAGCGGACGGCAACACTGCCTGGACAGACCCAGTTTCGGAGACTATCGGTTCAAGACGGGCACGTGAGTATTGAGTGCGAGCGATCATAAAGGGAGTGGAGGAGGAAATTTAGGACAGGGAACGAGGAGGGGTAGAAAGGGGGAACGTAGGTCTACTAAGGACCATCTTAGACTTTCTTTGCTTTTTCTTTGCATATGGCCATTAGGATTAAGAGGTGAATAAGAGACAAAAGTGACGGGAACCTAGCTCCGAGAGGGGGTGGAAGGCGGCGCCGCATAGTGCTATCTTGACTAGTACTGGGAATATATGAAGAAGTGGATAATAAGATAAAAGTGTCTGGCAAAGGGGGACACGGAGAATATATTAGTGACTGCTATTCTTTCTATTCTTTTCTTTAGGGTTGGGGGAAAAATAAAAGTGAGGTTAGTACAAAACCATAGAGATAAAGTAAGAGACAGAGAGTTTTACTGTAAGAGTGAAGATCAAACCTATAAATATATATATCTGTGGATACATATATCTGAATAAGACAGACAGGGACAGCCGGCCAGGGAGGAAAGGGAGGGAAAATTGAATTGTGAATAGAGTGTTACAGAAAGGTGTGTGCACATCATATGCGTCAGGAGATAATTTGGTATTGTGGGTGTGTAAAAATGGTCATAAATGTATAGCCATTGAATGGTCATGGTAAGTGTGGCCGGACAAAGCTTCATGGAGACAAAAATAATAAGGTGAAGTGAGTGTGTACCTTTTTGATTTCTGGGTTAACATTGGAGAGATCACTGATGGTTTGCTCTCGTATGTGCCCCCCCAAAGAGAATAGAATAGCGACTGCGTACAGCCATTCTTGTGGTGTGCAGGCAGGGGGAGGAACACAAAGGCGCCCATTATTGAATGAGACATAGAAGACGAGGACTCACATGGTGATACGTTTACATTGTAATTTTGAGATACACAGAGACACACAAGTACCAGGAGGGCACAAAGTATGGGGGCAGAAACACCCTTATCACATATTTGTAAGAACCTACCGGGGTACGCGGAGCGAATTAAGAAATATCATGACCAATGGATCACAGAGTTGAAGGGAGAGGGGTTGCCCCAGATATGGCCCGAGGGGGGGTCATTTGAAAAAAGTGTCCTGGATATGGTAGCCGCATGCATTTGTTTGAAATACAAGGGGAAGCAGTTGCATAATAGGAGAGAAATATTAGATCTCTGGAGGTTGTTTGAAGAGATACCACTGCCTAAAGCACCAGAATTAAATCCTGACCTGCCATCTACCACTGACAATCCACTAATGATACAGAAAGATGCCAAGTGCAGAGCCACCACTAGAGGTAATAAGTTTGTACCCGATATTGAACAAGCCTGTGCCCGTAGAGGGGTACAGTGACCCCACTTATGTGCCTCCCCCGACAACTACTACCCCAAAGGCCAACGGCACCCCCGCCATACGAGAGTACTAGGGAGCGAGCCCAGGTAAGTACACAAAGGGTGGATGTAGAAAAGCTAACAGACGATCTGGAGTTAAGACTTTCAATAGCCAAAGATGAGCTCTCGAGGATAAAAGGCATATGTGAGCGAACAGCACTTAATGCAGCGAGATCAGAGCACACGTCTAGAGCGTCGAGCGAGAGTAGAACACTTGAAGACGGGTGGAAAAAAGGTGAGATACTATTCAGAATTCAAGAAGAACCAACACGAATAATTGAACTGGGGACAAGAGAGGGATGTACTGACAATGAAGAAAGGCCTATAGGGGACAGGGAAGAACTACTATGTGATATAAGGGACGATTTGGAGGAAAGCGACAGGTTGAGCATGGCACTGGGGGGGGGGAAGTGAAGGGTTAGATGGTGCATGTTCAATGAGAACACTGGATGATGAGTGGACGGGGCGATTGAGAAACAGGGTGGGGAAAATGGCATCATTGGGAACATCAGGAGTGAAGACGGGTAGAGATACCACGATGAAAGGAAAGTTACAGCTCCCGCTGATACATAGGGGAGGAGGAAGGCCGAATTACATCCCGTGGGCTCAGATGGATAAGGCCAATTTACTAAAGTTATTGCCCCCGTTATCGGGAGGGGGGAGCAAGTGGATATACGCATTTGAGAAACACACTGCCGGGGTACCCCTGGCAATAGGAGATGTGAAGAGCTTGCTTGCATCAGCAGTGGGAGATCAGGCTGATAGATTGTGGGTTAGGGCTGGTTTCCCGGGAGTAACATTAGACTGCGACCACCATGATGGGGCCTCCTTTAACACAGTGCTTGCGAGGGTGTGGGATGCCTTGCGGGAAACTTTTCCAGACACACCAGACTTACAGTCAGTAATGCAGTGTACAATGAATGACGGGGAAGATGCTATGGATTACATTTTTCGGGTCCAAGAGATGTGGAGAGCAGAAACGGGTACGCCCTGGTATCAATCGACATCCTTATTTTACTTCATTATAAAAAGAGGGGTCCCAAAAGAGGTGCAAAAGGCGCTCGACAAGATAGCAGGTATTGAAGCGAAAGGATGGCCTGAGATTCAAAGCATAATAGTGCACCACTGTAAGAGAATAAAAGAAAGGGAGAAGGAGGTGGCGCAGAAAAGATTGGCAGACGAAGCGAAACTAGTGCAGACAAAGTTGGTGAAGGTCGCAGCAGCAGTAGCCGCGCTCCCACACAGCAGGGAGGGAGATGAGTAGGAGGAGGGGCTGGTAGCAATACAAGGAAGGATGGCAACTAATTGGGCTGGAGCAGGACAGCGGCAGTGGAACGAGCAGGAGCAAGGCGGAGGTCCGCAGTGGCAAGAGTGGGCCCCTCGAGGGGGACGAGGTGGGTACAGGGGGTTGAAGAGGAGGTGGACCGGGGTACGGGGGAATGGGAGGAAATGGATGGCAGGGTCCTAGAGGTGCACAAGGGAGTTGTTGGAACTGCGGAAGATGGGGACATTACTCTAGGGAGTGCAGAAGCAGACCCAAAAACGGGTTCCAAGAGGCAGAACATTATGGCCATCCCCATCCGGGGAGCCCATATGGTCTCCCAATGGGACAACAACAACAAAGAAACCCAGGCCAGGGGCACAATGAGCAACAACAGGGGCATCAGTATAGAACACAGAACCACCCACAAAACAATGACAATATGCAGTACGCGCCAGGCAACCCTTTTGCGACAACAGCAAATGGGGCCCCCGCACCAGCCCCCTATAGTGGCGTGTCAGTGGTTTCAGGGAGTGTCTTCAATCAGGGGGGGGCAATGAGACACCCCGCATAGGACAGCCCACAGAGAACACTTGCATGTCCAGTTCTATCTACCACCTACGATGCATCAGAGGAACCATTGGTAGGGGCGCAGATAGGAGACAAGCAGTTCATATTCATGGTGGATTCGGGAGCGGAGAAATCATGCATTAGAGAGGGCCGGTTCCCGTTATCTTTTTTTTAAAACTTCTTTTTACTATAAGCGTGGCAGCAAAACACAGGCGAACAGCGTCAGGCAGAAACAATGTAAAAAAGCAGTGAACATAGCGATGGTATACAGAAGTTACTACAAATAATAAGCAATCGAAGAGCAAAGTACAGTCACATCGTGAAAAGGAACATCAGGGAACTATAACTGGGCTGAGGACCCAAGCTGGCTGGGGGAAACAGGGAAGGAGGGGGTGATCTGAGTCTCGACTAGGTCAGACATATAGGAGCGGAACCTAAGCCAAATGTTTCTAGGTCTGGAATGTAAGGGTTGTAGGTGGGACCAGGTTTCTTCCGTGTCAGAGGCCCACGTGACCGCTCTCAACCATTGGGCATGTGTGGGAGGCGAGGGGCGAAGCCAACAGAGCAGGACAGAGCGCACCGCGAGGACTAGACAAAGACCAGCTAGTTTCTTGGAATCTCGGGGGAGGCCCGGGAGATCGTGAAAGAGACATACCAGCGGAGAGAGAGCAATGGGGTGGTCAATTACAGCGGACACTGTCGAGCAGACAGCCTCCCAAAACTGAACGAGGCGGGGGCAGGACCAAATCATATGGATATAGTCGGCTTCGTCCCGACCGCATCTGGGGCAGCTGGCAGGATAGTCGGCGGACAAACGGTGCAGTCTGATCGGGGTATGGTGGAATCTGTGAAGAATTTTGAATTGGATAAGTTTGAACCGAGAGTTGAGGGAAACCCGTTGCGTACGGTCGCATAGATGGGTCCAGCGGTCGTCGGACATCTCCACACCGAGGTCTGCCTCCCAGGCGCGTTTCAGTTTAGCAAAGTCTGGGATCGATCTGGACTGCAACATGGTATATAGCCTAGAGATCTTACCCCTCGTAGGGGTGGGGGAGGTAAGCTCCTCAATTGCGGGGTCGTCAGGCGGTAATGCAGGGAATGTTTGGTAATGTCGTTTAAGGGTCTTTCGGAGAGATGCGTATTGGAGCCATACGCTCCGGTCTCTTCTCAGGGATAAGGGAAGATCGGGCCACTCGACGAATATACCTTGGTCGAACGCGTCGCGTAACAGCTCGAAACCCGAGTCCGCCCATCGGCGCACCGCTCTCAATGGGACCCGCGGGACCCCAGGGAGAAAATTCCAAAGTGGGAGATTGCCATGGAAGGCATGGGCAATCCCCAACAGATTCCACATTTTTGCTAGTGCAAGGGCCGTACAGGCGACCGGGTTCTGCGAGTTCCGAGCCAAGGGGGCGGGTTGCAGCACCAGGGAACGGATGTCTCGGTCCATCACTGCGAGCCTCTCAAGTCGGACGTGCGGGGCAGGGTCCGTGGTATCGAACCAATAGGAGGTATATTGGATTTGTGATGCCAGCCAGTATTTAAGGAAGTTAGGGGCACCGAAGCCTCCGTAAGACATGGGAGTGGAGAGGGTCCCGATTTTAAGGCGGACCGCGCCCGAGTGCCAGAGAAAAGAGTTCACGGTGCGGTTCAGATCGCGGAAAAAGCCCACCCCCGGCCATAAGGGAACGTTAGCGAACCTATAGAGCAGCTGGGGCAATACCACCATCTTCAGCAGACCAATTCTGCCGGCCAGAGATATTGGGAGTTTGTCCCAGACCTGGATCTTAGCCGTCAAGTGTGTGAGATACTTCTGGTAGTTTTCATGGAATGTCAGCTCGTGTTGGCGAGCCACCACCGTCCCAAGATAGGTAAATGTGTCTTGGGCACATGTGAAACCGAAGGAGTCAGGAGGGGGAGAGGTACATTCTGTGAGTGGAAAGAGAGTGGATTTCGAGCAGTTCACTTTAAGGCCAGAGATCTGGCCAAAACGGATAATGTCTGCCAGTATGGGGGGTAAGTTGGTCGAAGGAGAGCGGACAAACAACAACGCGTCATCCGCATAGAGGGACACTATGTCCGTATGCCCCGCGGAGCGTAGACCCCTGTGAGCATGGAGTTGGCGGAGCATGTCGGCGAAGGGCTCGATTGCTATCGCAAAGACCAGAGGAGAGAAGGGACACCCCTGTCTCGTTCCCCTGGCGATTTTGAAAAGGGGAGAGTAGCGGTCCCCAGTGCTGACCCTGGCAACCGGCTCAGAGTAAAGCAGTCTAACCCAGGAAATAAAAGAAGGGCCGAATTTACAGCATTCGAGGACCCGCCATAGATACCTCCATGAAACCGAGTCAAATGCCTTATGCATGTCAAGGGTAACAGCCACAGCGTGCGTGTCGGGACTGATTCTGTCGATAATGTTGAATAGCCGCCTCAGGTTCAGAGAAGTGGAGCGACCCGGGATAAAACCGGCCTGGTCTGGGTGGATAATAGATGGTAAGAGGGGAGCCAGCCGGAGAGCCAGAGCCTTGGCAAATATTTTGACATCGCAGTTTATGAGAGACAGTGGGCGATACGAACCGCACTGCGAAGGGGGTTTACCGGACTTAAGTAGTACTGCGATCGTGGCTTCACGGAGAGAAGGAGGAAGCACCCCAGCCTCAACGGACTCCTCCCAGAGAGCCAGCAAATGAGGAACCAGTTGTGATTTGAAGCGTTTATAGAATTCGACTGGGATACCGTCCGAGCCAGGTGTGCGGCCCGAGGATAGGGAGTCAATTGCGGCCGAAAGCTCCTCCCGTGTGAGTGGGGAGTCAAGGGAACCCGCAGTCTCCGGGGACAGAGTAGATAGAGGGAGGGCATCGAGAAAGGAGTCAATCTCCGCCAACGAGACCTCATCAGCGTTGGAATACAGGGATTCGTAGAAGGTGAAGAATTCCCCATTGACCTCCTGTGAAGAGACTGCCATAGAGCCATCCGGTCTCTCAACCCCGAGAATGTGCGGGGGCCCCGTCTCGTGCCGGATCAACCTAGCTAGAAAGCGGCCGGGGCGTTCCCCCTCCCCATACCTCCTCGCCATGCCAGGGTTATCAAGGAACCTCTGCTCGCGGTCCGCAAGAGAACGGAAATTGTCCAGTTCCTCCCCGATGTTAGCGAGGTTACCAGGGGAAGAGTGTAGTGAGCATGTAGCCTCCAGAGATGAGAGTCTAGATTCGCTGGTGGCGAGGTCCCTGCGGATCGACTTAAGAACCCAGTTTTCCTTGGACAGTGCAATCCCTCTAGTGTAAGCCTTGAATGACTCCCATAAGGTGGCATGGGACGTTACCGAGCCCGTATTGGTCTAGAAGAACTCCTCAATCGACAACTCAAGTTCGGAGCAAAACTCCGAGTCCAGTAGGGAAAGGGGTTTCAATTTCCAGTGTCGGGTGCGGGCGGGATCGGGGCCCCAATCTACTGTAATGGTGACAGGAGAGTGGTCAGAAAGGGTTCTCGGAAGGATCATTAGCTGTGTTACACTCTTGACCAGTATGTTAGAGATCACCCACCTATCGATACGAGAATAGGAGTCATGAACCGAGGAGTAAAAGGAGTAGATGCGGGAGTCCGGATAGAAGAACCTCCACGCGTCCACCATGGCCAGGCGGGGAAGGGAGGACAGTGCGGCATAAACCGCCCTGGAGAGGTGGCGGGGCTTGGAGCCCGATCTATCTAGAGCTACATCGAAGATCGTGTTGAAGTCCCCACCCCAGAGGATTGGAACAAGGGGGAAGCCATCGAGAAGGGAGGTGACCTGCACATAAAATTCCTGGTCATCAATGTTAGGGCCGTAGATGTTCAGGAGAATCACCTCCTTGTGGTGCAGGATGGCGTGAAGAAGTACATATCTACCCTGGGGGTCAATTGTCGAGGAGATGAGGGAAAATGGAAGGCTCCTATGGATGAGGGTCATGACTCCCCGGCTCTGGGAAGAATAATCAGTGAAAAACCTGTGGGGACCCCAGGACTTGGCGAAACGCATGCAGTGTACAGAACGGGCATGAGTTTCTTGAAGGAAGAGGATCTTGGATCGGTGGCGCTCGGCCTGCAGCTGGAGTTGTCTCATCTTTCTATAGTTCCCCAGGCCCCGCACATTCCAGCTCATAAAGGTCAGGGCACTCTCAATCACTGTATGGCGGTGTTCGGGATAAAGCAGTATGTCAGTGACCGGGGGGTCAAATCAACAGTCCCACGAGAACAGTTCCAAAATGCCTCAGCACAGTTCGCCTTCGCTGCCATCGCTACTTTTCCAATAACAAAAACCCCAACATAACCCACCCCCACTCACACCCCCCTCCCAATCAGAGGGATGACCAGCCCATCCCCACGTAAACAAAACCAAAGCATAGGCATCATCGCCTGGGGGTCTGAAGGCCCGACTGGCCGTATCGCTCCGGGTTGCAGCAGAGCAAATAGTACATGAGAAGCCCGTGATGGAGGAGGAATGCAGATTAGACAAAAGTACTTTCCAAAGGCACCACGGGCGAGCCCTGCAGGTTGAACTGAGCAAGCAGGTTGCGGGATAAAGGATCGACGTGGTCCCAGTACAGGAGGGGCGGGAGGACCTATGCGCCCCCCGTCGGGGACCCAGGATCACCGCTGTACCGAGATCAGGGGAAAGGGATCAGCCAGGAAAGTGTTCATCAATAAATTTGGAGGCCTCCTCTGGAATCGTGAAGAACAACACCTGATTGGCATGCTCTATGCGAAGCTTGGCAGGATAAAGCATAGCATATTTGATGGAGTGGTCTCGTAGCTTGCGTTTCACTGCCTGGAAGGTCTTGCGTTCCCGCTGGACCACCGTTGAGAAGTCGGGGTAAAGATGGATCCTAGCACCGCCCAGAAGTAGCTCACCTTTGAGTCTTGCAGCCCTGAGGATGGCGTCACGGTCACGGTAGTTTAATACACGGGCTATGATGGGTCGGGGAGGGGCACCTGGCCTAGGCTTCGCCACCAGGGCGCGATGTGCCCGTTCAATTGCGAAGTGTGGAGAGAGCTCGGGCTCGTCAAGGAGCGACAGAAGTGTGCGTTGAACAAAGTCCTCCATCGGCTCATGAATTTCATCCTCGGGGACCCCGATGATGCGGAGGTTATTGCGCCTCGAGCGAGATTCCAAATCTTCATTTTTCTTTTCCACCTCGATGACTCGGTTGGAGAGAGCGACGACCTCGGTGCGGAGAGCCCCCAGCGCATCCTCAGCAGAGCCGACCCGCGTCTCGACCTCCGACACACGGCTGTCCGTCCTCTCAATGTGGGCCTTAATAGAGGATATGGTACCGTTCATGTCGTCAAGCTTAGAGTGAAGAGCAGTAAAACCCTCACGTATAAAATCCATCATATTCTGGGATTCCGGGGTTGCGTCAAGGGGGGAGGGGGGGGCCGGCTCGGTGGCCTCCCCAGATGGCTTCCCCGCAGCCTTTGCAAACATATTGTTGGAGCTCTGCTTCCTCGCACCTCCCTTGGTCATCCTGGAGTTTACGTGTATCAGGGAGAAGGGGGAGAAATGAGAGCCAGATATTAGTGCCAAAGAGCGTCCTCCGGGACGCCGGGGCCAATGCGTATACCAGGGCAATGTAGGCAAGAAACAACCAGTGGGCCCACCCCGAGTCCGGGGGGTGAAGGGAAGAAGTTGTGACCCCTCTAGGGCTGGAGGGTAGGTGTCGCCGAGGTTGGAGTAGTAGGCCCGGGTGCGGCCAGGCGGCGCGGCACACAGTGGCAGGCGCGCAGTTCAGGGAATCCTGTGGAGGCAATTGCGTGGTGTGTTCCCCAGCGCCGAAGCTCCAGGGCGCAGGCAGCCCAAGGGGAGAAGGAGCGCAGCCCAGCGGGTCACAGTGTCTAGGTCGGCTCAGCCGTTTTCCAGCAGGGGTTAGCGGCGTAGAAAGAGAGGCAGGGGGGGGGAGGGGGCCCGCGTCGTCCCGGGCCCAGCAGCAGCGCCCGCCCCAGGGCAGGGGAGACACCCGCAGGGTATAGTGGGCGCGATCAGACGGGCCGGGGGTGCAGCAGCCAGGCACAGTCCCCCCCCGCGCTCCCCCTACCTCCAAGACGCCGCGGAGTCGAAAGGGCCCCTCGGGGCACGGACCCAGGGCCCGGGGCCGGTCGGCGCCAACAAGCCGCATCAGGAAGGAGAAGAAGCCAGCAGTCTGGAGAGGTCCCGGCTGAACGGCGCAGAGGGATGCAGAGAGGCCCGGCCGGCCACAATAATCCAGCGCGCCCCGCCGGGCGGGCGCCCCTCCCCCAAAGCGGCCCGCAGCGCCACGGCCTCAGGTCAGAGGAGGGCCGACGCCGCCGGAGCCGCGGGGCGGGGAGGGCGGAAGGCTGCAGTCCCGGGAGAGAAAGAGAGGCGCGGCCCCGTCCTCGGGGCTCGCAGCGGCCCCAGGCTGCGCCCAGCCGTGGTAGTGGTGCTCCCAAAGGATCGGGCAAAATAAACAGGTCCGCAGGTGGCGCCGGGCAGGGCAAGACAGGATCGAGTGCTCTGCTGGTCCGGAGCTCGGCGTTTAGGCGGCCATCTTGATTGCCGCGCAACAGCGCCCCCCTGGGTTCCCGTTATCTAAACGGAAGTTAGAGACGCAGGGGTTCTCTGGGGCTGTAATTGAAGTTCCTTACACAGAAGCATTGGATGTAACAGTGGGGAGCAAAACTGTAAAGACACCCTTACTGTATTATGAACACTCACCAATAAATTTATTAGGGAGGGATCTCCTGAGTAAACTCAACATGACCATATCCTTCACTGAGAGAGGTATAGTGTGTTCAACACCCGGAATATGCCCATTACGTGTAATGTTGGTAGTACAGGCTCACACAACCACACAAGAAATACAAGGTTTGCCGGAAAACGAGGAAATGTTTATTGAAGGGCTGAAGACATTGGCCCTCATAATTCCAGAGCTGAGAAGAATGGATTGGAGGATTCCAGTGGAGTTCCTCTTCCGCCCAATAGTGTGCCCTGACACAGCACCAGGATCAGTGGTATCATTAGATTTGCATGCTGTACAGATATCAGCGAAAAGGATTTCTGTGATTGGAATAGATATGGAAGGATCTGAGTGGCATACAGTACTGTGTACAAATGCCAATATCGCCCTAAGAGACTTAACAGATGAGGATCTCTTCTCAGATGCAGAGGGGGATGGTGAAATAGTAATGGAAATAGCGATGCCCTGTGACATTTTGATTCAAGCCAGGGAAATCCCCGTTCAGCTGATGGCAGTGGTAGGAGCACCGCCGTCATTCTTCGATGATGACATGAGACTCGTACCAAATAATTTGTGGACAACAGGCCCCCATGATGTAGGGCTGTTGCATGGAGTACAACCTGTGATAATAAAACTAAAACAAGGAGCAATCTACCCCGAGTGAAACAGTATCCATTGTCCCGCGAAGCTGAAGAAGGGATAAAAGAGACAATAAATGCACTACTAGCACAAGGGATAATAGTGCCTTCAAACTCCCCATGTAACACCTGTATTTACCCAATCAAAAAAGCAAAGGGAGGGTCTTGGAGAATGATACAGGATTTACACCCCCTAAATGATGTAATTCAGAAAGAGTTCCCTTTGGTCCCGAACCCTGCATCAATACTATGCAGCATCCCAAAAACGGCATCACAGTTCTTGGTGGTCGACTTGAAAAACGCATTTTTCTCCATCCCCCTGGCTGAAGAGAATAGATACCTGACAGCATTCACACTAGGGGGAAAGAGATATGAACATTGCAGATTACCGCAGGGATACTGTGAGAGCCCAAGCATATTCAACCGCATATTACATGAAGACTTAGGAAACCTATCAGTTGAGAGTACAATAATTCGGTACGTAGACGATTTACCCGTCTGTGCACAAGACGAAGAGACATGTAGAAAAGATTCAATAACACTCCTGACTCTATTGGCCAATAAGGGGTACAAAGTAGACAAGGGAAAGCTACAATACTGTCTGACAGAGGTTCTATACCTGGGACAGCTAATATCAAAAGATGGAAAAAAGAATAATCCCCGACCGGGTAGAAGCAATAAGATCAGTAGGAGAACCCACAACAGTGAAAGACATGCAGAAATTCCTGGGAATGTGCAAATATTGCCGAGCATGGATATTAGATTATGCAGCATACACCAGACCCCTACTACAAGCGCTCAAGGAGGCACAACAGGAGAACAAAAAAATAGAATGGTCCGAAGAAATGAGCGCCTCCTTTAAATCAATAAAAGAGTTAATTTCAAGCGCTCCAGTACTCGCAAATCCTGACTATGGACGCAAGTTTTACCTGTTCTCACACTGCAACGGAACGCTCATGACAGCTGTACTGACACAGAAGACGTCCCTAGGACACAAGCCTTTGGCTTACTATAGTGGCACTTTAGATGCTGTGATGCAAGGACATTTCGCGTGCGAGCAATCACTCGCTGCAGCCGCGTTCGCAATTGAGAAAAGTGCCACAATAGTAATGGGATGCCCTGTGACATTGTTTGTGGAACATTCATTATTTGCAATACTTGAGAGGTCAAAAAGCACACTGACAACACAGCGGGCAACCGCCTATGAGATAATATTGTCCAGCGCCAATATCCATGTGGTGAGATGCAAGACAGTGAACCCAGCAACATTCATTACAGAAGCGTGCACACTAGAGGACATGCAGGACCACGATTGTGCAACTTACACAGGAGAAAGATGGGAGGACACAGTGGTGTGTGAGAATGCTCTGAGCGAGGGGGAAGTGTACTTCGTAGATGGGTCAGCATCAATTGACATGGACACGGGAGAGAAACATGTGGGTATGGCAGTGGTGAGATTAGAAGACGGTGAGTATGAGACACTAGTGCAATACCGCCTCCCATCACATTACTCCGCACAAGCAGCAGAACTGATTGCACTCATAGAAGCACAACATGCAGCTAAAGGTTGTGCAGTGACAATATACACAGACTCAGCCTACCTGACGACAACAGTACACGTTGGTCTAGCAAGATGGGGGCGGAGGGGGTTTCGACGAGCAGATGGAACTCCATTGCAGCATGCAGAATTGCTGAAGGAGTTGATTGAGGCCCTACAAGATCCCACAGCGGTAGCAATAGTGAAGTGCCAAGCACATACATCCAACACAGATGTTGTGTCTTTGGGAAACGCGGCAGCGGACGCTGCCGCCAAGGAAGCCTCCTACTTTCAGAAATATGAAGCAGGTGAGTACATGCTGCAGCACAAGATAAACGAAGAGCTCCCAGAAGGCTACAATATGATGCCTATATCACAAATACTAGAATTACAGGAAGGAGCTAGTGCAGATGAAAAATTGATGTGGACAAAAAGAGGGTGCAGGAAATCGGCGACAGACTTACTGTGGCGACAAAATAACTCGGGAAAAGTCGTAATGCCAGTAAAGTTATTGGAAATTGCATTTCAACAACTACACTTCCCTGCACACAATACGAAACAACACATTGCAGCAGAGATACAGGAAGAATGGCTTGTGCCCTGTCTCCAGGAGCACATATCTAGATTAACACTGGAATGCACAACATGTCAGATATAAAATTCAGGAATGACATTACGTACGCTCCGGGGAACAATTCCAATTCCAAAACCCATTGGGCCATTCAGAGAGCTACATATCGACTACGCGGACATGGGAGAAAGGTTTGATGGGGCACGTTACATGATCGTGGTTGTATGCCCATTCTGAAGGTGGGTAGAAGCAGGCCCATGTGCACGACCTGAGGTCAAAAGCGCTGCAAAGTTCTTAGTGAGGGAAGTGTTCCCGCGCTGGGGAATTTGCAACGTGATTCGCTCGGACAACGGCACTCACTTTGTAAACAAGCTCTTCAAGGAAGTAACTATATTGTTTGGAATAAAGCATAAATTGAGCTCGATTTATCATCCTCAAAGTAATGGCGTAGTGGAAAAGATGAACAGACTGGGAGGTTATCAAAACTATGCTTTTCATTAAAAAAGAACTGGATTTACTGTCTGCCCCTTGCGCTATTTGAGCTGAGAAATCAGCCAAGCAAGGACCACCTGTGGACGAGTTCACAGAATATTTGAAGAAATTGACAAGGGCAGCGCGCGCAATATCAAAGCAGCTCTCTCCACCATTCACACGAGAGGAAGGAAACACAACAGGGTCTGTTACTGAACCTGAACCACAGCTACAGCTGATGCCGGGTGAATTCATATATGTCAGGAGTTTTGTGCGTCAGTGGAATGCACCACGGTTCCATGACCTATACAAAGTAGTGTTTTGCACGCCCACAGCAGTTAAAGTAAAGGGCCTGAAGTATTGGGTGCATTTGACAGACATACGAAGGGCATATAGTAATGTGCAGGAAGAGGTGGATGAGGAGCACAGACAACAGCAAACAATGCAACTGAGCAGAATGTCTGAATATGAACTTGTGTGTGTGACAGTAATACAGATGAATGAAAAAATGGCTGACAAGTATACTTGCATTTTTATATTACAAAAAAAAAAATGTTTTCCACTTGTGAACGTATATGTAACTAATGATATGATAAAATTATGAAGTGTTTACACCCTTGTCTGTGCATCCCCATCCCTGCAACCCTACACGCTTCCATTCCCCGTCAATATATACTGGCACTGGTAGTGCCAAGAAAATGTTTACATTCATGCACTTAATGCACTTTTATATCTCAAACAGGAGCTACCATAGCATCTAACGGGCAGCCTGCAACGGATAGATTTACTAGATTTAGAGAGTGGTTAACTGAGAGATGCAGATATTCGTATGAGTGTGGATTATCTGTGTGTATTACATTGTTTTTTACAATAATGTTTGGCCTGATTACATATTGGTTCATAGCGTTCATCTCTATCGAGATGAACGAGGGGGAAGGGATTAACAGCACTACTGTAATTAATGCAACCACAAGTGTAAATACTAAGGAAGGTGACTTTTTGCTATGGGACGGCACTAAACTTGTATGGGGTTATTATACCACACCATCCAATGCTGTCATCTCAAATAATGAAGGGCTACAGGGTGAAATGCAAAATAACACAGTGTCTCCGCCAAAGATATCTAATTACAATGCTCGCAGCTTAAATGACCGAAACCCGTCTGCCATATCGTGGTTATATAACTTCCGCACCAGCCAACCTGCCCCCATAGTAAAAAACACACTGACAGATAACGTCAAGGAAGAAAAGGAAAGGATGAGAGCAACACACGAAATACTATATGATGACTGGGCAAAGGGGGGCGGGAATAAGAAAGGGGGGCCCATCTTGTCCATCGCCCAGGAGGCTGGGAAGTACATGAGGAACAAGAATAACAGACGAAAAAGGGAAGCAGGGAGGAGGAAGTATGATGAGTACTATGGGTTAGGACTAGATAAAATGGAAGACCCACGACAACCCCACCAGACGAATAAATGGTATGCGGATATGAGTGCAACAGCTAAACAAACAACAAACGAGAGCTGCTATGTCTGCTCCCTCATTCCCCATGCTTCAGGCACACCCAAGGTATTGTTACCCAAAGAGTTGCCTGTTGTAGATGCCCAATGTCTCCTTCATCTCACATTATGCAAGATTAAGAACACCTTCCAGGCACATGAAGTTACTTTTAGAATGCTGCAGAACGAGAAGACTTGCTACCCAAAGACGGTAGGAGTGGTATGTCTGGAGGAACCATTTTTTGTGATACAAGGGACACTTTTTTCGGACAACAAGTGGAAGGATGAAGAAGTAATGTGTAAAGCTGAAGCGCTGAGGGGTGTGGCACCAAAGAAATTGCAATGGATAGAAGAAACGTGCACACCAGTATGGAAGGAACACATTTCAAAACTAACTTGGGTAACAGCCATTGAAAAACCCTTCAAACTGCAGAAAGAAATAGACTATGAACTATGTTTTAAAGGAGAGGGGAAAACCTCCATGGGGACAAACAAGAACTGTAACAAGACCCTCACCATCCCAGATCTGAGAAAAGGGACAGCGGCCCGGATGGACACTTATTGGGTATGCGGCAACCAGGCATACCTGCACCTCCCCCAGTCATGGAGTGGCCGCTGCTCAATGGCCACTCTGCACTCATCCCAAATGGTAATACCAGAAAGCCAAATTGATGGGAGCAAAAGAACACGAGAAAACACCCAACAGAGTGAGGCCCAGCCGACTGCAGAGTCACAAATCTATGTCTTGTCTTCCGGGAGCAAGGAAGAGGTGCTGTCCCGAAACAGACGAGCATCAAACTACATATCAAAGGCATCATCGGAGTTGCTGGCACAGATCCCAGACAGATATCGATTATTCAGCTTGGCAGAAACATTCTTTGCCTCACTCATCCCAAGTATCCAAGCCAGAGCAAACGCAAAATGGCTCCAGATAACACGCTGGGAGCTGATCCAGCTGGCAAATGACACTGAAGAAGGGTTCAACGTAATAAAAGTGGAACTAAGAGCTTTACGGCTGATGACCATGCAAAACAGGTATGTCTTGGACCTGTTGATGGCGATGGATGGAGGTGTTTGCCGAAAAATCGGGAGTGCCTGCTGCACTTTCGTACCTTCTGAAGACGCAGAAAACGGCTCCCTGTCCCATGTGATCGAAGCAGTACACAACCTAGGAGAAAGGATGAAAATGGAAGGTGGAGCAGAAGACAGCACATGGTTCAACAATATCTTCTCCTGGGTTCCCTCATGGCTGGGAATGACTGTGAAATTTTTGATGCCAGCTGTGGTGTTCCTCCTCTTTATTTTTTGCCTGTGCCAGGTGGGTCTTCGATGTTGTGCTAACGCAGTACCTAATGGTGCAATGATGATGGTGACAATGGGCAACACCCATGGTACAATACAAACTATGCAGGAAGTGCAGGTACAAACAGGAACTGATGACACACCCAGGTATCAGTTAATGCCCAGGTATCATGACAAGGATATTGTAGACAACTTGTGGCATACCACCATCAGAGAGCCCCGTATACTAGAATGGTACCAGGCGGTGTGGGTAGACTTGGAAGGAGAGAGCGGATGTATATACCTGACCTGTATCCCAGATGAATATGCTAGGAGGGGTGAGAGCTTAAGGGGGGTGTGCATAGCATGGATGCCCATAAAAGGCACACCAGCATGGGATGACGCAATTATTGACGAAGAAGAGTGTAGGAGATTGAATGAGTTAAAGAATTTGTTACTTAAGTAACGAAAGGGGGAAAATGTAGGGGAGGGTTGGTCCAAGAGAACCCCCTTGCCTACATTCCTTCCCCAGGTGAGGGCCATGGCTCATTGGGCGTCCCCTCATACCACCAGGGCCCAGGTGGTGGAGGGCTCACCTGCTCAAGACATTGCCCACACGTATTGAATTTAGCTAGGCCTCAGAAACCATTTTGTCTAATAAAGATGGTGTGAGCTCAGCGCACTGTAGCGCGGCCCCCACCCTCGGAGAGTTTCAATTATCCCTGTTGCCGCAGCACCCTGGCAGATCCGCTGTGAGCCCGTTCCCACGAACAAGACGGACATGAGCTAGCGTAAGATACTAACACTGTAACATTTCACCTTCCGCAGTGTATCTCTGCTCCCAGCATGACCCGGCCAGCGAGGCCTGGGTGATGGAGAGAACTGTAAAATGGTCATCGGATGAAAGCAGAAAAGTCCCCAAATACTAATGCCAAAACTACTTGTAATACGCCCATTCTCTTCACAAAACGTCTTCTATTAAAGAAACCTGTAAAAATGTGTAATTATGGTAGAACGCATGTTCACATGATACCAGCAATGAAGGACCCACACCCGTGCAGTTGTGTGCAAATAATAAAAAGCGATCCGGGGGACTATTCGTTATATGTATCATTGAAAAGCTTACACTCCACGGTCCCGCGACATAACCGAATTAATGCTGCTAGAGTACAAGGGAAGACAAGTGTAATCATACATAGGGCTCATGTGAAGGACGCGCGAGAATGCACCCGTCATGTGTGTATGTCTAAGCCCTTATGTGCCACTACCGCCACGCACAGTGGCGGGTCTCTTTCTTTGTGCTCCACCAACCACACTACTACCTCACTTACTGCAAATGTGTATGCATATAACTAAATGCTGTAGTTGTTAAAACATAGTGTACAAATAAGGTGCTCAGACTGGCTATATTTGAGAGACATTTAGCAAAGTTGAAATGTATGCTTTCGAGTGATCCAAATGAGTATTATAGAGTGTTGAAATGTTTGTACCTAAAGTCAGCAACACACGAGGAAGATACCTTTGTGAATATGCGCAAGGCCATTCCCCCTCCCACCCTGCGAAGACTGCCAAACAAGAGAGCAGAAGCCTGCGCTGCGCTGCTCCACCTCCCCCAACCAGGCTGGAGCCGCTTCAAAGATTTGTAGTCCCCTCTGCAACACCCAAGGCCACGGCCCGCCACCTGCATTATTTACAGCATAGCAGTAAACCTCTGCCTGAATACACAAATCCAAAGGCGCCCCCTCTTAAACCCCACAACCCACCGGATCACCTTAGACTTATGGCCCTGTGCAATTAGGATACCCAATACTGTGGCAACATACAGCAGCCCATTCATAACGACTTCTAACAAGACAGAGAGGCATGTACCACCCGTCCCATGCCCTGAGACTTAGCCCCTCGACCTATGGTACCGGTCAACAGGACACTGGTAACCATGCACTGATGAATGACCATCAGACCCCTCACAAGGTTGCATTAACCTGTAGAATAACCTATTGAAAGATTTACTAAAGAAGATAATATTGCAATAACTGAATGACTGCGGTGTGCATGGCCTAGGGCAAATAAGTCAGGGAAAGACATTCATCTCTGACACTGGCCACAATGGCACAACAACACCGCCCGGATGAACTCAGCCGACCCGCCAGGCCCAGCCCAACCCACGAGGCTGACCAGTGACGTCCTCCAGCCAAGGCCAACCACATCGCAGCAGCGCCTATAGCTAGTCATCACAACCCAATCCCATTGAACTTGTGCCCCTTATAGTATGTAGGTTCTGATGACGTGTTTTGTAAATATATACGCCTGTCTTTGCGATTGTCAGACAGAGCGCTCTCGGAGTTTGCAGAGTTCTTTGCATGCCCTATTCTGATTGATAAACTCCCATTTAAGCTCACCCGCACTCTGTCTTGGCTTTATTCCCAACTTGGGAGAGTCCTTCATTGTCTCTCATTGCGGGGAGGATCGTGCTGGTTGGGGACGCTTGCCTTCAATCTACACAGTAAAACAAGCAAACACGGAACAAGGCTTCGGTGTAAAGCTATAAAGCTATTTATTTATAACAGCACATATATGGAAAACACTCTGGCACTAATACGGAAAACAACTTCAATCACAATTACTTATACGAAGAAACAGATCAACCCCCCTAACAATAGTTCGACAAGTCTAGGTTTACCGGCATCACTTATTTGCAGACAGAGGTGTATGCGTTACCCTAGATGGCACGCTAGTATTCGTTAGGACGAGAGAGAAAGATAAGGCAGGTTATGAAATCAACTCGGTACCAATACTTTACGGACAAATGCAAGGCAAAATAAGGCAGGGTCTACTGTAGATCACAAAGTTCAGAGGCCAGGCCCACTCGGAGAGAGGCAAGGCGATATGCCATAAAAGTGTCTCAGTGGAAATGCGCTTAGAGTCTTTATCGCAAATTGTTATGGAAAGATTGGACCAGTTCAGAACAGAAAGTTAAAGAACGCTTGGCGGCGACCCAATGGAAAGGCGAGGATTAAGACACCTCACTCTATCCGGCAGAAAGGGAAGCCAGGCGGACACGGTACCTTGTTTGTGGAGAGACAGCTCCGGCGGGGGCAGTTGTTCCTGGTGTTGGATGCACGTCCGGTCTTTGCCAAGAGAAGAGATGACCTCGTCGTCGAAGGAAAGTTTGAAGATCGTTGCACCACCAGGGAAGAGACCAGCCACGGAGTGCTCCGTCACAAGGCACCACCTTTTGGTTGCGGTACAGGGGTAGTGCCTATCCGGTTGCCGAGGTGATCTGCACGGGCAATTCGACCACTGCGTCCTGGAGCGAAGAAAAAGCAAAGGCGACTGGTTGTTCCCACCAGTCAGGGGAAGAGACTCTCCAGCAGGGTGATCTTCTCTGTCGTCGGGAAGTGGTGAGTCGGTTCAGCAGGGCTCCACCGGAGGTGTCGTCGTTGCAGGTCAGCTCAGTTTTACCCTCGTCGGATTCTTAGGTCCTGTGGCGACTTCTGAAGATCCAGTCCCAAAAGCCCTGCTTTTATGCAGAAAACCCCCATTCATTCAGCCTAGCTGTCACTCAAAACACGCTAAGTGGTGAGCGGGGAGGCTCACCACTTGGGCCAATCACACCTGAGTGCGACTGGAGTTGGCAATGCAACTCAGTCCAGGGTGCCTAAACCCCCTCCCACACCCCTGTGGTAACGCAGACAGAATGGCACCACTTTGGAGGGTCTCTGTACAGAAGCCCGCCAAAAGTGGAACAAAGGGCTCAACCTTTGGTTTAGGAGTCACAGAGACGAACACAGACGCCATTTTACAAACCGAGTTCTGGCAGAAAATTCCACTCGATAGACTTATTTAAGATAAGTAAACCAGTTGTATGTTAGAGACTAACGAGAAAAAGTATTAATCTCCAACAATGGGAAGAATCCCATAGGGTTATATCCGGGGACGAATATAACAAGTAGTTTCCACTGCCACCAGCCAAAACTCGACGAGGGGGGACGGGACAGTGCCCCCTCGAATAACAGACCCAGGAGTAATCAAATTACCCCTACTAGTACGTCCACAATAGGATGGTTTGTACTAGTTCTGTTAGTAAATTTAGGTCTAGTAAAGCCAATGGTGAATTTACATGCCCGGGGAGACAGTAGTCAGTTCCCGGGTATGGAGTCTATGACGGAGGTCCGCTAGGATGCCCCAGTGCTATGGCACGGAGGGTGCGGTGTAACACACATAGCAAAACATATGAGACCTTATGGAGTAAAAGACCCCAGAGCCCATAGAACACATTGACATTCAAAGAAATTACACACATTCATGTCCAAGAGTGGGAGAAAAAGAGTCTCACTCTTGGCAGGATGGAAAAAGCAAACTCCAGAAATCCAGCAAAGCTGCTGGGGTGCTCACTAGGTTAGGAAAGTCAGCCTAAACAGAGAATTCTCCCTAACACTCGCCCCGCCCATACTAAGGGACAGGAGGATTTAATCCACTCCTGGATGAATCTCATACCTCTAGTCGATGACATACATCCCAGCATTTTGGTGGTGACACCCTAACCAGTGCTCAATGGTGAAATCAAACCCTTGCAGGCAGATCGACCATCTCAATAGATTCGGGTTTTCCCCTTTCATTTGTATTAACCATCTCAAGGGTTGGTGGTCAGTCTGAATGACAAAAGTAGAACCATACAAGTACGGCGTAAACTTCTTCAGAGCCCACACAATAGCAATGCACTCTCTTACGATTTTTGCCCACCTTGTTTCAGGATCCTTCAGCTTCCGGCTGATGAAGCAAACTGGGTGCTCCCTACCTTTCCCATCCAGTTGACTGAGTACGGCACCTATCCCTACATTTGAAGAATATGTCTGCACAATGAAGTGTTGGCAGTAATCAGCAGCTCTGAGTACTGGGGCTTGGCAAAGAGCCTTTTTCAGGTTTTCAAAAGCCTGATTGCACTCCTCGTTCCATCTAACCTTTTTAGGAAATTTGGGCGAGGAGATGACATTCAGTGGAGAAGCTATGGTCCCATAGTTCTCGATGAAATTCCTGTAATACCCAGTGAGGCCTAGGAAGGCTCTCACTTGGGTTTGAGTAGTAGGTGTTGTCCAATTTAGCACAGCTTCCATCTTACTGAGCAAAGGCCTTATTTCTCCACCTCTTACCTCATGTCCAAGATAGACTACCTTACTCTGTCCAATTTGGCATTTACTCGCCTTTATGGTCAGATTGGCTCATCCAAGAGCCTGCAAAACATCTCTCAGGTGGGTTAAATGTTCTTCCCAGGAATTGCTGAACACTGCTATGTCATCCAAGTATGCCATGCAGAAGTCCTCCATCCCATTCAGAACCTGGTTTACCATCTGTTGAAACGTAGCAGGTGCATTCTTCAATCCGAAAGGCATTACCTTAAACTGGTATAAGCCAACGGGGGTAGAAAATGCAGTTTTCTCCTTGGCATGGTCTGTCAGGGCTATTTGCCAATAGCCTGACGTCAAGTCAAATGTGCTGAGGAACTTGGCTGCGCCAAGTTTATCCACCAACTCATCTGTTCTCGGCAAAGGGTGGGCATCAGTCTTGGTGACTACATTAAGAGCTCTATAATCCACGCAGAATCTAAGCTCTTTAGATCCAGCCTTTGGTACTAACACGACTGGGCTAGACCATGGACTAGTAGAGGGCTCTATTACCCCAAGATCGAGCATCTTGCTGACCTCACCTTTGATGTGGGTTCATACGTGTTCTGACATTCGGTATCCTCTGCTTTTGACTGGCAGACAGTCACCAGTGAGTATGTCATGCTGGCCCCAAGGGGTCAAGCCTGGTGAAAGCGAGAACAGGGAGGCAAACTGGTTCAGCATAGATTTGCACTCTTCTTGTTGCTCGGGTGTCAGATTTGAAGAGAGATTTACTCCTTCAATTTTTTCATCCAAAGGTAAGCCTCTGAGGAGATCCGGAAGAGCTTCACTCTCTTCTTCTTCCTTGGTTGATGCGAGAAGCAACGCCCCTACATCAGATCTTGAGACATATGCTTTGAGTCGGTTGGTGTGGAAGACTGTCAGAGCCTCCTTGGGATTGCCCAAGTCCACCAGATATTTGACCTCTCCGAGTTTACCCACAACTCTGAAGGGTCCCATCCACTTATCTTGCAAGGCCCTCTAGCTTGTTGGGATCATAACGAGAAGGAGCTGGTCTTGAGCGAACTCAACCATGTTAGCCTTTTGATCGTGCCAGTCCTTGACCAATGCTTGTCCAGCTTTCAAGTTATCGCTTGCTTCTGTCATCATGTGCGACATTCTCCTCCGGAGACCTATCACGTAGTCAGTCACTCTGACTGGCTTGGGGGAATGAGCACTCTCCAACCCCTCCTTAATCAGGGCCAATGGACCTCTGACGGGATGACCATAGAGAAGTTACCTACTCCCTCCTGAGGGACTCGTCTATAAGCAAATAGAAGGCATGGCAGTAGAAGGTCCCACTTACGTTTAAGGGGTTCCTCTAAAGCACCTATCATGCTCTTCATGGTTAAGTTGAACCGTTCTACCAACCCATTGGTTTGTGGGTGGTAAGCTGTTGAGAACTTGTAAGTAACTCCTCAGGTTTTCCACATGGCCTTCATGTAGTGGGACATAGAGTTTGACCCCCTGTCAGAGATTACTTCCTTAGGAAACCCGACACTGGTAAAAATACCAAGGAGGGCCTTAGCCACAGCCGGAGCTGTAACAGTCCTCATAGGAATTGCCTCAGGATACCTAGTAGCATGGTCTACTACAACAAGTATAAACCTGTTGCCTGAGGAGGTTGGAGGATCAAGGGGACCAACAATGTCAATCCCTTCTCTCTCAAATGGGACTCCCCCAACTGGGAGAGGCACTAAAAGTGCCACATTCTTGGAGCCAACCTTACCAGAGATCTGGCAGGTGTGGCAGCTCCTGCAGTGTTTTTCTACTTCGGCCCCCATCTTTGGCCAATAGAAGTAGAGGGAGAGCCTTTCCTTAGTCTTCTTGAAACTCAAGTGACCAGCCAAAGGAATCTCGTGGGCTAACTGCAAGAACTGTGGTCGGTTCTCTTGGGGTACTACAAGCCACTTGTAGTCTCCAGGTTCAGACTCGGTCGGTTCACTGTAGAAGAGGCCATCTTCCCAGTGCAACCTGTATTTCCCAGGCTCTTGCCCTTCAGCCTGAACTTCTGCCTGGTGGCGAAGACCTTCCAGAGTTGGACATTCTCTCTGTCCCTTACTGAAGTCTGCCCTGCTGGGTCCACCTTCTGCCAGTAAAGACTGCAGCTCAGGATGGTCAACAGGATCCAGATCTCCAATGAGTTCCTGACCTTCCATTAGCTCTTCGTCAGAGTCTAATTCTACCACACAGGGCTGTACCTCCCTCTCAGCCTCAGCTGGAGGTGGAGTTACGGGTGTAACTTTGGACACCCGCGGGGAAGTCCTTGTTGGGTGCACTGAAATGCTGGCTGCTGGTTTCGGGGTAGAAGTCTTAGGTTTCCCTTTCGCTTCTGATTTCTTGGAGACAGCGGCCGACAATTCCAGTGGAGCAGGAGTGATTTCTTTCTTCATCATCTCCGGGAGAGTACCGCGCATGGTCCTCTCTCTTGCAGGTCTGGTTAGCTCCTGTAACCGTTTACTAGGAGGTCTGGGAGTATGCAACACAACTCCGAGAGTTTTCAAATCGTTACCCAACATTACGCGTCCTGGTACCTCACTCTGTATGCTGACAGGTATCTTCACAGTCATGTTGTTACACTGGATGAGAACTGGTAATTGGGGAAGCATCTGCACAGGCCCTCCTGCTAACTTGTTGAGGCGTTTGGGTGCCTTAGCAACATCCTCAGCCTGAAAAAATGATTTATCCACCACAGTTATGCTGGCCCCAGTGTCCCTAATGGCAGGAGTCTCCTGACCATTCACCTGGACACTGTCCTTATAATACTCTTTAGTATTATCGGGGATAGAATTATAGACATCTAAATTCTGTTGTTCCCACAACCCTAGAGATACTAAAGAAACGCTGGCTGAGACTCTAATGGGTTTATCAGCTAGCAGTAGAAAGTTTCCACTTGCCATTTGGACTTCCTCCTCTGGAGCGAAGGCTAAAGAGACAAGCTGGACCCCTGAATGTTTACCCTTACATCTGGGATCTCCTTTCACGTGGTCAGTCGAGCCACAAACAAAGCATTTACTGAATGCTTTCTGGAATGGTGGCTTGTTCTGGCCTCCTTCCGGTTTGGCACCAGAAGACACACTATTCTGCTGCGGTTTTCCTTGTGGCTTACCCTTCTGGTTTTGTTTGGGGCCCTCTTTGGAATTTTGGTTATTCGAATTCTCTTTTGATTCTTTTTTAGGCTGTTTTCCCTCATCCTTTTTCTGAGTTGCCCCAGAATCCTTATGAGTAGCCCTGTTGGCAAGCCATAAGTCAGCAGCCTTAGCTAGCTTCCGGGAATCCAATTCCTTCGAATCAGCCAAGTGCTGTCTGAGCTCAGGAGAACAGGCATCATAAATCAACTCCAACATAAAAAGATTCTTCATACCCTCATAAGTGTTCACTTTGTAACCCTTAATCCATCCCTCTAAGTTTTTCATCCCTTCACTCACCCAGGTAGCCCAAGGGGTACCATCATGCTTTTTGAGGGTTCTAAACCTCTTAAGATACTGGGAAGGGGTCTTCCCAAATCTAGCTATCAAAGCTAGTTTCACACTTTCGTAATCCGTCTTATCCGCCTCCCCCAACTCCATTACCACATCAGTCGCAACAGGGGGGAGCCTAGAGAACAACCAGGGAAGTAAATCATTCCCGGTGATGTCCTGGAGCCCATGATTGTACTCAAACAGTTTTAACCAATCCAACATATCCAATCTCGGTTCATACATACCCACTAATTCTTTCGGCATCCGTGGTCTTTTGGGACTGGAGCTCCTAGAGGAACCAGAGGCGAGAGAAGCATTTTCCACAGACAACTTTTTCATCTCTAATTCGTGATTAAGTTCTATTTCTCTGAGCCTTAACTCAGCTTGCTTCTGCTCAGCCTGGACATTCATCCGTCTGAACTCGAGCTCTTGGTTTCTTTCAGATTGAGCCAAGAACCGTTTGTATTCTAATTCGAGCTTCATTTTTTCAAGTTCAAAATAAGCAGGGTTACATGTGGGACCTGGTATGGGCCCCGTAGGTACAGCTGGTAAGGCAGGTAGAGGAGGGGAGACAGTTTCGTTAGCCTCTCCTTCCTCTTCAGCCTCTTCATCACTATCATTACTTTGATTTAGATCAACACCATTACTGTTATCTACATTTGCTGGAGAAGTTGGTTCCTCTGAACCATTATCCAGACTTTGGTTTTCCAGCAATCTCGCTATCAGTTCTAACTTCTTGCCTCTTACAGAAAGATTCTCTTGCCTACAGAGAGCTCGTAAACTCTCAGTATTTTCACCTGAAAAGGCTCTTGACTGTAAACCTCCATAGTAGACATGTTTTTGAAAGTTGCTTTTTAGTGCTAAGCTTTGTGGTTAGTTATCCTAAAGTGTCAAAAAGCACTCTAAACTGTATACTCGACACAAATCCCACCGCTGTACACCAGTGTTAGGCAGAAACCTGTGCAGTTCCCTCTGGGACCACTGCAAAAGGTTTAGGACTACAGGTGTTTGGCAGTAAACCCACTTGGTAGCAGTCTGTACCACACAGATTCACTTGGTAGCTGTGGCTGAGCAGTCAGACTTCCCTCAAGAAGAGTTAGGCAGTATGTGGAGTATACAAAATAGGGCAATCTACACAGTAGAACAAGCAAACACGGAACAAGGCTTCGGTGTAAAGATATACAGGTATTTATTTATAACAGCACATCTATGGAAAACACTCTGGCACTAATACGGCAAACAACTTCAATCACAATTACTTATACGAAGAAACAGATCAATCCCCCTAACAATAGTTCGACAAGTCTAGGTTTACCGGCATCACTTATTTGCAGACAGAGGTGTATGCGTTACCCTAGATGGCACGCTAGTATTCGTTAGGACGAGAGAGAAAGATAAGGCAGGTTATGAAATCAACTCGGTACCAATACTTTATGGACAAATGCAAGGCAAAATAAGGCAGGGTCTACTGTAGATCACAAAGTTCAGAGGCCAGGCCCACTCGGAGAGAGGCAAGGCAATATGTCCCAAAAGTGTCTAAGTGGAAATTCGCTTAGAGTCTTTATCGCAAATTGTTATGGAAAGATTGGACCAGTTCAGAACAGAAAGTTAAAGAACGCTTGGCGGCGACCCAATGGAAAGGCGAGGATTAAGACACCTCACTCTATCCGGCAGAAAGGGAAGCCAGGCGGACACAGTACCTTGTTTGTGGAGAGACAGCTCTGGCAGGGGCAGTTGTTCCTGGTGGTGGATGCACGTCCGGTCTTTGCCAAGAGAAGAGATGACCTCGTCGTCGAAGGAAAGTTTGAAGATCGTTGCACCACCAGGGAGGAGACCAGCCGCGGAGTGCTCCGTCACAAGGCACCACCTTTTGGTCGCGGTACAGGGGTAGTGCTCTGCACGGGCAATTCGACCACTGCGTCCTGGAGCGAAGAAAAAGCAAAGGCGACTGGTTGTTCCCACCAGTCAGGGGAAGAGATTCTTCGGCAGGGAGATCTCCTCTGTCGTCGGGAAGTGGTGAGTTGGTTCAGTAGGGCTCCACCGGAGGTGTCGTCGTTGCAGGTCAGCTCAGTTTTACCCTCGTCGGATTCTTAGGTCCTGTGGCGACTTCTGAAGATCCAGTCCCAAAAGCCCTGCTTTTATGCAGAAAACCCCCATTCATTCAGCCTAGCTGTCACTCAAAACACGCTAAGTGGCGAGCGGGGAGGCTCACCACTTGGGCCAATCACACCTGAGTGCGACTGGAGTTGGCAAGGCAACTCAGTCCAGGGTGCCTAAACCCCCTCCCACACCCCTGTGGTAACGCAGACAGAATGGCACCACTTTGGAGGGTCTCTGTACAGAAGCCCGCCAAAAGTGGAACAAAGGGCTCAACCTTTGGTTTAGGAGTCACAGAGACGAACACAGACGCCATTTTACAAACCGAGTTCTGGCAGAAAATACCACTCGATATACTTATTTAAGATAAGTAAACCAGTGGTATGTTAGAGACTAACGAGAAAAAGTATTAATCTCCAACAATGGGAAGAATCCCATAGGGTTATATCCGGGGTCGAATATAACAAGTAGTTTCCACTGCCACCAGCCAAAACTCGACGAGGGGGGACGGGACAGTGCCCCCTCGAATAACAGACCCAGGAGTAATCGAATTACCCCTACTAGTACGTCCACAATAGAATGTTTTGTACTAGTTCTGTTAGTAAATTTAGGTCTAGTAAAGCCAATGGTGACTTTACGTGCCCAGGGAGACAGTAGTCAGTCCCCGGGTATGGAGTCTATGACGGAGGTCCGCTAGGACGCCCCAGTGCTACGGCACGGAGGGTGCGGTGTAACACACATAGCAAAACATATGAGACCTTATGGAGTAAAAGACCCCATTGCCCATAGAACACATTGACATTCAAAGGAATTACACACATTCATGTCCAAGAGTGGGAGAAAAAGAATCTCACTCTTGGCAGGATGGAAAAAACAAACTCCAGAAATCCAGCAAAGCTGCTGGCGGACTCATTAGGTTAGGAAATTCAGCCTAAACAGAGAATTCTCCCTAACATATGTATGTATTCATTTTTGATATTTAAATAGTGCCTTTATCCAAGAATCTCTACATAATTAACACAGTACAAAAATGTTCTGTACTATGACAACAAAAGCATGAAGAAAATGAAAAGTCACACGGCAGTCAAAAAGACAGGAAATATCATGAAAAGGGAAGGCAGACAGCAAAAGATGGAAGGTTTCCACTACTTTAATTGGGTCTGCCCATAGTGAGGTTGACGTTTGTTACAGGGTGTGTAAAACTTTTGACAGGGTTGATACATGCCTATGTTATAATTATTTATCTTGTGTTGGGGAGTGTAGATGTTTTAGTAATGAGTCACCAGCTAAGAGTAGACATGCTGGATTGTAAAGAGAGCCTTTTCAAGGATTATGGTTGTTATTGTCCATGTACTCTGTTGATTATTTCTATTTGCATCTTGTGGCTCTGTGTGAGGTGTAAATATGAATTATTTTTGTAGTTGTAACTATAACATTAGACACGTTTTTTTTCTCCTTAGCATGAATTCAAAATATCCCATCAAGGAAGCAGCAGAGGAGTGACAACCGGCATCAGCGCGTTATGTTCAGGAAAGTATAGTTTGCAACAATGGTTCAAAGTATAACAGTGCATCTGATGAAAATATTTGTGATCAAGATATTAATGCTAGTAGTTATGTAACATGCTTTTTTTTATTTTATTTGTATTAGCTGAATTAAATCAACCTTTCAAATACAAAATACGTAGAATTCATACATAAAATGATTAAGTATAACATCATGATATTCACATTTAACATATTTACAATAAATCTCAAAAGATAAACATCATCGTAAGAGAATACATACTGCAACAAACAAACAAACACAAACAAACAAACACATTAGTGCCTTTTCTCATTTGTAGCTTTGCAATTGCTAAGACTTTATGTCCAAGCATATAATACAATCATGGAAGAAGTGGTATAATACGTAATTAATCATGGTTTGGACATCAGTAATATCCTTAGCTTCTTGAGACATCTAGGTTCAAACATGATAAAAAGTTTACGGTTGCAATTTGTAAGGGTAGATAACCAGAACCCAGAATTAAAGACCAGCACACATTTTGGGTTGTTAAGCACAAATATTTGCAATGTTTTGCATAGTGTGTTTCTCGTGCAGATCGTAAAGCGCTACATTCCGTGATAAAATTAACTAATGTTTCACGAGTGTCTATCACTAGGCAAAAACGGCAGAAGTTACCGGTTACACTCAAAAGTTTCAGTTTGGCTTGTAAGTCCCTGGTAAACCAAAAATTAAAACAAAGTCTTAGGATACCATTACGAAGTTTAAGTGAGGGACACCGAATCAAATATGATGGCAAGGTTCGTAATTCTTTATGTGGGAAGCGACATCCCCCTCTATCATAATATGAAAGACACAATGTTCTGGTGGTTATCCAATCAGACTCAAACAATTTTGATTTAGCTTTATCTGGATTCTGTAATAACAATTCCAGGGAGATATATGCCGAATTTAGCACATTATAGACCTTCGAGAGTCATAACTTGATAAATAATTGGTTAGATAAAAAAATGTATTTTGTGAGAATTTTCAACAAAACCTTTAGAGTAGTCGAGACCAGACATTTCCTAAAAAATTAACACAGATGCCAGTTGTACATAGCCTGCATGTAAACTAAGCCTAATTCATATCTTATCCAGGCGGCGGGAATGCAATTTGGTAGGTGTAATATACGTCGCCAGTATTTTGCTTCCCATTTTGCAAATTGAAAGGGTGAATTGACATTTAGTATTTCTAGACCATATAAGAGCGCTGGGATTGTTTTCATATTCCAAAAATGCCATGCAGGCATAATAAGAATTTCCCATATTTGTACATTATGATACTGGCTTGCGAGATGGATGAGGTAAGCCTCGTTTCTAGGTGTGCTATATGTCCTATTGCATGATAAAGGCCCTAAAACAATATACCAAGATAGGTGTATTGAGGCACCATTTTTATAGGAGACTGATTGAAGTTCCAGACATATGATAAAGGACTGAGACGCCTAGGTGAGTATGCAACAGTTTGTGTTTTACTTATGTTGATTTTCAACTCATTTTTTTGGGTATAAATGAAAAATGCGTCCAAAAGGCGTTGCAATCCTAGTTGTGTTTTTGAGATGAGGACTAAGTCATTTGCATACATAAGTGTTTGGATTGGTTGATTGTTAAGTTTTGGAGAGTCCGACACCACATCAGTCAAAGCAAATCTGACATCTTGGATGAAATAATTGAAGATTGCCGAAGCTAATAGGGATCCTTGTTTGAGGCCCCTTGAGGTGCTAATCTGGTCAGTAAGTACACCATCCAGCGAAAGACGAACTCGGATGAAGGTTTGGGAATGTAACAAATGAATAGCATCATACAATGTCACAGGGCAATGATCTTTACGAAGCTTTAATAGCATAAGCAACCGACTCACCGAGTCGAAGGCAGCATTAAGATCAACAAAGGCGAAAAAACCCTGCTGTTTGTGCATGTGCAAATAGATTTAAAGATGTGCCCATGCCTGCAGCAAATCCTGTCTGATGGGGATCACAAAGCTGAGATTGTAAGGTCCAGGCATTGAATTCAGAAAGAATCAGTTTGGTAAAAACTTTCCCCGGTGCATCCAATAAGGCGATGGGACGATAATTAGCGGGCACACTACGATCACGCTTCTTGAAAATCGGAATGATTAGTGAGGTTTTCCAAGATACAGGGATGGAATGTGTTGTTAATATATCCTGAAAGATGGTATATAAAATATTTGCCCATTCATCTGGGTGGGCTTTAAACATGAAGTTTGATAGCCCATCCGGACCCATCGCCTTAGAGGAACTAGCCTGCATGATAATAGCACAAATGATTTCTTCGGACATCTGTAGGTGCCATGGAGAACAGGATGTGGGTGTATACACTATTTTTGCAAAGGCTAGGTCAGCATATAAAGAAGAAAAATGGGCAATCCAGGCTGATTCACGGACGCTGTTGATTTGTGTGTCGCCCTGGAGATGACATCTTTGATCATTCGGCAGTTGCCACATGACTGCAGAGTTTTTGTTAGACATGGTAGTTTGCATTGTCTCACTATCATGCTGAAATTGTGCCGCTTTCCTGCTCCTTAACCAATTTTTGTAACAGCATTTAGCTGTTTTTAAATGCTGCCAACATAAGGGGTCTTTTGAAGATGCTAATTTTTTCTTGAGTTTTTTGTACTCTGCTTTGACACGTTGAGTATCTACATCAAAGGTGTGTGGTTGTCGGATTTGGTTATAATGTGGAATGGTGATGGTCTTCATGAAAGGTTTTGGAAGATCAGAATATTGCCCAGTATTGAATTGCAATGGATTATATTCCACTATATTTTTCAAGGTAGTTAATGTAACTGGGTTCCACTGGAGGCAACTTCTTGCTGAATTTACTGTCGCCTCTGCTTGTAGAACCGGTTTGTCTTGTATTTTCCCAAAGTTCCATGTAATATGTGCAACTAATAGTATGTGGTCACTATGAGGTTGATCACTGATGACATTTTTTTTTTTAAATTTTGGAACAGTCGGGGACTCAGGTAAATGTAATCGATGGTACTTATGCTCCTCCCACAAGGCCACGTGCAGTTGGAGGGCAAATCCCCCTTAAGGGAACCATTGAGCATATGAAAATTGCGATATTGCATGATATTAATCCATCTCTGAGCATCATGGGTGGTACCAGATGGATTCCAACAGTCCAAATTAAGATCACCCACAATGATTGTATGAGTGATTGAGTAGTTTACCAATATCATGTCCAGAATCATAGTTAGACCATCATAAAAGATGTCATCAGACATTACGGCAGTATTTCGATAAATGTTAACTAATGCTAATTCCTGAGTGTGACTAGTAATTTGGACCAGCTGAATCTGAGCCCCAACAGATGACCAAGGCTTAACGCTAAGGCCACTCACAGTGTGCACCCCCACAAGAAGACCTGAAGATGGTCTGCCACCACTAGGGAGAGCTGGGAGCAGGGTGATGTCATAGTCATCCCATAGTGGACAGGTGGTAAGCCAGGTTTCTTGTAGAACTATCACATGGTGGGTACCTGGCAAATTAGCAATAGATGAATGTAAATTGGAGTTACCCCTGGTATTCCAGCTTGCAATGTTCAGGCTGACTGGGGCAGGTAATGTTGGTGGTTAATGCTGTTGAGCGTACTTTTACCAAGGAGTACTCCTTGGTAAATGTTTGGTTTCTGGATGATATTTTGAGTTTTAGATTGGGCACATTATGGGTCCTTTGCTGAAAGGAAGCCCATATTGAACCATTGCATCCTGCATCGCCAAATGGAATCCCGAACTACACCAGAGGGGATCCATAATCTCACTACTGAGCGTGTGAAGTCAGAGATGAATTCTATTTGGTCAATGTCCTGTGTTGTCAAGTTGCACAACTCGCGAACATCTCCAAAGAGGATCAATACACTCTGGCGATTCAGGCCGTAGATTGGAAAATTCCCTTCTCTGCATTTTAAGATGAAGGTATGGAAGTTCGCACGGTGTGGATGCAAGTGGCATGAGGCTGACTGCACATTATGTTTTCGTGGCATCCATTTTAATTGTGAAGTATCAGCGCTTGTGCTGGGATGAGCACAACGCACATCCTCCTGCATGTATTGCTCATTGTATATGGGAGTATGTAGAATCTGACCACTAGTTGCGGCCGCAGCAGGAGGGATAGTGCTCGGCACCCTGGCCATGCTCGTCGCCAAGTATTCATCCACCTTCTGTTTAAAATTCTCAAACACATCTTGTGAAGGTAGTACACCTGATATGGGTGCATGGGCTTTGGGGCCAGAGGCGACAATTTTTTTAATAGTGGGCACAGTGATAAGCATGGGAGCTTGGGCACATTGAACTGAGGAGACTGTTGATAGTTCAGAAGGCTTAGCAGAAATTGCCCCAAACAGGGCGGCATTTTGTTTCTTTAATTAGGCAAGGTGGTTCTCTGCCTCATTATTTCGATCTATAGACAGAACTAAGTGTGAAAGCGGCGAAAGTGGACCGCCTAGTCGATCTTTGTTACATGGGCCAAAAGTAACTGAGGGCGCCAAAGGCAGAGATGGTGAAAGGGTTGGTACTGGTATTGAGATAGGGATCTGCCCAGTTATGTCAGCCACTTTGTCTTGCAAAACAGTTGTTTCACTCAAAGCTTTAAAAAAATAATTAAGTGCTTTTTTGGTATGTTTAATGTGTACCATATTTTTCGTTTTTTTCAGCAAGGCAAGGGGCTTCTTTTGTGCAACGTTTGGATTTCTAACTTTGAGCGCATCTAAGTGGCTTAAACCTTGGCCAGATGGTCACTCAGGTACTGGCACCACGTTCACCCGTTCTACCTCTATAACACTAGCTTTGAGCGACTGAGCAATAGGAACATTCTTTGAATTGAAAGTGGGGGTAGGACTCATACTTGTGATAGGTCGTATAAAACCAGAGATCACGGGTAGAACACAAGAACCTGAGACCACCTCCTGATATAAGGTCTATACTTGTGCACTAGACTTGGCAGAGTTATAAACATCAACATATTCTACCGAATCATCCACAGGATTGAGATCACTAGGCAAATGAATACTCTTAGATTGAATGGACGTATAATGCGCTGATAACCACTTCGTCAAATCGTCAGACTGGTGAGAGACCTTTGTATCAAGCGACTCAAAGAGTTTGCACAAACTCATGATGGTGGTATTGTTAGCAATGAGAGTCGGTTGAATCATAGTTGAATGTTGTAAAAATAAATCTGATGGTACTGTTTTGGTTATTCTGGGTGTGGGTGTTGTATAATAAATACTAGTAAACGTGAAGTCAACTTTGAGTTTTATTGGAAGAGTCTCCGGCAAGCTACTCAGCCAGCCAGCTATCTCCGAGTCATCTCCGTTTCGTTCTCCTCGAATCATAACAATCTAGATCGAACAAAACGAAACGTTCACAACACGGCACGTCACCATACATTCTAGGTTGATACATTGTAACATCTCCCTTTCCAAGATTTCCAAAGCATGGGGTTTAAACTATATACAACAAATGCACAAGCCTGAGGGATGGGGGTGGGGAAAAAGAGGGAAGGCAAGGAAAAGAGAGAAACAAATGAGTAAATGAGTAACATGTATACCATATGATGCATGACAAATCTCCACCCCATTAAAGGATCGCTAAAGGATGTCCCTGGATCCCAGGATATGAGGATTATAGGTTTAATAATAAATGAAATCTTTCCTGTAGTTGGGTGTAACTCTTCTGGCTCTTGACGATTCCCCAACTTCTCTGCATGAAGGTCTATGACCCACTCCGTACACTGACTCGTTCACAGATCTTCTGTCCAATTTCCTCTCATCCACAGTTTGTTTGAATTCATGAGGGGTGTTGTTAATGTTCTTCAATTCATTTTCTCTTGCAATGGTGATGTCATCACAAGACCATTTCTCTCCATTATCAAGTACAACTGTTTTCTTAAAACACCTTGTTATTTTCTGAGGGTTGCGGAACTTGGATTCTCCCTTCAAAATTCTCTTGGGCTCTTTTACTCTGACCCAATCTCCAACTCGAACATCGTTTTCCTTCACATGTTTATGCTGATCATAGTATTTCCTGTACTGTTCCTGCCTCCTCTTTACTCTCTCTATGACTTCATCCATGTCAATGTTGGTACTCTTCTTAGTGGTCATCCAAGCCGGCTTGAGTCTATTATTGGCAACCCTGCCTCTCATTAAGGTAAACGGCTCTACCCCGGTAACAGAATGAGGGGTGACCTTATACGTGTTCAAAGCTTCTTTGAGGGTATCTTTCCAGGACAAGTTATTCACCACTGCTAACTGAATTGTCCCCTTTATGAAACGATTTATTCTTTCCACTAATCCATTACTCATGGGATGGTATAAAGATGTGGTAATATGTTTGATGGCCCGATTTCTTAAAAAGTTCTGAACCTCATGCGACATAAACTGAGCTCCATTGTCCGAAACTAATTCCTGTGGGTCACCTTCTCTACTGAAAATCTCTTCTAAGAATCTGGCCACTTTGTGTGCAGAAACGGACTCCTCAACAATTCCACACTCCACCCACTTTGACGTGTAATCGACCAACACTATCAGATAAATCTTCATAGGTTCCAATACTTCATAGGGACCTGCAATGTCAATGGCCAACTTGGACCATACAGCATCAGGAACTCTTACTGGTTGCAGTGTTGTGGCTCTTGTGATTTTACTTTTATCACTCGCCGCACAAGCAGAACATTCTTTAACAAGTGACTCCAATTCTCCCCACATATTCGGCCACCAATATGTCCCTCTGACTCTTCTCTTCGTCAAATCTCTCCCAATATGTCCTTCGTGGGCAATGTCCATAATCTTTTTCCTCAACTTCACAGGTGGCACAATGCGATCACCCCGATAAACACAAACGTCATCACATGACATTTCATCTTTAATCTTTTCCCATGTTCTGATTTCATCCTGATTATTCTTCCAACCTTCCACCACTGCTTTCCTCAACAACTTTTGTTCTAGATCTAATTCTGCCGCTGCCAACCACTCTTCCTTTCCAAAACTGGGATGAATCTGTGCAATAATTGAATCCATATCTTGGTCTTCTTTCATCCCTTCGTCGTTTGACAATTGGAGGTTTTCATCTTCACACGGTAGGCGAGAGAAGCAATCAGCAACTTTGTTAGTTCTACCTGGAGTATATTTTATGACTACGTTATACTGCATGATAATCAATATCCATCTTCTGATTCGAGGCAATGTCAAGTGAGAATTCTTGGGATTCAACACATGAATCAGATGTTTGTGGTCTGTCTTCAATTCAATTGGGACTCCCCAAATCAGACTTTTAAAGTGTTCTAAAATCCATTTAACAGCCAATGCTTCCTTCTCAATGGTAGAAAAGTTTTTCTCTGCTCCCTTTAAGGTTCTAGAGGCAAAAGCGATTGGAACACATGTCCCATCATGGATCTGTTCTAAGACACCACCCAATCCAACATTACTTGCATCTACTGATAACACAGTCTTAGCCCCACAATTGAACATCTTGAGTGTTGGTGCTTTATTAATCAGGTTTTTGATTCTGTTAAATTCTTCTTGGCACTCCGCCGACCATTCAAATTTTGTGCCTTTAGTCATCAAATTCCTCATGTGAATGGTCTTGTCTGCATAATGGTCAACAAATTTGGAGTAGTATTCTGTGAGCCCTAACAGGCTCCTGAGTTGGTCCTTACTTGCAGGATCGGGGATTTTTAAAATAGTATTTATCAGAGTCTCTTTGGGTCTTATACCTTCCTCACTGATGCAGTGGCCCAAGTATGTGACTTCTTTTTTCTTAATCTTGCATTTGTCTATCTTGAGAGTCAAACCCTTCTGTTGTATTACTTGTAGCACCCCTAATAGTTTGGCATCATGATCTTCTTCATTCATATCAGACACGAGGATATCATCTTGAAAATAATATACTCCCTTAAGACCAGAAAATAGGTGTTACATGAGTCTTTGAAATACGGCAGCCGCCGATGCCAAACCAAATGGCATTCTCTTGTACCGAAATGCCCCCAGTGGTGTTATAATAGATGTTAGGTGTCTTGATTCTTCATCCAATACAATTTGATGATAGGCAGACGACAAATCTAACGTGGAAACGTGGAAAAAAATGTTGCTGGTTCCATGGTTGACAACATCTCCCCAATGTTGGGCAATGGATGGCGGTCAATCCATATGTTATTGTTGAGATCTCTTAAGTCTACGCACATTCTGATTGCACCTTCTGGTTTTCTCACAATAACAATGGGGGAAAGCCACTCAGAGCTCTCGATTGGTTCAATAATATCTTGATCACATAACTTCTCTAATTCTTTCTGAAGGGTCTCTCTTGTACCAATCGGAATGTTCCTCCCTCTGTGCACTATTGGTTTTGCCCCTCTTTTCAATACTATTCGATGTTTAAATCCTTTAAGAGCTCCTATATTGTCATTAAAAACTTTGGGAAAACAACTTGCTAAATTCTCTGCAGAATCACACATATTACTCTTCACACTCATTATCGGAACATCTTCACCAGGATGTATCCTGATCTTTAGTGATGCCTGCTCCCACCAACCAACTATTGAGAAACCCTCTTTAGCTACGTATAGTTTACAACATGTCTTCCTTTCTTTAAATTCCAAGGTATACCCAAGTATATCAATAGGTGTCTTCCCGTAACCTGTCGCCTTGACATTGGACGTTTGGAGATTAATCATGTCTAATTTCAGCACATTTACAAACGTGTTCATATCAACCATTGTATATGGTGATCCTGTGTCTACCATTATTCGCACTGTAACTCCATTTATCTTCATGGGCACCCAGGAGTCAAGAGAGTTTCCGGTGGTTGCAACAGTAAGTATGCGTACTCCCTCTTCTAATGAGCTAGTAATCGCAACAAGGTCGTCTGAAGTGGTTGGTTCTTCAAATGCTCCTACAGTCGTCATGGCTCCCCTGCTAAGATAGCTATTACTCCTTATGTTGTTGTAACGTGGATTGTATCTGCCTCTACCTCTGACATTTCGGCAAACTTTTCCAAAATGGCCCACAAGTCCACATTTGTAGCATTCAGCTGCATGAGCTGGGCATTCTTTCTCATTGTTTGCATGTTTTGCCCATCCACATTTGAAACACCTGCCTTGCCATCTTTGAAATGTTTCTCTGTTATGTTTCGAGTTAGAGCTAAAATCTGACTTTACCATTTTTTTTACCATGGCAATCAGTGTTTCTTCATCTCTGCCGCATTTCCTTTCATCGGTATCATGTACTGATTTGATGTCTCCGCACTCATCTTTATTATGTAATTCCTTCATGCACTTCTCTCCCAATTCAAACGTCCTAGCTATTTCAATAGCTTGTTCTAGGGTGGGGTTTTTTGCTTGCCACAGTCGTTGCTGAATTCGATTGTCAGCCACATGTAACACCAATTGATCCCTCATATATTCATCCGCAATTCCAGTAAATTCACATGTTGATATGAGACCTCTCAAAGCAGCAATGTATTCATCTACTGATTCATTTTTGCCTTGTTTCCTGGAGAGAAACCTGTATCTTTCCAACACAATGTTCGTTTTGTTGCCAAAATGTTTGTTCAATTTTATTAGGGCAATCTCGTACTTCCTCGAGCTCGAGGCAGAGTCCCCAGCTCCTAGTTCAACAGTACTGGGTTCTGGTAAAGTCCTGAAAATTCGCAAGGCTTCTGCGCCTATACAATTTAGTAGCGTGGCTTCCTTTACGTCATCGTTGTACTTAGCTCCCCCAACCGCTCTTAAGTAAACTTGGAAACTGTCTAACCATTGTTCCCACGTGCATGTCGGGTTTCCCGGTAGCGGTAGGAATTTCGTTGGAGCCACAACACTCTGCATGTTAGTTGATGGTTGATGTTATATGGTTTGTAATTTGCTCACTTCACTTCTTCTTTACCTCTTCCTCTTTGTTGATTTATTTGGGTAAGTAGAACACTAATATAACACAGGCAATGTCTCTCTCACCAGCTTTATTAGCTTAAGCACTGAAAAACCTTCAAAAATTTTTTTTTTTTTCTTCTAGCGTTGTACTTTGCTATGGTATCACCATCCACTCAAAACAAAATGGAGGCACGTCGATCACGTTGTGAGGTTCTATCCTCTAATCATCCGCTCCCATATGCATGCAAAACAGACTTGCCTGTTACTTGAGTTCCACAATGGAGCGTTTGGTAGCTTGCGCGCACATTCAAATAATGCTTCCAGTGTTTGTCTCTTCAGATGTGAAATTCATCAATTTACACCAATGAGTACCTTTCTATAGTCATCTCCCTCGACTTGTGTATTTTCTTGACTTGTGAATGATCACTTCTTCGGCCTGGTGGTTCTGGTGATGAGCCTATGCAGGTACTTCCTTTAATTCGCACTTGTGCGCATCCAGTCGGAGACTCTCCTTGGCTTGTTAACTAGAATCCTCGTCGCCATTTGTTGTATAATAAATACTAGTAAACGTGAAGTCAACTTTGAGTTTTATTGGAAGAGTCTCCGGCAAGCTACTCAGCCAGCCAGCTATCTCCGAGTCATCTCCGTTTCGTTCTCCTCGAATCATAACAATCTAGATCGAACAAAACGAAACGTTCACAACACGGCACGTCACCATACATTCTAGGTTGATACATTGTAACAGTGGGTAGAGCAAAAGAGTGTAACATAGAATTTTGGATGTCCACCTGGGATTGTGAGTGAGTTGGATTATCCTCACCAACATGAGCGCCCTCACTAGGCTGGTTATTATCCCTCCATAATATTGGGGATTCATATTGGCTTGCATGGATGGACAAACCAGTTTGATCATGAGACAAGGGAGGGAAGTTGATGGGAGAAATGGCAATACGTGAAGAAGAGAGTTGTGGGCAATGTTTGGTGGATGCTAACATCGTATTGTCAGAGAGTGGTTGCAGATTTACTCTTGTGCATGGCATATTCGCTGGAGCTCGCATATTATTTGCTTGTGGAGAACAAGATTGAGACATCGACATGGATGATATAGAGACAATAGATTCATTCATCTGTTCATCAAAAGTAAATTTGGATTTTGGGCAAGAGGTCACACAGGTTGGGGTAATCAAAATGGCAGTGTGGAATGCTTGGTGGGGAACTTCAGAATCAACCTGGCTTAATTGGTTTCATTGTTTCGACATTAGTGTTAAGTGTGGAATGTTAAACGGCATACTTGTTAACTTATATGCCATTGTTGTATCAGGTCACATTAGACAAGCACAGAACACAGTATAAAACTGGTGACAAACCAGCAAACCAGCAGACCAGAAAACCAGCAAAATTTTGACGAAGGAAATGAGGTTAAAGTGAGGTTAAACCAACAAATATGCATTAGTTATGCAGTCGGCAAATAGATTGAAAAAACACTGCTTGCGTCTTACTTTAGTGAGGGTGACAGCCCACATAGAACATAAATTACCTGGGGAGCAAGACGTAAGGTTTAAGACACCGCTCCACCGCACCGCCGCGCAGCTAAGCAGACAAGCAGTACTCTCCCGGTACTCCCACGAGTGCGCACGCGCTGTGCACGAGCGTGCTCATGATATGGGAGATAGACGATGACGTTGGGAATGGGTGTTTTCAATTTCCTAGGAGGAAAGGACAGAAAACTCAATCAGTTAAAGGACAAAGAGCTTGGTGGAACAAGAGCTTGGTGGGCACAACGGGGCACAACAGGGCACAACGGGACCCAATGACAAGTCCACAGTCACCTCCAAGTCCTTGGGGCAAGCACGGGCGAGCGTCAAAGCGCAGGCAGCAGGCAGCAAACAGCAAGGCAAATCCAACGGCAATCCAGTAACAGAGTAGCAGAGTGCTGCGGACAAACGGTACTCTCGCGGTACTCCCACGAGTGCGCACGCGCTGTGCGCGAGCCTGCTCGTGATATGGGAGATAGATGATGACGATGGAAATGGGTGTTTTCAATTTCCTCCAAGTCCTTGGGGCAAGCATGGGGAGCATCAAAGCGCAGGCAGCAGGCAGCAAACAGCAAGGCAAATCCAACAGCAAACCAGTAACAGAGTAGCAGAGTGCTGCGGACAAGCGGTACTCTCCCAGTAATCCCACAAGTGATATGTGTTGGTGGACCTGTGGATAGTAACATTGAAGCCATCAGTTCAGATCCAGATATTAGTGGGGCATCTTGTAATGGTAAGCAGACAAATATACACAAGAGAGCCATAAAATAGGTAAGCAAAGTTCTGGGAAACAGTTTGATACATTGAAACAACATTCAAGGAAACATAGTGGTAGCAAATATTCGGCAGTTTACCAAAGTGAACTGCTAGATGTTTTACCCTAGAGTGTTTTCAAATCTTTTGAAGACAGTAGAAATGATACATTCCTATCTTGCTCAATTTAAGCAGAAAAAGGAACTTGAAAGACTAATAGAGAAATCTATTGAGCTGAGAGAAAGTTGTTTATTTTGATTGTGTATTGCATGAAAAGTCATGAATTAGCAGCTGTCCAAGAATTTCAAATGTAAGAGAAGGATTTCTGGTAAGAATGTATTTGAGGGGTATGGAGATAAGTGATTGCACACCTCTCACACTGAAGAAAGGTACCATAAAATTGTATGGTAAGTTTGGCCTTAACTAAGGTTGGTCGAGGTTATACATTTCCAGACAGTATATTTAGTGAAGTAGAAACTGAGAAGCAGCACGTGTATAGAAATGAAGATCTTGTAGATACTTCAAATGCTTCAAACATGAAGCCTGTCCTGAAATGGAAGTGTTCTTCAATATGCAATATTTGATAGCGATCTTGCACAATGTTGAGATCATTTCGTCCTAATTTCCAGACAAGGAAAAGTGCAAAAAACAGAATATAATTCTTCAATGTCTGAATATTTGTGCATTAAGGGAATTCACTGCTTTATGGGGTCACCCTTTAGCATGGGAAAAGAAAGAACAAAGGCAACTTTGCACATGTAATGTTTTTCAAAAGTGTTTTCAGTGTTTTATTCGTCAATTGGTGAATGTACATTTCATATTTACAATCGTGTTATGCCTTTTGGCAGGTCATGCCTGTATTTGTGAGTTGTGACAGGTTATGTTTACAATGTTTGCAAAAAATCTGCAACATTAAAGGACAGAATAGCCTAACAAACATTTAGGGTTTTTATTAGTTGCTTATTGCATTAATTCATTAATAATCCTCGGGCGTCTGTGTGTTAGGCACACTATGAGTCTTTCAATCCCATGTCAGGCTAGCATCTATTAAGGACCTGGTTCTCCAGGAAGTGTAGGCGGGTTGTAATTGGAAATGATTACTGTGAAATTATGCCGGGAATAAGGAGTTAGAAAAAAAAGGTTTCATATCTGCAGTGCCTACATCTTCTAGCCAGGGGGCAATGGGTTCAGCACTCGCATTTCAAATCAAGTCCACCTTAACTAAGTGTCCCCTATTGCAGAGTGTATGACCACAATGATTTCATCACAGATGACAACACTGGTGACATCACAAATTACATTATACATGACATCACTGATAGCATCACTAATTACTATCACTTGATTGAAATACATGACATCACTGATGAGATCAATAATTGTGTACAGGTGCGTTATACATGACATATCATATCATAACTCTAAGCACAAGTGTACAAGAAAGAGAGATGCATCATTTAAAAAGTGTGTTTCTGCATATAAGGGGGGATTCAGGGGCAGAGCTGGGTTGGAGTTTGCATTTTAAAATATGGTCCATTTACAACAATGGTATTCTTTCACATCAGAGTTGCTCTGTATTGATTGATCATCGGCTATGATGAGATACTTTAGACCCCTTATCACTCTGTTCTAAAAACAGTCCATATGCATAGAAGACATTTTATTACTCCAATTATGACTTTAAACCTGTACACTAAAGAATAAAATATACATAATGAGGGCAGTCTCAGGCCCCAATATTATATTACTATTTGTTGTACCTGCATATTGGCACTTTCGAAAAAATAAAACGTGGGATGAATTAACACCAAATGAGCAAAAGCACACTTTAGGGACCTGACCAAAGACCCTCACACAAGCTTGGTGCAAATCCATCCTGCATTTCAGGCTGCAGCCACAAGTAAAATGTCATCCTGATTTAAGTCTATGGAGATTCGATGAAACTCGACCAACCGCAGTAAAAATATTCAAGGTCAGGTCTAATTTGTTGTCACAAAGCTTTGTGTAGGTTTGACAGAGGGCACCAATGTAGTAAGCTCTTTGCCGTCTCTGTAATATGTGCATGTATTAAAGTCACCGAAACAGCGTTTAGTTTGAGAACAGTTAAGATGAGAAATTCATTGCAACAAACCGTTCAAATCCTTAGTAAACGAGATATTAAGATGAAAATGTAATGTAGCAATACCCTGGAAATTCAGCAGACAATTCAGGCAAAGCCACCTTAGCTTCTCGCCTCCTGTTGCACAGCGTATGACCACAATGATGGCATCAGCGATTGCATTACAGATGACATCACTGGTGACATCACTAATGACATCATATATGACATCACTGATTGTATCACTGATGACATCAGACATGAGATCACTCATGTATGTAATTGTATGCCTGGGTCACTCTCTAGGTGCATTTGTTATTTCAGTATACTTAATAACTGTAAGAATAAGACATAGAACAATAGATGGGTGCACATGTATGACATGAGTGATTGTAGAGCATTCATATGTAGTATTTATTAAAGGATGACATTTAAAAAATAAATATGTTATATGGAGCAGACTCTATGCCAAACATACCGAAAACCATCTGGACCACCTTGGAAAGTTTTTTTTGGAGAGCAGTCCTAAATCTCCCAAAATCGACCCCAATGGTACTAATCAGACTGGAATTGAATCTTTTATTCCTCCAGGCAATGGTGGATCGAAACAATATTATGCTTTATAGAAAGATCCTGCAACCAATGGGTCTGCTGACATTTTCATTCTTCGGCTGCGGCCTCCCTCTGGAACAGCCTCCCTGCCCCCCTGAAACTTGAGGAGAACCATCTCCGGTTTTGGATGCACCTCAAAACCTTTCTCTTTGCTTCTGCTTTCTCTCCTCCTCTCCCCTGCTGATTTCCTGGCTGAAACTGACTTTGCACTGGCTACCTGGACACCCTCTGATCTCGGGCCCAGGTCCGCTCCCCCGCCAGTTGCACACCTGTACTGCCTTCCTTGCAACCCCGCACTTGGGGATTGTTTTTTCTGTATCCCTACAGTCCCTTTACCAATACTTGACCCTTGATGCCTGCACGTACCCTTTGCCCTTGCACTTGCCAGCTGCTGGCTGTACTTTACTTATTGTTATTTATTCTATTATCCTTTTAATGCACTGTCCCCTCCTGCTTCCCTTTGCACTTTCCCCTTCCCCCTTCCTATGCACTTGCGCGATCTGAATGACACCTGGCCTAGTAGGATCATTGTCTGTCTTCCCTCTGTTCCCCCTCTCTTGCCTCGTCGCGCCTTGAAACACTTGTGTGTAGGCACGTTATAAATGCCATATCATATCATATCATAAACATAGAGTTAAGAAATGTAAAATGTTTAATCAGTGGGACAAAAATTGTAAGGAAAAACTATCTGATATTCAAAGTTCTGTAGACGAGCTGACACAAAGTCCTACAAAAGTAAAAAGGAAGTTGGAGGAAATGGACTGGATCCTTACTTTGGATACAGCAACAAAGTACAAGGTTACAGCCCACCTCCCCCAACAGGTGAGAAAACTGAACGAAACTTGGGCATTCGTGAAGAAATAGCCCTACATAAGATTATAGAGTACTTTTCTACGAGCACGGTTAAATCTCTTGCCATCCAACAAAATTTTGATGATCAGAGGCCTCTCAAAAACGAATAAGTGCAGATTCTGTGAAAACTCTGCCCAGACTGAAACACTATGACAACTTTTATTGTCATGCCATGGCACGAGAAGGATTAGAGTCCCATATCTGATGGGATACTTGGCCTCAGCACACATTCATGAAGGGGAGCTCTGCTCTGGTGGGCTCGCCTAATCGGCGGGGAAGAAACCTCATGGGTGATAGCAACGACAAAAATCTTAGAACAGATTTTTCTTTTAGAGAAATGATGAACGTGGAAAACATGATGACTGGAAACGTTTTTTTTTATTATATTTCACATCATGAACGAGTGACGAGATTATAACAAACATCACTAGAGGAGCAAGTATGCTCTACCTGCCAGCTATGTATGTTGGTTTTCTTAACCACTACCAACTACTTTTACTTTTCAGCGTTTGTACCTTGTAAAAATCGGTAAGGCGATTAAATCAAGTAATAAAACAAAATATATATGTTATATTTTAGAAATATCTTTCATTTCGTTTAATAGCAAGCATTTAAAATAGTCCATTACATAAAATGTATCTGATTATGGCATATGTACTTTAAATATTTGTAAGATAATATAATATGTATATACAGTAGTAAACAAATTATCATAGGAATAGATAGAAATAGAAACATGAAGAATTCTGAGTTTTAGGAACATGCTAAAGGTACAGATTTACATTTTATATTGTGCTTATTTTAAAAATAGTGTATACATGGATTGTGTTCTAAATGAGAAGTATTAAAAAAAACATGTAAATCAAAGTACATGTTCTTATGTATTGTGATATATATTATAACAATTGTAAGCATGGGTGCTGTACACAAATATTAATACTACATAATTACATACGTAAAAACATAATTAATTTTAGAAATTGAAGGCTTATTTTTAGACATGTAATTGGATGTAGATTACTTTCAGTTATTTCTTGTCTAAATTATGATTTTTTTAAATTATGACTTTTTATTTCACTCTAACAAATGACATGCCAAAGGAAATTCATCTTTACATAGTATACTATTATTTGTTGTACTCATTGTTGTGTGGACTTTTGTGCACCGTAAAACTTGATTTAAAGAAATTACAGCAGAATAAAATGTACTTTGAAAATATATATATATACATATATATATATTTTATGTAAAAGTAAATAGTCCTGAAAATGAAATAAACGTAATCAGTGCTTTTATCAGTCAAGTCATATATGATGTTATGTCTGATGTCCCCAGTGATATCATTAATGATGTCATCAGTGATGTAATCGCTGAAGCCATCATTGTTGTTATATGCTGGCAATAGGGGGCTGAAATTCAAGGGTTTTGCTATGTTAAATTTTCATCTTAATTTCTCGGCGACTAAGGTTTTTTCACTGAATATATATCGAGAGAATTATCAACAATAAAATCAAAAACAAATCATTTGTATTAATAAGTAACAGAGGCAATTATTTTTCAGTTCCTCCATGACGCTAACTGAAAACACCACGATGATGCAGAGGAAGGGACTTTAAAACCTTATTTGCCTATTTGTCATTTTCTGGTGTATTCTCCATGGACTCCAATGCTTTCAACATCATGTTCAGAAATACTGCCTACCTACCACATTTCCTTGACACGAGTTACCAGCCTCTCAAACTGGGCATGTGTAAGTTAGTTGTTACAGCTCCTCTTCATAGTTCCTGTTGGACATCCTCTTCAATTCAAAAGTCCTGATGCTTCTCACATATGTCCATGGTTTTCTTAATAAATCATGGATACCACATACCCCCTTTGTGGGCTCAACTAGACCAGCCTATTCTATTGTTCCTTAGTCAAACAAATACTGGGATCTATTCAACAGGAATAGCTCTTCCTGTCAAAAATATACTCATTGAGTGCTCAGGGTTGTTGAATGGTTTATTTTCTTTTCATCAGCCATCCTCCCAACTCGTCTTCTCTTTTCTCAAAAGAGCATACTACAGCCAGCTAATTCCAGGACTGACCGTCCTTCTTGTGATTGACATGCTCTGGAGACGTGTGCACTCACAGGACCACAAACGTAGGCCTTCCAACTGGGGACCAATCACAGACTTTGCAGACAACTCAATAAGCTTTTAACCTGGAGGGGTTCTAAATATTGTTACTAGCTTTGGCCTCTGAGGATGTAGATGAAATATGTGCCGTGGACTACTGTGATATATTGTACTGTACTCTGGACCATAGCGTGATTTGCTGGCTTTCATCAGCCTGCTGAACCTGTAAAGTCTATTACAATATTCTAAGTCCACATCCTCCTCCACCAGGTCAGGACAGAACGAAGCTACATATTTAATTCCAGCTACTCTAGTCTGGGTGGTTATTCTTCTCCAGGGCTTTAGTGATTCTGAATTAAGACCTGCCCATGATGATCAGTGATAGATGGTGCTCTTAGGGTGGGCCATGATGCTGCAAGGCACACGTTGCATGCATTGCCTGCTTGCAATCATGTATGGTTGGCATTGGTTTCTGAGGTTCATGCCCACTCTGTTGCTCTGAGGCTTCTCCATTTAACACAGGTGACTTTAGTGACTATTCAGTGAGGGTAGGAAAGGATATGGTCAGTGAGGGGCCCGGGTCAACCTCCAAGGTGTGCACTGCCTACTTTGTTACATGTGAGTGGATCCCTTATCTTAGGGTCCGGTTGGCACACACATGAACACATGCCCACATTACCAGGTCTTTGTTGCAATACTCGTACAAGGCCACTGGAACAGCAGGAAAATTATCACCTTGCTGTCCATAGACAGCTCCCTGGATACAAACACACACAAGAAAGAGAAGGCTGCAAATAAAAACCACACATTTGACATCATCATACCATATGTTGACATCGTATGATTAGCAGAGAGACCATTCAGTAGTTCTCCATTTTAGAGATCAATATATCATGCAGTTTATTATTTTGATTATATGAATGTATATATGAAGTCTATTTTCTACGTATACTTTTTATAAGAAGGTGCTGTTTACTCGAAATGGATTTAATTGATTGGATTGGACATGTTATAGACATAATGAAATACCTTTCCTAGAGATCCCTGCTAAAAATACTACGGGATATAGTATGTTTTCTATGTCTATCACATATTACCCTCTACAAACATCGCATTTATTCTGTAGAAATATTTTAATAATTACTTTTAAAGCCAACCTACCCATGATAGAAGATGAAATAACAATCTAGTGACTGGAGCTATGAATTGTATTTGTATTATTTCTAGTACCATGGGTATTGTCAGACATGATGTAATATATTTTTTATTTCCAGTAAAGTCAGCCCATCTGTGGGTTCCAATGCTGAGTCCCACTGCAAGACTGTGGTATTATTCAAAATTCCCAATTGGCCTGGCTCTAAACAGAGAATAGTGAATATTTGCAGGACAGCTTCGTCCAAGTTGGTCTGGGGCCTTGCTGTGACATTTCTATGCTAACCACCCTCCTGTCTTCGTGCTTCTGGTAACTATCAATTCCTTTTTTGTGTACTCTGGGTACATGCCAGTATTATATATTTTACTAGTTTGCATTATATTCCCAGTTGTAGCAAAAAAGTGTACATAGAATCAAATTGCAATTATTATTTACATTGTTAAGTGCATACTTAAGCAATATGACCCGAGCGGCGGGGGCATTACCGACTCAGGTAATGCTCTGGGGCCCATAGTTATAGGCCTGAGCGAAGCCGCGGAGTTTCAGGACAGAAAAAAATAAAAAACGACCAAGAAAATGGCCGTCGGGGAAAGGGAAAACAGGAGTCCGTTTTCTCTTGCCATGGCGCCCTTCGAGAGCGGACGCGCTGGGAACACAAGTGTTCCCAGCGCGTCCGCTCCCGAAAAAAAAGAAGCAGAAGGTAAGTGGGGTTAGGAGGGCGGGAGGGGGGGGGAAACAAAAAACGTACCTTCGTCCCTGCCAGGGGACGATGGAAGCATCCAGCTGTGTGGAGGCGCAGAGTCTCCACACTGCTGGAGGCTGCCATCATCCCCCACCAGGGACGCAGGGGCAAGAAGGTAAGTGGGGTGGGGTAGGGAGGAGGGAGGGGAGGGAAGAAAAACAAAAAAATCTTACTGGAGTCCACTGCGGGGGGCGGAGGCAGCCTCTCAGCCGTGGGGAGGCTCGGAGCGCGGATGGCCCCGCTTCGAGCCTCCTCATTGGCTGAGGGGCTGCCACGCCCTCCCGCTGAGGACAAGGCATCTGGAGTCCCGGCCGAGAATCGAAGGATTCTCGGCCGAGTAAGGACCCGGCGAGAGCCAATCAGAATGCGTGTTGCATTCTGCTTGACTCTCGCTGGGTACTAATACTGCTTCATACACACGTGTAGAGAGCCTGCTGAGGACGACTGATCATCTAACGTGTGTACCTGAAGCCAATGGCAAAGCAGCATCTTGCCTAGAGTCACGTAGAGGAACAATCCCTTGCCTTTGTGTTGTTTTCTTTCGTCACAAGTTCATTAGAGCAGACTGGCGTGCAATTAAGGCTTTAAGTAGATGCTTCCTGTTTGGCACTCTGCTAATTATTGGCACTCCCTTAATTATCAGCACAGTCTTTAATGACAGAGTAAGAGAAGTCTAAGGACTCTCTGGCTTTAGCTAATTACAAGTGATTCCCCAATTCAGTTTCTGCTCCGAGGAGCGCAATAAACACGGGCCAGTGCATTCGGGGTTTTTTTTTCCACTGCCAATGCCTGCCGCATTGACTGCTAATTGACAGCATAGGGCCATCGGGGACTCGTCTCTTAGCTCGCTGCTTCAGTGAAGACCTGGGATTCTGAGCACAACACGATACCTCCACGCTGCTTCGCAGCAGACTGCACTTGGGAGTCAAATAAAAAGTGCCAGGGAGATTCCGAATGTCGATTTTGTGAGCGTGTTTAGTGAGTAGAAATGTTCCACTCCACCGCAGATTCTGGCTACAGACCTCCACGTTGTGTGCCATTTACCAGTGTTTGTAATTAACATTGCAGCTGAAGTTAATTAGAAAAAATTGACCAGAAAATTGAAACCTGATGGGAATGAAAACACAGTGCGCATACTTGGAAAGGTATTATGCTGTGGATGTATTGGAAAAGAGCTGAACATAAACATACATGCCAGGCGAAGATGAACTCGTCGAACTCATTTGCAGTTAATCTAAATCGCCACGCAGAGATGAACGGGGCCGGCAGAGCAGCATGTGTGCTTTCGACTGAAACATTTTCTATATCACTGCATTTAAGTGAGAAGGGCAATCGATGCAAGAGGAATCTGAGTTTAGTAGATGACCCAAGGTTGGCTAGTGGAATAAATACTTAGGGCCTGAGTCACAAAAGAGATGTGCAATGTACACATGAGTAAATGCACGAAGGTCACACAAGGAAATCAACGTGCCTATTATTAGAGACCTCAAGTTTACCGTGACCGTGTATGAGGAAAGCATCCAGTCCTGTTTTTGTTTAGAATTCTGGGTCTTGTGCCTTCCATAACTTTTAGAAAAACTGAAAGACTCAGAATCTAAAGGGTAAAAACAGGACTGGATGGCCTTGTCACACCTGGCCACGGGAAACGTGAAATCTCTGTATTATGCATCTGTCTGTGAGTTAATGGACCAATGTAGTACAGATTTACCGAGGACGTTCAATTTACACATCCAGAGATGTCAAGTTTCCCAAGGCCTTGCATGAGAAGGCCTGATTTTGCTTGGAATTCCGGCAAGTGTAATTTTTCGAAACTTTAAATGGGGAAGAAAAAACTAGAAGTCCCATAAGCCAAAGGGGAAACAAAAAGCAGGATGGCCTTCTTACAAATGACCAAGGGAAACTCGAGGGCTCTGTTGTTCCCTTTTATGAACTACTATCTGATGTCCAGCGTTGCCCGGGATTTTATTTTCCTATGGGTATTATTTGTCAGAAATACCTTAACCTAGCTTTTTGCTTTTCCGAAAGGCTCCATAAGAAAGGTGAAAAGAAACATTCACTTAATTTTTCGATAATTTCGCATTTCAATTTTTTTTTTTAAATATAAACTTTGCAACACAATGTATTGTTCTTCTTAAAAAGTCATTCTGAAATGTATAACTCTACATGAGAACAACATGGAGATTCCTGAACAGCATGATGCCGACATTGCCAGCCGCTATGTACCTAAAGTTCAATATTACTAAAGTACATGTTCATTGTAAGGCTTGTTTATAAACAACATTTTTTGTTTCCATTCCCAGTGAACACTGTCACTTCAATTACATTCGGCAGCATTTTTTTAATGCATAGCCATGTGCCATTACACAGCCTAGGCAGGTCAAGATTGCAAAGCAGTATGATGGGTGACCCAACTTTCAGTTCAAGGTGATTTGGTGGCATTTGCGGGGGCTTGAGTGAGTTGAGGAATTCTGTTGGATAGGTTATTGCAATGTTAGCATCCGCCACCATATAAATTGAGTATTACTCAATAACTTTGTCCGAAAGCATATCCTGAATCAGAACCTAGGGCCTGGACATAGAGTTGTGTTACTCGTGTCGGGACCGGTCCTTCTACGACCATATTGAAGTTTCGCTGATTTCAGGCAACCATCTTGTGTGTGAAGGTGCTGAAATCTGGGTAGAGGGGTGGGGTGTCCAAATGCCATGTAGCTAGTAATGTTTGCAGGGTCCTAACAGATAATTATGCAACATTTGGTGCAGATTGGTGAAACAGTGTGGAATTGAGAAAAGGAGCAATGCTTCGCCAAACCACACACCCACAAACACATTTTGACTTGTGCTGAAATCAGGGGAACGGGGTAGGGTGTCCAAATGTCATCTAGTCAGTAATGTCCACAGGTTTATAACAGGTAACTATGCAAAATGTGTTGCAGATGGGTGAAACAGTGTGTAATTGTATAAGGAACACTGCTTCACCACAAACCCACAAACACATTTTGACTCTTGCTGAAATCCAGGGAAAGGGGAGGGGTGTCCAAATTTTATGTAGCCAGTAATGCCCAGATGGTCCTAACAGGTGACTGTGTAAATGTTGGTGCAGATTGGTGAAACGGTGTGGAATTCTATAGGGAACCTACGCAAAGCCACACACCGACACCCATATTTTTACTTTTGCTGAAATCTGGGGAAAAGAGTGGAGTGTACAGATTGTATGTAGCCAGTAATGCCTGGAGGGTCCCAACAGGTGACTGTGCAACATTAGGTGCAAATTGGTGTAACAGTGTGGAATTGTATAGGGAAGATACTCAAAGCCACAACGCCAGTGACTTTTGCTGAAATCCTGGGAAAGTGGTGTCCAAATGTCATGAAGCCAGTAATGTCAAGAGGGTCCTAACAGGTGACTATGCAAAATGTGGTGCGGATTGGTGAAACGGTGTGGAATTGTATAAGGAACAATGCTACACCATGTCACAAACCCACAAACAAATGTTGACTTGTGCTGAAATCCGGGGAACAGGGTGGGGTGTCCAAATGTCATGTAGCCAGTAATGTCAAGAGGGTCCTAACAGGTGACTATGCAAAATGTGGTGCGGATTGGTGAAACGGTGTGGAATTGTATTGGGAACATACGCTTTATAATAAATAAGTATTATATCATTTGCCACAAACCTACACATTTTCACTTGTATACATATAGATAGATGTGCATAATTTGAAATACACATCTAAAGTAGGTGTAAATGCTGCTTTACATCATCAATCTGCATTTCAAATTTGATAATCTTGTATTCATAATGTATCCACAAGTATGCACATTTGTTGATAATAAATAGATAATAGGATATGTATTTTATTGTCAACAAATTCTACTTATGTATACATTGAAACCAAGAAACATACGAAAAACACGTAACAAATGTGGCCTGCTTACCAAACATATAAACTCAGTGTTTCACATTCTGTGTTAGATGTAATTGACAGTTATAGATCTGTTAAGATGTCTTACGTCTATAAATATACATATGCTATTCTTTCTCTGCCATAATGCATATTTTCTTTAAATATTCCAGACACTATGAAGAGAATAAAGATAAGCATGCGATGCCAAGTAAATGAGAATAGGGTATGTTTGACAGAATGAAATCTGTGGGAGAGTATTTCCCCAAACTGTTTTGTATTTTGCCGTGCAAAGTGAAGGTGGTTTCCTTGCAGGAAGGTTGTGATGCTACAAAGACATACCTACCACATATGCTCTGCTGCTGAAAGCTAATATTGCTGAGTCAACCAGAGCTGTTTCCAGGCATTGTGAGTATGCAACATGGCCACTGCCAATAAATGTGTGGACACCTCTATACTAATGCTGAGCACAGTCTACAGACACCTCAGCAGATGTAATGTGTGTTGGCCACCCTCTAGAGCCAATAGTACCATATACTTCAAATGTGCACATGAAGTACCTGGGACACAGCTACTCATGTGGGTACCTTTTAAAAGTGTATTTGGTGCTTAAAAACACTTGCATAGATGCACCTCATTGTATTAATCAAGTATTATGTGATAAGAGAAAGTATGATAAAGATCTAAAAGTACTCTGTTAAATTTGAAATTTCTTTTAGCATCAATGAAGGTACACGTTCATAGGTGCTGTATTTAATTTGTTAACTCATAATAGGAAATGCGTTTTTAGCATCATCACTGCTACAAAAGGGCCTCACGCGCTACAAGTTGGAAGGTAAATTCCTGTCCTCATCAGAAAGATAGCATTTCTAAATAGAATGCTATGCTAAAATTCTCACTTTTCCTGATGGAATAAACATGGAAATGATATTGGATAGTAAACACATGTTTAATTCAATTAACTGCTACACTCATGAACCTGGTGGCAGAGCTAACGTCCCTTATTAAGCTTTTCTTAAATAAAGATACGCTATATTATATCCAAAAGACAGATACAGTGGTTCTTGAGGGAATTAAGATAATTTGTCAAACCTAAATTCATGCACATGTTTCATCCAACTTACTTTGCCTTCTACTTTGACTATAGATGAAAGCGACCTCTGCTGCAGGTTTCTGCTTTTAAGGTTGCTTCCACAACACATGGGTGTGGCCACCTCCAGCAAATCTATTGTATCCTGTTTGGAAATCAGACATCTCTTCCAGGTGGAAAGGCTGGCTTACATTGTGGTGGAAATGTCAACATGCAAATTCAAAGGAAACAAATGGGAAACATGTTAATTGGAATGATTGACATGGAGACCTATTTATAAATGACAGGCAGGGGTGAGGGAAAGTCTATAGTAGCCAAGAACCCAGAAACCCAAAGTGGAGGTGTAGGCCGTATTGGATGTTTTACTGTACATCACTTCCGTTCAAGCACCCCATCTTACTCCACACCGAGAACTCTGGTTCGAGCTCTACTGAGGAGGGAATATTTCTTACAGTAACACAGACTGGCCTTCAAGAGAAGGTGTGCATAGTGACCAATATCCTGGTATGATTAAACTCTGTATGGGGTTAATATCCTTATTCACCTGAGTCATCTTTATAACAAAAAAAGATAAGAGACAGAACATATTTGGAGCTAAAGCTGTTCAATGTCCCTTGCATATGGTGAAGGCAAGCAGTCTGCTACTACACACTGCTGGTACACAGGAAGTTCTGCCCAGGACTGTGGCAAACCACTGCAAGTAACTTTGAAGAACGTCCCTGGCATGAGGAGCAAAGTAGAGGACATAATTATCTTCATAGCACAATTAAAAGGATCCACACCATGCTAGAAGCATGGTGTGCCAAACCCAGCATCCTACTGATGCTAAATAAGTTCGAAACTGTTGATCCAAACTAAAAACTGTTGTTGAGCCATTATGCTTTTTTGACCTGTCTGCCACTTGTACCTGTGAGCCCTGCTTCACATTGTCGGGCCACTCAGAAAAGCCAGTCGCACCATGAGGTCAAAGACAATTAGATCTGATCAAGCTTGTTTGAACTGGCTCATCACGTTGAGACACACATAACTGCATAGAATCGCAAATAGACCCATTAGAAAGGTATCACTAAGACTGATTTGATGCTGTTAAGATAGTAACAAAGATACTAAAGTATGCTTCCTTTGGACTATATACACCCAACAAGGTATTTTAGGTTCTGACCCTTCAGATCTCTTACCCTGCGCCATAGCGTTGATATTCATGTAACTATTTTGCTGCATTTCTGTGTGTTTGCCTTTCTTCCTCCTGTCATTTAATACATTGTTGAGTGTTTTTAATCAACTGTCTGGGTTTAAGTAAAGTACCTACTTTTTAGTAAAACCTTGTTTGGATAGTCCTTTTATTTTAGTGTATATTGTAATACTGTTGTTTAGAGGCATCCGTATTGATTCAAACGTATCAGGAGAGAATGTCGTGCCTTCGGTCCATGTTCCAAAACAGATGAAGGCCTAAAGGACATTTAATCTTTTTATGTCAGAAACACAGGTGTGTTATTAGCAGTTATGGGTTGAGTATAGTGCTTAAAAGCCATTGTTATCCCCTGTAGTACTTTGTGGCAGTATTCATGTTCTCATAGTAGCTGAATACGATCACAAGATACATTACTATATGAGGAGGTCAGGGTTCGGAATTACTTGAGTCTTCGTAGTGTGGTGGGATGTCCCAGGATTACCAGAAATGTAAAATTGTTTGTAAAAGTTGAACAGCATTTTCTTTTCACCTTTGTGTAAGGAAACCTTGATTTTATTAAAGAAGTGAAGTATAGTATTATGGTAGTTCTCTTTTCATGATATTCCACTACTAGCTAATTATGACATAATCAATGGAGAATGCAAAAAACAAAAAACTACAAAGTAAAGCAGTTGCTGGGAAACATTCTCCTCATTGAGTTTTGAGGTAAAAATATTGATACTTCCCCAGACCATCAAGCCAACAGAACACTTAGAAACTGCCTAAAAAATGTAAATAACATGCATAAAAAAACCTCATCACAATGCTGCAAAACAAGAGCAGAATAAATAATGTATGCAAGAAAGTCACTGACTACACGAACAACTTAAAACAGCCACAACAGACTGGAAAATACTATCATGCACGTGTGTATTAATTTAATCACAATTTTCATATTTGAAATCAGGAAAATGTTTAATCATCAGGCAATACATAAAGACAAACATATGACATGTTCAAAGCCTTCAAGCAAATACCTCTGCTAGATGTTCAGACAACCAATGATAAAATGCCATTTAAGAGGAGCAATTTGACCAAATCAGCTTTCCTAAAAATATCCTCCAAATGAGAGAAGCACTCTCAAAGCTACCATATCCCTACCTGAAAAAAAGGGAAAAAACGACTGCTTTCCAAGCCCTGTTTTCACTTACAAAAATATAATTAACTATATAGAATCACTGGATACTTAGGGCAGGTCACCCTCTCCCAGATGCAATTCTGAGATCAGTGCTATTGTTTTAGAGTACCAGGAGAAGTTTAATTCATATGATGATCCTAACATGTAAGCCCTGGCCTTTGCAATTATTTCACTGATTGAATTCCAATGGAGCTTCTGAAAGTAATATAGGGCTGGACCTACTTTTTTGCCAAATTCTCCAAACCCAGAAGCCATATATCTAGCGTTAAAGTACAGGCTGGTGTGCATTCCGGAAACCACCATAATGGGAAATCTAAATGTATTTTGACATTCCTAAATTTCAGTGCAGCTGCCTCACCTTCTTCCTCTCAGTTATTGGAGAAATGTTGCTCTTTAAGACATTGAAACATTTTAGGAAGCATGTTATATAATCTTAAGCTATCAGCTGTGATGAGAGGAGACATAGGGCCTCATTACGACCCAGGCGGTAAGTTACCGCCTGGGTCATACCCTTACCACCATGGTGTAAACTATGTTTACACCATGGTGGATGGCGGATTTACCGCCCCATTCCAAGGTGAGTGGGGCGGTAAATCCCCATTTCCCATTTTACCCTTCCCCATTCCCATTTTTGCCCCATAGGGCATAATGGGAGTGGGGAAGGCGCTAATTACGCCACCGTAAATTACGGTGGCGTAATTAGCACCATGGTCCCTTAGCGCCATGGATTTTAACGCCTGCAAAAAGCAGGCGTTAAAATCACCATGGCGCTAACTGACCTTGTAATCAGGCGTTAAGGGTCGGCGCCGTTTACGGCGCCGTTAACCCCTTAACGCCTGACTCGTAATGAGGCCCATAATTAAATGGTCATCGATATGCATATAGTTCTAACCAGATGCAAGTCATGAAGTTAGGAATAGTTAGATATGTGTCAACAGTCATGTTTACAAAGGTCATCCTTGGTTATCTTAAAACAACTAGGTTTATCAGCTGTTACCACTATTTCACTCTTGATTCGAGGAGGGTGATTGCTTCAGAAAATCAGACATGTGAGTGATTAATGCTGCAAGTGGTCGTGGTGAAAAATGTATTTTTATTTGCCAGGTAAAACATCTGAGCTGAATTTTGTTAATAATATTGTCAATACATTGCGAAAACGGGGTAAAATACAATGTTTTACATGAGTCTCAAGAGGAAGCAATAGAAAGGATCTCCCTCTTGCCTTAGCATCTCTGACAAGCATTATCGTAGCATAATCACAACCTGATCCAGTAATGCAAATTAAGTGTACATAATGTGTGGGAGGTAGTCCCTAATGGACTGTTAGATGCACATAGATTAGGATGTGTACAAATGTTTTGGATGGGGAATGAGCTGAATGGTACAAGATCATCACTTGAGAATCAGTCGAAGCAGCATTTAATAAACAATGTATGGATCACAAGAAAGACAATCTGCATGATATGTTGGCATTCTTGATGGAGTTCATTCCTAATATATTAATTGTACACTTTAAAATGAAATCAATGAAAACAAGGGAGATAATCCTGTAGATGTAAAGATTCAAGCGCAGAGAGGCATTTCTTAAACCAATGAGATTAATAAGCTGGTTTGAAATTGCCATTTAATCAATTTAGGACTACTATAACATGTAAGTTTAATAGTATTTTGCTAGTGATAACACACACACGGAAGGAAGTAGTTTGTAGACTTGATAACAAGATTGTAATGTCATGATATCAAGTGTGACCTTTCAGATCTTGCTTAATTGAAGTCATAAAGATCAGTAGATTTGTCACTTTGAAGAAGTTGAGATGTCGGTTGAAGACTTTTGCTCAAAAAGCAGATGGAAACATTTCCATGGTAACTGATTTACTTATTTAAATACGTGCCTTGTGTTTGCTCTTTAATAGTTAGGATAATATCATTCTTTATGTGACAACATTTCCGTTTACAGAGTTTACATCATTAAATATTATCACAATAACTTTGTGAAAGATTTGGTAAACATTTAGGACTTCATCAGTGTTTAAAGTTATAGTTATAATTTATTTTCCAGCACTGTTTTTATAAGTCAAAAGTATTGATGATAACCTAATCACTAAATAACTACCAATATGTTTACTGAAAAGGAAGAGATGGATATGAAAGTACTAGATTGTCCGAATGGGTTACAGAGTCACTGTTAGCAACTCTATATCTATAGTTGAGGTGTACACCACAGAGGATAAGCCCTTTTTCAGAGCATTGTAACTTGTTGCTATTTAAATATTCTGCACAAAAATGTCCAAAAAAGATGATCTATATATTTTTGGTTAGTTAAGAGAGGCTTCAATGTCCAAGGGGCAAAATATAATGTTTCCATTCGTTTTCACTCTCACTTGCAGCGCAAACTGCTGGAAGGATTCACATCAAATCCTTTGTGAGAATTAGAGGTCTTGTTGGTGAACCCTTCTTTTCCAAGTTTGATGAATATCTGTCCAGCAGTTTCCTTTAAATCTTAAATACATTAATTATATTTTTGTTTTTTCAGAATTATACGGATACCCACTTATTAGATTTCAGGCATTCAGACAGCTCATATGTGTCTACGGACCCAAACACGTTTCCACAGAAATAGCACCAGGCAATAAGGTTAGCTCTTAAAAAAGAGCAATACTGGTTGATTGTCTAGAGATCAACTTCTCAAAGGGAGCCATGTTGCACCTTGTGACTTTTAGTAAGGTCTGGTCAGAACATGTGCTGCAACAAGTCAAGCAAGGACATATTGTAGCCATTTCCCAGTTACCCCAAATCCACAGGGACCATGAGGGGGAACCAGCATTCTGTGTGTGTGCAGAGGAATATCTGTATTGTGTGCTGCCCTGCCCACCTCACCTTCTGACTTTCATCTGCTAGAAGGCCCCTGCCATCTCTGGACTCAAGGAGACTTCTACTTGGCTGACATACCACCGCAGTTGCTGCGGATGCCCCTGCATGGCCCCGCCCCTTGATGTGCTAGAGTGGTCATGTGTCGATCACATGAATGCTATTTGAGGAAGTGCCCTGAAACCTAAGCTTGCGCTCTGAGTGTGTGCAGAGGAAGATCTGCAGTATGTTGTGTCCTGCCGACATCACCACCTGACTGTCATCTTCTGGCTAATCCCTGATATTTCGTACTTGTGAAGAATTCTCATTGGCTGACATATCACCTCTAGTGCTGCATGTGACCCTGCCTGGCCTGCCACCCTGATTTGCTGGAGCGGTCATGTGTCTATCATGTGACTTCTATTTGATGAAGTGTCCCGGAACCTGAGCTTGCACTCTGGGAGTGTGCAGAGGAAGATCTGCAGTGTGTGCTGCCCTGTCCACTTTACCTCCTGATTGTCATATCCTAGCTGGCCCCTGCTCTCTTGGGACTCATGGAGATTTCTTGCTGGCTGCCATATCATCCCTGCTGGCACGGGTGCCCATGACTGGCCCCGCCGCTCCCCGACATGCTGGAGAGGTCACATATCTATCACATGACCGCTATTTGAGGAAGATACCCTATGTCATCTCTAGCCTTGGACGTCCTACTTAAAGGACAACCCTTTAAGGGCTTTGTTTATTCCAATTTGCCCATGTCCGCACCTAGTCTACCTTCCACTCTGACCGTTTCCTCAGTTTTCTGATGCAGCTGGAATTGCCTTTTGTCATGTCGCCCATCATGCTATGTCTATTACTCTATTGTTTTTTCTTGTTATCTTTCTGTATTATGGTTTCTAATATTCTGGTGCATATTTCTTGTCGTTCTTCTGTCTACGACCATGCCTGTTCCAGTTCTACCGCTAATCTCATCTTCCCCTGTATCCGGTCTCAGCCACCTTCGCAAATTTCCATTGGTATTTGCAACGCCAGATCCATATGTAAAAGTCTCATGCTACTCTTTATTTGTTCCAATGTCTTAATCTTCAGTTTGTTTGTTTAACTGAAACTTGGATCCGCCTAACTAATACTAATATTCCAGTTTCTCTTTTTTCTTCTACTTCAAATTGTTTTAATACCCCTGTCCATCTGCCCTTCATGGAGTGACAGGTATTCTATCTAATTAATCCTGGCTGCATTTAAACCTGCCCGGTCATCTTGTTTCCTTGACATATTTTTTGTACAATTTCCCTCATTTTTTAAGACTCTGTCTCTTTTTTAGTGATTAAGACTCTTTCTCTTTTTAGTGATCTATTGTCCTCCTGGACCACATCTCTCCTTTATTTCTAAGCTGATATTCTTCTGACTACTTTTGCCATCACATTTAGTGAAGCGCTATATATTCTAAAGCGCTATAAATATTATAAAGCGATATACATATATTACTACATACCCCTCCTTTTCCGATAATTTGGCAGTACTCAAATCCACAATTGGAGGAAACCCAGCTTGTGCTCCTCTTTTTTTTTTTAAAATGTATGCGCATTGGGATATCTTTCTTTCCCTATTGTTGCTAATATCATAAGCAACATCTTTATCTTCACGGACAAAATGATTAACCATCCTCCCATCACTAACACTACAACAGCTAAACCCACCAAAGTGTGTTCCACCCAGGTTTCCCAATTAAACACTTCCATTACACCCAGGCTACTAACTGTAATATTGTTCTTTCTCAGACAAATTTTAATAGTGTGCTTTTCTGTATGATTCAATAAGAATTCTACATCCGGGTCTATTGGGAATGTATCCCTTTGAAAAAACTCAATATTTTCCACTTGGCTTTCCCAAATATCATTTGTAATATGGAATAATGTTAAACCCCCAATTGAAAAAACTGTATCCTTTGGAACCTGCAAGTAAAATACATTATATTGCAATTGCTCGACAACAAATGTTCCATGATTTAAGTGCGTGATTGTCATGTTCTTCATAAAGGTGCTGACCAACCATTTATTTTTGACCATTTTAGCTTATGCTTATTTCTCACCACCCAAATTGTTAATGACTACTTCACATCCTCCTGATATACCTGGATCAGATTTCAAACCACAAATAGCATTTGTTGCATCAGGAACAAATGGTTTACCTGGACACATGTCATTTTGTTCTTTAAATTTAATACATGTTCCCAGGTTCGGGATGAAGTAAACCTCAGGCTCCCATGACTGAAATGCCACCACCTCTGGAGTCTTCATTTTAATATATTTTCCTTCTTGCCAAAATCCCACGTTATGTACCCATTTAGTTTGATAAATAAGTTCAGGAGCTATATATTAGATGCACAACAAAACCCCAATTTCTAATCTTTCCAAATTCACATATAGGGGCATTGCATTGCCCATTTCAAATGCAATTTTCACTTGTACCATATCAATCTCCCTTCTGGTTAACCGTTTTATCATTTGATGAACAATATCTTGTGAAACAAAATATAATGGTATATGTCCTCAAAATAATTGGGAACTTGCAGTTTGGACTTCCCTCATGTAATTTGTCAACAATCTATCAACAGGATTTATTACATTCAGGATTTCATTCAATATCTGGTCATGCTTATTTATCAGTTTAGTAGTATGTTGTACAATTTCAGCCTGTTCATTTAGTATTACTGCAGTTTTATTGATAAACTTCACTTGTTCATCCAATCCACCTCTAATTCCATCCAAAGTCTTTTGGATCATTTCCAAATTCGTAATTCAACTGTTGGGCTTTAGCACTCAGTGTCCCTACTGAAATGGTATTGGCTGTTGACATTGTAGTACCTATTACAGCGCCAATAATCGACATTACCAAGGAGACCACAAGCATTACTGCTCCTCTCTTTCCCCTCCTTTTCTTTATATCCGCTAAATTCACAAATGTCTTTTCTAATTGCATTAACATGTCTCTTATTGTCTGCTTAGCGTCCCCTTTTCTCAATTCTAGCCACTCTTTAGTCTGATCGATAATGATCCCAGTGTTGTTGAAGTGTTTTTCCAACAAACTATCAGGATTCACGGGTACATATATATTCTGAAAGATCATCCTTCTATTTCCCATGACGAATCCAGGTGCTTCTTCCACCGCAATGCCAGATGCTGGTCCGGACTCATTGATAACCTGTGCTTCCATAGTTTTGAGATTCCCTACAATCATCAATAGTGTCATCCATGTCGCTGACGTGATCATCAATGACATCCGTTTTATAGGCTTGGTCTTCGCCCCTGCCCGGGGCTTTTTCGGAATTTCTTCCCACGGACTACAGGACTCCATCATCTCCCGCGTCCTCCGGTCCTGTGACCTCCGACCTCATAACATAGGGTAATCATTCTAAATCAAATAGAAAAGAGACAGATGAAGTACATAACACAATACCAATTTCCCCTTTTTACCAAAAATAAAATATATAGTCCAAAACATCTCATCCTTTTTCTTCTGGTTTCTGAAATTAAGCATGTTAGAGAAAAAACAAACATATACACAAAACATCATTATACATTAAATATATTTCAACATTGTATTAAAAGACTTCAATCTGTTTCAGTCCACTTTTATTTTATTTTTTACATTTTTAAAAAAAATCTTTTGATGTAGGGTATTATGAACACAGTCACTGTGTCTTCCCTTCCATGTTTCCAGGATACGTAAGCTGTTTCTAAATGCTCAAGTCACCTGGCTTCATGTTTGGGATGACAGGGCTTAATTTGGTTAACATGAACAAACTGCTCTATTACCGTTTCACCCTCTGTCTTCAATATTTTGTACATCACTGTAGACACCTTATCTACAATTTGAAAAGGCCCCTGCCAGGACGCCAGAAATTTAGAATTTTTCTGTTTACCGTTTCCAAAATGAAATTTATATATCTGATCCCCTACATTATATCTTTCACAGATGTCTTTCTATCATAATATGACTTTTCACTGTCAGCAGTTCTTTCAAAATTCCGCTGTACAAAAGCAAATGCATGTTGTAAATGCTTCTCCAGTTATTCCATATATTTGTGACCTGTAGATGTGCTTAGAAGTATCTGTTCATGTGTCATGTATAACAAATTTTGTGGCAATACCATGTTCCTACCTGTCAATACCTCATGAGGGCTGATACATGTTGCTTTGGGAGGAGTTGATCTGATTGCCATCAAAACCAGAGGTAAATGTAAATCCCAGCTGGAACCTGCCTCTGCTACAAACTTCTTTAATATGTCCAAAACAGAACTGTTGCAACGTTCAATACCCCCAGAAGAAGCAGGTCTGTATGCAATGTGCAGTTTTCTTTTCACCCCCAGAATCTCCCACACTTTACTCATTAAAGCACTTGTAAAATGACTTCCTCTATCTGATTCTATTCTTTGTGGTAACCCAAATCTTGAAAATATATGATTTACCAGTAATGTGGCTGCTGTTTGCGCACTACAATCTGGTGCAGGAATACTCTCTATCCATTTTGACATCAAACAAACCACACTCAAAATATAACGGTTTTCCCTGCTCGACCTTTTTACAGGCCCTACATAGTCTATTTGCAAATCGGACCAGGGAAGGGTTAACCCTCTTTTCATCAGTGGAGCTCTATGCATTGGTGAAGCGGGTTTAAATTGGGCACACACTAGACACCCCCTAGTATATAATTCTACATCTTGGGACATATGTGGCCAGTAAGCATAATCTTTCAGTATCTCTAATGTTTTTTGTGAACCTCTGTGTCCTGCAGTTATTGCATCAGCTGCATGGGGTAGCAATAGCCCTCTGAATGAAAGGGGTACCACCAACTGTATTTGTCCTGTTATGGATTCTCTAATCATGAGTTCATCCTGTAGTCTGATTAATTTTGTATTCTTTAATAACACCCTCAACTCTTCTTTTCCTGCACAATCATTTTCATTTAAAGGATTTTTTTCTGGGTCTATCAAATGATTATAATAGATTCCCAAAATTGGATCATCCTTTTAGACCTTAATCAGATCTTGATCTGGTGTATCATAACTCCATTGAATGTGGTGCCCTGCCGTTTATCTTGGGACCTGGAAATGCATATTTGCTGTTCCAAATCCTTGCACTTTTTTAGATGCCTGTCTGCCTCCTTTCGCAAATAATTGTTTTCATCACCCAACTTATTAATTACCTCTTGCATATCGCCCATTTGCATTTGGCATTCATTGAATTCTTTGTTTCTCTTGTCTCTTTCTTGAAACATTTTAACCATTTCCTGTTCAGCATTTTGGAGATCGCTCTCTTTCTCAAAATGTTCTTTTTGCAACACCTGCAGTTCCAAAACAACCTCATCTTTATCTTGTCTAATATGATCTACCAACACTTTCAAGTGGTTCAATTCTTGTTCGCTATCCTCAAACTGCTTCTTGCTCTGAGACAATTGAGTGTCGAGATCTCTATATTTTGACTGCATGCCCTTTTGACATACCTCCAATTCTGCTCTTAACTTTTCCTCTTTTTCACTTACTCCATCCAGATCAGCTCTTAACCTGCTAATCAGCTTGGAATCATTTTCTTGCATTCGCAGGGACCTATTTAGGATAAACCATGTCTTGGCACATAGCCGTATCAGACAATCTTTCTCAACATGTTTATCAACTGCATTTAATAGTCTCAAAAGACAGACCTGAAATTTGCTGCCTTCTGCAAAAATGCTGTCTAATGGTTCTTTCTGTACTTCACCATAGATGCGGTCGCGCCATTCTGTGGCATTATTTGATTACCATGTCCCATGTGCATATAGCTTTGCCTCCAGATATTGCACTAGCTCTTGGAATGTGGCCTCCATTTGAGACATTCTGAAATTCACTTTTAGTGTCACACTGCTATCATGAAATGGGTTCCCTCTAATGCATGTATAGTAGTGTGAGACACACTTGCCACACCCAGTAGGTGCTCTATAGCCACTTTCCAGGCCAACGCACCATGTATGTAGGATAGTTTGTGTAAATTTGGATTTTGGTGGTACTTTTCTTACGGCCAAACTATGAACGGTAGTTTGGTGGTAAATTATCCTTGCATTTAGATTGGGTTTGGCCTCATAGCATTCTAGTAACCATACCGTGTTATATTATATTGGGGAATCTAGTAATATGTATTACTTGCGTTATTTTACGGTACTATGTTGTTTGCGGTATTTAGTGGTGAGCATAGTTTCCTTCCCTACATCATAACCCCATCATAAGCAAAACCTTCCTTTCTAATAGAATACCTCCTAGTGATCTATAGAGAGCCTTGGACCTATACACACAAGAAAACCTAACATTTTTATATAGAGTGCCATCTACAGTCTGTGGCCGGTATCACTGGCTTATATACACCAGGGATCTATGCGCCCGTAGGCATTACTGGCTCATAGACATCCAGTAATCTATATGTTATATATGTTATATTAGATTCCCTCCAAACAACATGCAAGGAGGACACACACACACACCGCATGGGCAAATTGACAAATGCATTACCAAAGAGAATGAATCTCCCGTGTCCACATATAAAGTCCTAAATGCAATGATGACTCTAAATAATTCATTTTTATATTCTGATTATATTATATACAAGTACAATTCACAATTCAGTGCTTACCATGAACATTTCACCATTATCTGTAACAAAAGAAAAAGAAACAGAAACAGAGCCAACAAGCCTTTTTAAAAAAATACACGACTTACTTTTTAACATTCTAAACATGACGAAGTAAAATGCAGGGGATTTTCTTTGCTCTCCTGCCTACATGGTATTCTAATTCAGTCATCCATCCGACTGCACACAGTGACCTCACTTGCTTACCAGCAGTATCTGTTTGAAGCTCCCCCACACAATCTTTCTTTGCTCGCCTCAGAAAAACAGGCCCAGTCCACAAACTGCTCCTGAAATCTTGGGTGCTTGGAATGCGCGGCGAGAAATTCTCCAGCCAGCGCTCAGTGATACCAGGCACATCTGTCTTCAGAGCCCAGTCATCCCAAACTAACTTTATTTTTCCTCCCTTGTCATCAAGAGACTTTTTTCACAGCCCCTTTTTACATAGTTTCATCTGCCGACACTTTCATCCAATCATATTAAAAAGGATTTTTTCAACAGCACTCTTTAATTTTCTAACAAAGGAATCCTTGCTCACTGAGCAACTGTATCCATTCTTATTTCCTGCTATGCATACTTTCTTCTTTCTGCAAACTGAACTCAGAAGAGAGAGAAAACAATGCTAGTGGACTTTTAAAAACAAATTATCCTTTCACCTCATTTTGTACATAAGATTACATTATAATGTTAAGGAAGTTAGAATTAGTGCTTTAGTAAATGTTAATTAAAGTTAGTTAGTTATAGATAAATAATGTAGTCTTCTATGGATGAGATATTCAAGAGAAAAAAAATGGTGCACTTTACTCTCTGCAGTTTGACCTTCGGCTTTTGCTGTGTTATGAATTCTGTACCTTGCATGCCACCAGCAATATGTTCACATGTTATACTGGCAACATAAAATAACTATATGTGTGTGCCACATTATTGCTGGCAATAAAATATTGCCATCACATTTAGTGAAGCGCTATATATTCTAAAGCTCTATAAATATTATAAAGCGCTATATATATTACTACAGTGAAAAAGTCCCTATTTTGTTCCAGGAAGACGCTGTTTTGCTTTCTCCTACCTGAGAGTTGGGGGCTTACGTACACAGTTGTCTATCTTTGAATATTTCTGTGACCAAAAGGGTCTGGCTATTAACTCCCAACAGACAAAGGCAATAGTATTCAAAAGATCCAGGCCAAAGTGAAGTCTCAAACTTAATTTGAAGCTATGAGACAGGCCTTTAGACAAGTTGGGTGGTATGATTACATTGGGGTTAGAGTACAAAATGACTGTTCCTGGGGTGACCATGTGGAGCGAGCTGCCTTAACACTGCTGAGATATAGTAGTGCAATATTTAGATTTGCAGCCGAGCATGAGGACGGAGCAGTGAGTGTTTTGCTTGGAAATGTATACGTGTCGAGCAAGGCAAGCTGTCTTGTACGGGGCAGAATTGTGGGGGATGAATAACAGCAGAAAATTCTGAATTACAGAACAAATATGTCCAAAAAATAGTTTGGGGCTACCTCATAATGAGCCAAATCTCCAATCCTTTATGGAAATGAATTTGCATAGTATCAGTTTCATCTGCAAATCAAAGCCAGCCTTCCTTTGGGCTCGGTGTGGGCTAACTGGGCATTGCATTGGATAGATAAAGAGATGCACCTCCTGGGACCTGCTGGGCCAGGAGGGTGGCATAGCTTACCGTGGTTTGTGGCTGCTAAGGTGTAATTTACCTCAATTGGGCTGACCGGGTATTGGCAGAAACCAGAACTAATCTCTCAAGGCTACAAATATAATATAAAATCAGCTTATGTGGCTAAATGTGAATGAGAAATTGCAGCCAGAATATCTCAATCCAGCAGCTTTGCTAGTTATTGGCTCCTAAAAGAGAGACATTGGTTTGAAATGTATCTGGATGTTATGTATCCAAAGCAAATGAAGGCACTTTACATTAAACTGCGAATGGGGATTCTTGCACTGGCGAGCGTGAAAAACAAATGCAATGAGAATAACTTGCCAAATTGTCCATTTTGTACAAATGCGATTGAAATCGTGGCCCATTATTTTTTACTTTGCCCAAGATATATAGATATAAGAAAAATGTTTTTGGGGCCGCTGTTTAAGCAACATAGAATTGCGAGTGCTAATGCTGCGATTTTCCTGTGTTTCTGTGTTTGGCAGAGAAGGTTTTGCTGTCAACCCATTGTCTAGGTAATTTTGTTTGAAATGCTTGGAGGAGAACGGCTGCTATGCGTCAGTTGAATGCTATGGTTTAACCCATCTAGACTGAAACTGTGGGTATCCCGATGAGAGACGTTCTCTTGTAAAACATCTGTGAACATTATATAATGTTTTTGGGTAATCCTATCTATTAATTGTTTGTTTTTTAGGTTTATTTTATTCCTTGCTGATCAATTTGATTGCATCCTTGTTTCTATTTCATAGTGCATTTTACCCTTAGTTTGACTCCATTTTATTGTAGGTTTTATTGCATGTGTTTGTTTATTGTATGTACTTTTATGGCACTCTATGTGACGAAATAAAGTAATAATGAATTGAATATATGCAATACTTTCAATAAATATTAAAGGTTTATTATAATGAGAATTGTAGGTTCTTCCGATAATACATGAATTGTGAAGTGAACTTATTTTTTAACTGTACCACATATCTGGTAGAGTATGATCTTAAAGGTGCGTTTTAGTATGTAGAGAAAGGGGGCCTCAACCTACTACATTTTACTACATGCCATAAGTCATTCATAAAACGACAGATCATGCTGTGATGTGTGACCAATATAGTGGACAATACTATGTCAAGTGAGGATGACAATCATATCCTCTCATATTACCCATTACAGCCTGCATATATCCCTATAGGTCAAGTGGATACATGGCTAATCTCTGTGTTGCTTTTACGATAGTACAGGAATACCAAGGAGATGTTACATTGCATTGCCCCAGAGCTATCCTTCCTTTTAACAATTGTTAAGCGCCATGTCAAGACAAACTGGTATTCATCTGTATTTGATGCATAGAGTTAAAATAATGGGCACTAAGATGAGTGTTATTGACTGTTTGCACTTGAAAATGTTCTTGAGGCCACTCCTGCTATTAATCCTAGAAATATTAATACTACTTGAGAGTAACCTATTTTGCCACCTGTTTCACCAACTCCTCCTGATATCCTCCTCCTCTGATACTCTGATACTACCACCTCCCCTTATTCATTCTCCCTCTCTGCCCACAACCCGCCTACTAATGCATTCCGAGACACTCCAATCACCTGTTGCAACCACTCAAACATCCCCCACTTACTTGTTTGAGACCCTACGTTATACAGTAGTTTGCCTCCTACCCATGGGTTCTGATAATGTGCACCTGTGCTGCATAACTGAGGCACAACTGGGATTGTGTGTGCTTTCTAAGCTCACATGTACCAGGTTTGAGCTCTGGAAGTTGATCTTGGCTGACTGTCATCTTGGAATCATGTGTTTTCTCTGTCTGATCACATAATAGCTCCTAAAAGAGCTTCATCTATGCTCATAGCATGTACTTTAGTGACTGGAAAGCATTCATGAGTGGCTGCTCCTCTAAAATTGGTAAGGCAAAGACAATGGATCCTCATTCCGAGTATGGTGGAAGTCATGGCGCTATTTGCACCATGACTGCCTCCCATACCGGTACCGACTCCGGGTTGGTACAATGGGGACTTACCGGTCCATTCCGACCTTGGAGGGACCGGTAAGTCCCCATTTACCAAACCATTCCCCATTCCCATTTGAGCCCCCATACGGCTCAATGGGAATGGGGCGGCGCAAATAACGGACCGGCGTATGCCAAGCCCGTTATTTGCACCCAGGTCCCATAACGGGTCCCGTCCTTAACGCCTGGTCAGACCAGGCGTTAAGGAAGGGACCCGCTAAGGGACCTCGTTGTAGGGCGGTAAAGGATTACCGGCACCGGTCTCCTTACCGGGGCCCGGTATCCCTAACCGTCCTACCCGGAATGAGGGCCAATGTGTTGGTTTAGGTGATACCTTGTAATTTTGACTCCAGGGATCCTGGCCACTAGACAATGATTTGCACCATTCAGTTTCCATGTGTGCGATTACTGCTGGAGAAATGCTGACCTGTGACATTCTATCTAGTGCTGGTTCTGGGAATGAGACACACAGACTCTGGTGTTGATTCCCCTTAGCCTTAGGAAGTTCAATGATATTGCTACATTTCAACTCAGCTCATGCACTTGACTTGCTTTCAATGCAGGTTGCTTTGTATGTCTGGTGATTTCTACAATTGATGCTTGCAATGAATTGCTTATATTTAGTGAATCGTTTAACAATTGTTAGGAACACTTGAGAAACAACTGAACATTATACTGCTGCCTGCCGAATATGAGGTCTAATTAATAATGAAGTTGTACGTAAATGCAGTGGTAGAAGTGAACCAAAAAGTAGTGGAACTGTGACTTCGGCTGGCAGCTGATAGAGTAGGAAGGAAGGGAGCAATATGAAAAACATTTTAAGGGGTGCATTCATGCTGGTTGACGCCAATTGAGTTGGAACAGATTTCACTTTAGCTGTAGCTGATTTCCAGTGGTAAGTGTTTTAACTACAAAGAACTGTTCCGGAATGGTGAAAAAAAAGTGTAATGCCTTTTCCCTGTCTGACATAGATGTAGTTATTCGAGAGAATGTTGCTACATGGATGCCAATTTTGGGTGTAAGTGGGCTATTTTTGTGAATCAGATGTAACTTATATGTTCCATCAGCAGGAAGTTTGTGAATATCATTTTACAGTGTAAGTTACACTCAGGTTTTTATATAATAGGTTATTTATAAGGCACTTAATACCCAGAGGTTTCCAAGTGCGGACCTCTGCTTCACTGACCCCAACTTGTCTGTGGCTGTGGGCGAATGGAAGCCAGGGGCGGGCTCAAAATATGTCTGCTGTAGCCTATGCTCCATGGAGAGCATTTTGACTCACAATTCATTTTATTGGTCGCATTTGCCTTTGTTAGGGAGCAAAAGTGGCTTCTGTGCCACTTATCTATATGAATTTCACTTCACTGTTAAATGATCACGAATGATTAAATAACACCGAGAGAGAACAATGTGCCAAAAACAGAAACAAAGTGGCAACAACCCATCAATGACAACGTTTTATTGGATAAAATGAGCGTGGGGAGGTGTATAATGTAAGCAAAGATGGACACGTGACACTGATTCTAAAAGAACAGTACCGTTTCACTATGACTTTGCATGATTTTCTGCGCCAAGACTTGTGTACATAAACAAAGCAGACATTGGGCCTCATTACACGGTAGGCGGTAGGGATTTACCGGTACCGGTAAAATACCGGTACCGGTAAATCCCTGCCGCCTTACTACGAGGTCCCTTAGCGGGTTGGAGCTTTAACGCCTGCTTTTTGCTTTAACGCCTGCTTTTTGCAGGCGGTAAATACCAACCCGCTAAGGGACCACGGAGCTAATTACGGCACCGCAAAATTGCGGTGCCGTAATTAGCGCCTTCCCCATTCCCATAGAGCCCTATGGGGCAGAAATGGGAATGGCGAAGGGCAATGGCGGAAGGGGGATTTACCGCCCCTCCAACCTTGGGATGGGGCGGTAAATCCCCTTTCCGCCAAGGCGGTGCAGGTATTTTACCGGCATGAGCCATGGCGCTAATAGCGCCATGGCTCACCGCCTACCGTGTAATGAGGCCCATTGTTTAAGAAAAATGGCGTGCAGTTTATCTCTACCCATTTCTTGAACAGCTGGGATTACTGACATAGTTATTCATGCGTAACATGCAAACAGTGGGTAAAGAAAACACTAATTAACGCAGGTGGCGCATCGCCTTTGAACAGGTGGGATTGTGACAGATGAAGGGACAGAAATTCATGTCAAGCAACAAAATAGCACATTCTCCTGTGTGATACTGCAGAGACCAGGTTCTCTTCACACCGCTTAATGCAATGTTTTTGAAAAAAAAAAAGATTGGATTTAGACTAGCTTATTTAATGAGACTTTCTTATACTTCTTTGACACACCGAAGTGTTGGCACCGAAAGCTCAATGCAGAGCTGTGTTACAGTAAACTGTGGTATTTAGGGAACTTGTAAAGCTGGAGCAAATCCTCTGATTCCTGAAATATCTTTGAGAGATGCACGTGTGTAAATGACATTTGCAAAGATGTGCTCAAAGTCATCTGAGAGATGCCCCAGCCATCACCAGATGTGCTCCCGTTTTTTTTTATTTTTTTTATTTGTACATATAGTACAAGAAAGCAGGCACACACCAGAGATGCTCATGGGAATATTTATGAATCATATGCTAACACTTTTAGCAAGAGGAATATTGCATATTTGGGGCCTCATTATTCGTAGGGTGGTAATGGTCAAAAGGTGTGTGATTTAAAACACACCTTTTTTTGTAAAGTACCTCGGAATTATGCATTAATCGTTAAATTAAAATATGGGATAAAATAAAACAGGTTATAACCCCACACAGTAAATACTATGTTCCTCATGAAATATCCCATGAAACCCAACGCATAATGAGGTGGTATTAAAAAAAAACAATGGTATTTAAAATGCTTCATGCTCTCCGCTACCATGATACCCCTAATGAAACACAATCACCAAAATGTACAGTGTCTTCACATGGTTTCTACTTAGCAGAGTTGATATCTCAGACCACATTCCAAATTTTGTCCCTGGCAACTAATTTGGCAAAACCTCTAACAATACAACATTTATTCTTATTCTGGGCCCACTGATCATGTTAATATTGTAATACATTTTTGGTGATGGGTTTTAGACAGGCTGATGCATCCATCTATGAGAAGCCCTGGCTACAGAAACTTTTCAACAGTCGCTGAGAAGTTTTCATGAAATTAAGCTGGTGGCTTTTTTCTTATCTGAACTGTAACAAGGAGAAAAACAAAGTTGGGGCATTTCAGGGAACTTATGATCAGAATAGATGGGTGTTTGTTTATTTGTGTCAGGTTCTTGCACCACCTTGTTGATTATGCGCTGCACAAAGAAGTCCACATTTTTGTTGAGTTTGATTTCTCGTCTATAGTTGTGAGAAGTTCATTGTTGGCTTGGCTAGTTGATTGGTGTGTAGCATAACACCCCCTTCAAGTATCATGTGCTAGGTGAATTCATGAACAACACACGTTATAGAGAACACTCTGCATATTTCCCACATGTTACCTCTCTATGATATTGAGACATTGTTACATTGTCCAGTGATGCAGTTTTTTGGGGTGATGTAATACTGCTTTCATGAGAATAGGGGTCTGGGCACCTTCTAAGATGTTTTAATCCAGTGACATCCTGTTTCACCCACCCCTAATCAGGTGCACACAATTCTCCTTTATTTAATGAAGTTATTTTTATTAATCTGCTCCCCCTCCCCCAAATTCAATAACATGTATTCCTTACAGACGCCCTCCTCTTTCTGGACAAGGGACACACAGGTTTGCACAGGAGGTATATTTATTAACCAAATAGAAACAATTAAATTAATTTAACAATAAACAAGTCATACATCCATGGATGCTAAGGTATTGATGAAAATAATCAACACAATAGTAACGTCAGTTTTCAATGCTAGATATGGAGACTTTTGTAACACAAACTTCACCATAGGTATCTATTCATTTAATTCACTCTGAGTGCACATTCACCATGGATTGAATGAGTCCAGGAGGAAACTTTCATTTGTGAAAAACAAGACATTAGTTTAAATGAGCCCTGCCTTTCCAATTCTGTCGTCTTCCCCTTTATTCAAAACTAGCCGTACCACCCGGCGTTGCCCATGTCTGTAGCTGACATGCACGTGGGGGTCTACAATAGCCTTGGGTATTTTTTATAGTGTCATACCTTCCTATTTTCAAAAATTACAAAATCAACAATCTCCCGAAATTGTCTATACTGATGTCAAAGGGCCGGACCCTGCCCTGTGCAGGGCAAATTAGTGGAGTTGGCCATATATCAATATTGCCAGTACACCCCAGACTGGTAAGCCAACCTCAGGCAACAATTTAAGCCCACCAACTTTTCTGCTCCTGGAGCCAACCCCAAACATACAAACACACTTTCACAAATATATATAGATACCACCCCCTTTATTCGATACACATGTCAGAATTTCAACAACATTTTAAAAGTTTGAATGCAACATACTACTGGACCTTCCTGTATGTAAATGGCTTGTAGAAAAGACAGTGTATGTTCAAATGTATATAGGCTAGATTTCATTCAGTGATGTTTCTATTTAACTACTGCAGAAAAGCATACCTCTCTCACTTTCAATGGGCTCCTTAAACAGTGATAAAATGCATAGCAAATAATCACCCTCTCCCTTTTATTTTGAGCAACATGATGTTAACAACACTATTCTGCTTGGTGGTATGCCCAGGAATTACTTTAATGAAATTACTTTTCTAGGTATGCTCACATTGAGATGTCCATTTAACTCCCCATATACATCATCCAAGCTATACATCATTGCACAGAGAATGAGTGGACAGATTTCACTGTAGACACACAATGAAACATAGTCTATAAAATATATATTTTTCCAGTAGAACATACAATTCTGAAATGTTCCATAACTTCTCGGGATGCACAATCAATTTATATATTCCTCCCCTCAGTACTGGCAAATTACATGGTCCAATTTTAAGCTGATTTCCTTAATAGTATCACTCCCCTCAGGAATGTTTCCCCTTTATTTTATACTCTCATATGATTTTCTTTTGTCTGTCTCAAACAGGTGGGCACCCTCTTCAGACTGGTTCAATTCTCACCCTCTAGGAACAGGTAGGCATCAATGAGCGAGATGGGATCAGCTTACCTCCACAGCCTGTCTGCTGATTCTTCCACTCAAGAAGGCCTGGCACTTTTACACCTATTGGGCCACACTTTCAGTCAGTGAGTGAGCTAGTTAGTTTGTCAGTGTGCCTCCATGTCTCTCCTGTCTGAGTATGTGTTGAATCTGTTAAACAACAGAAACCCCACTTGTTGGAGATGTGTATACTTTGTCCAATCCATTTGGTCAATGTATGTGATTGTTAAGTGTTTCAAAAGTGACATCATAGTAGACATGCCCCTCCGCAGTCATTAGGCATATCAATGAAGAGGGCAGTCTGATGGTAGTAACTTCTAAACACATGTTTCCGAATATGACATCATCTCAGGGATTTCTTGCCTTAACCATTGTAACATTCTGAAATAGCAATTTCCAAACCACTTTACTAACCGGCTCACCAGATTTTTCTCTCTGGTTTGAATCAAACAATGCAATTTTCATCACAATAGCATGAATGGGTACTGACATATAGATTTTTTCATTTACCTCACTTCAATATATATTTTAAAATTGATTCCCATCTCAAAATGACAGGCTCACCCCTGTGGACGATATGATATATAACTCACTGGGGTACGGCATCTCTGCATCTCGAAATACAAATTCACCTATTTTGCATATTTAAAAATCACATTTGAAAAAATGATTTCTCATCACCAAATAGTGAATTTAAGCTGAACTCTTTACAAAAAGAATTGTTTTGATGAGACATTTTATCTTAAGATATCAGCAGAAATATTAATCCAATGCAGCAATTTGTTTTTCCCAAAAGATTACCTAGCATCTATGTTTTTTTTTTTTGCCTGGTATCTAGTGTGCCTACTGTTAATGGAGAGCAGCAAAGCATTTATGACAGGGGGGCTGGATTTAGTAACGTCTTTAAAGATTGAAGCCCTCATGGTTTATGACTCTTGTTCCCGCCCCCATTGGACCAGTTCCCGGGTCTGGTAGATTTTCAGATGAACACTTTGCTTTTCCAGGCATCAAGATTCCTGTCCTCAGCTGAGGCCAACACAGATCCACTGGTCAAGCTGAACTCCCATTAGTTATTCATTATCTTAAACCTACCATAGACAGATGTATTCCATACAAGCACTGCTTTATTATTGATTGCCAGTTTTGGCCTCCCCTTGAGTAAGTAGCAGAGACTGTCATTATCATCTCTTTGAGAAAGCACTGGGTCAGTTATTAAATCTCTTTGCGGGGGAGGCAAATTGTACAGAAATACAGCTGTCAGAGTTCAAACCCATAGCTGATGCGTGATTCAGGTTGGCTTTTTACAATTTTCATTTTTTTAAAGTTACATTTTTTCTGTGCCCCTAGATTTTATATTTTCAACAATAACACAGCAGTTTATCCATAGCACTGGCTATCAAAATGCCCATCAACGGTCTTTATTTTCAACATCTGTAGGTTTTATAACAATGACCCCTGCTTTCTGTGAAGGAACGAAACACACACAGTAGATTAAAGTGAAAGCCCAAATACATTTTTCTCTGTCATAAGCAGTTCTGCATTTTTTAAAAGAGTTTCAGGATGTTTTCTTGTAAATGGACATCTTTTCCTCTGGCCATGTCAATTGTAGTTAAGATGTGAGGTGACTTGCATATATTGTACATGTGTTTTTTAAATGCTGTGCACAGACTGCAGCTTACATTTTTAAATAGCATGTTGCTCTGCATCTTTTCTTTGAATTAGATTTGACTACCACCCTCCCCCTTGATCTTACTCCTTCCAGCAGCAAAAGGGGGAGGACAAGGGAGTGGATCAAGCTCTTCTTTCCTTTTCGAGGTTAATCTTAAATGAGTCTTTCTCTGCTATCACTTTCAATTTGGGGAATGAGAGAAGTCTTCATTTCCAATGGTATCTTCCAAACTCTGTCACAAGTTTCTCTCCTTCTCACCTGTTTCTCCTTACTTGTGACCTTCTTGGAAGTGGCTTCCTTCTTTCGTACTGTCCGGGACTTGTATAGACCCGGGCGCGGGTCTTCGGATTCCAGCGTGAGCTCTTGTTGCCTTCCGCTAGGAAGCGTTCAGTTTCCAGGACGTGGAATCAGGAGGGAGATAATCCAGGCTGGGAAGGAACCGAAGCGCCATAGGACCGAGCACAAGATTAATCCAAGAATGAACCATGGCAGGGGAAAAGGAAGGGGACAAGCGAGTACCAGGAATAGGAAGGAGGAAAACAAAGGAATCAAAAGGAGCACGGAGTGGACTCCGATAGCACATGTTTAACTACTCCAAGCAGTAGCGTTGAGACGCGCGGCGCCGCAGGCGTGGCTCTTTTCTCGGAAGTCGAGCGTAAAGCGGAAGGGCTGTTGTGCAGTGTTTCAGAACTGTCGGCCATGTTGGTAGAATCACAGAGTTTATACCGCGGTGCATCATGGACCATGAAGTCCAGAATGGACGAATTTGGCGGTTCATGACAGTATGCCCCCTCCTAAGCCCTGCAGCTACGGGTTTGGCTGGGTGGATCCGATGATATCTTTGTATTAAACGTGGTGCATTCATGTTTGAGACAGGTTCCCAGGTGCGCTCGCTGGCAGGATATCCTTTCCATTCAACCAGATACTGGAGTGGACCTCGTCTGTATCTGGAATCACATATCCTGGAGACCTCGAATTCAAGTTGATTATTGATGATTACTGGAGTGGGTCTTGGAGCAGTTCGGGTGGATTGTACAAATGGTTTTTAACAAGGAAGTGTGGAAGACTGGATAAATCCTTTTCCACGACTCTTGGAAGTTGGAGTCGGTAGGCCACTGGATTAATGATTTCCTTTATGGAGAAGGGCCCATTATACTTGGGGGCCAGTTTATTTTGTCACAGATGTCGAGGAAGAAGTTTTGAAGACAGCCAAACCTTGTCTCCCACTGCGTAAGAAGGGCTTGGTCTCCTTTTGGTGTCTGCATATTGTTTGACATCGTTTCTGGCCTTTTCCAGTCGTTCCTTGGCGTCTTTGTGTACGTTGACCAGTGTTTCCATCCAGGAATCGACCACAGGAACTGGGGTAGGATGAGGAAGAACAGATGGTAGAACTGAAGGATGAAATCCCTGACTACAAAAGAACAGACTGGTCTTGATAGCTGAATGATCCAAATTGTTGTAAGCGAATTCAGCTACATGAATCAAAAGTGACCAATCATCCTGGACTTTGGTGGTGAAACAGCGAAGGTACTGCTCTGGGGTCTGGTTGACTCTTTCAGTTGCTCCATTGGTTTGTGGATGATATACTGAGGACAACGTGTGCTGGATTCCCAATATTTGACATAGTTGTTTCCAAAACTGGGATATGTATTGGGGTCCTCTGTCGGAGAGGATTTTGGAAGGTAGTCCATGAAGCCTAAATATATGTTCCAGGAAAATCCCAGCCAATTAGATGAGGATGGTAGCTTGAACAAGGGTCTAAAGTGAGCCATATGTGTAAACAAATTGATGGTAACCATTATGGTTGTGTATCCTCTGGATGGGGTAATTCCACGATCAAATCTGTGGTGATGATTTCCCAAGGTCATGTGGGCATTGCTGGTTGGTGTAAGAGACCTGCTGGTCTTCTGTTATCATGTTTATTCTGGTAGCAAAGTGCACAGGATTGGACATAGGTTCATATGTCGTCTTTCATCCTTGGCCACCAGAACTGCCTCTGTAAAAGATGGAGGGTGGTGGTGATGCCTCGATGTCCTGAATGGAGGTTATCATGGCATAGGTTCGTAATCTTATGTCTGAGTTCTTGTGGGGGTATTGCCAGCTGTGTTTCCTTGAAGAGATATCCATCTTTCAGCAGGAGGTTCCTTGGATTGTTCCCCTTGTATTCCTTCCAGAGTTCGGAAGAAGGTGTCTTTGCATGAATGTCCTCCAGGACAGAAATAGCTTGAGCTATAAACACGGTGTTAGGAAACATCTTGGGAAAGGTTCGTGCTTCGAGGGGCTCATAATCAGGACGTCTGGACAAGGCATCAGCTATGATGTTATGTGTTCCAGGAAAGTGGAGTATTTGAAATTGATATTGGGCAAAAAAGAAGGCCCAACGGCCTGACGTATGTTTCTGCACTCCAGGGATTGTAGCACTTGTAAATTTCGATGGTCCGTACGAACTTGTACTGGGTGTTTAGCACCCAAAAGAGGATGACGCCAGTCGGTGAAGGCTTGTTGGATGGCTAACAACTCCTTCTCCAGGCGGAATAATGTGCCTCACTGGGAGTCAAGGTGCAGGAGAAATATGCAACTGGATGCTCCATCTTGTCCTCAAGTTCTTGTTTTAAGACTGCTCCAATGACATAGTAGGATGCGTCTTTCTCTTCCAAGAAGGGTCGAACTATATCAGGTTGAGCTAGGATTGGAGCTTGAGTGAATTCCTGTTTCAGTTGTTGAAAGGCCATCTCTTGAGCCGAGGACCATTGAAATGGAGTGTCCTTCTTTAAGAGTGTTACAATGGGATGTACAATGTCAGGAAACGCGGGTATACATTTTCTGTAGAAATTAGCAAGTCCCAGGAAGGATTGAATCTGTTTCACAGTAGTGGGAGCAGGCCAAGACAGGATGTCATCAACCTTAGAAGGATCCATTTCGATACCTTTGGAACTAAGTACTAATCCAAGATAATGAACGGTTGATACATGGAAAAGGAATTTTTCAGGTTTGGCCAGGAGCTTGTGTTCACGTAGGCATTGTAGAACTGCTTCTACATGTTCTTGATGGTCCTGAGGTTCCTTGGAGTAAATTAGTCTATCGTCCAGATATACAATGACAAAAAGGAACAGCATGTTAGAAAAAACCTGATCCATGAAGTGCTGAAATACTGCGGGGCATTGGTGAGACCAAAGGGCATTACCAGATACTCAAAGTGGCCAAAGGGAGTTCTGAAGGCTGTTGTCCACTCATCGCCTTCCCTTATGCGAATGAGATTGTAACCACCCCTGAGATCAAGTTTAGTGAAAATGACAGCACCCCTCACTGCCTCCAGAACATCCAAAATAAGTGGTAGTTGGAAGGTCGAATAGTACCGTTTGTCAAATCGGTATCCAGATATTCTCAGAGAGCTTTCTTTTCTGGTTCAGACAAAATGAACATTCTTCCGAAGGGAATCACCGCAGATGGTTCTCTATCAATGGCACAATCCTCGGGTCTATGAGGTGGGAGAGCATGAACAATGGCTGTTGAAAACATCTGAGTATGTTTGGCATGCCTGAGGAATTTGGATAATGTTGGAGACAGTTACGGATGGTTGCTTGAGTTCCTGCAAGTCCGCTGAAGGACTTGCAATGTGGCAAGAGATAAACAATGGGACATGCAATGTTCTGAACCGAGAAACAAGGACCCAGCTGCCCAATTGATGTAGGGATTGTGTTTCTGTAGCCAAGGCATGCCTAAAACCATGGGTTAGTGAGCAGACTTAATGATGTCAAATTTAAGTATTTCCTGATGGTTGTTTATTGAAAGCAGTAAGTCCTTGGTTTGGTGAGTTATGGGTCCAGAAGACAAGGGTCTGCCATCAATGGCTTCAACAGGTTGTACTATCTCTTTGGTTTCTCGAGGAATGTGATGGTTGACAACCCAATCATGGTCTACGAAAATGCCCATGGCACCGCAGTCCACTAAGGCCACAATGGGGTAGGATTCTCTCTTGGAAGGGGACACGAATGTCTGTAGAATCACGAGAGTGTTCTGTCCTGGAGATTTCAAGGAAGGAATAGATGAGGAGCAGACATCTTTCTCCCGAAGCTGTGCTCCGCTTAGGATCAGGAGCTGGCGTTTCCTGAACACCGAGGTGGCGCTATAGGAGATTCTCTTACAAGGTGTTTATCAGAGGCACAATACATGCACAGTCCTGTATTAATCGGACGGATCCTTTCTTATAGGATCCTCAGAAGGCTCCTAGTTGCATGGGTTCTGGATCTGACGCTTGCGAGGTAGTTGTTTCTTTTGGGCAGGGATAACCTGTGGCTGTCTTTGGGGATGTTGACTTAGACTTCCTTTTCTCTAACTTTCTTTCATGGATCCAGAAATCAATCTGTAGGGAGAGGTCCATGAGAGCTTGGAAGGAACTTGGGTGAGCTACTCTAGCTAATTAATCCTTTATCTCATCATTTAAACCTCTTCGAAAGAGGGTAAATTTGGCTTCTTGGGACCAATCAGCTTCTTTTACTAGCTGTTTAAAGCGAGTCACATAAGTGAGCATATCCTGAGTTCCTTTTTGGACTTCAAGCAGTCTTTCCTGTGCACTATAAATGAGTTCTGGGTGATCAAACATGGCCTTAAGGGCTTCCACAAACCCATCGTAATCATCCAGGAGAGCATCACCCACATTGACTAAGGGAGTTGCCCAGGTTAAGGCATTGCCCGTGAGATGAGATATCATGAATCCAACCTTTGCTTGTGGGGTGGAAAAATAGTATGGTTTGAAGGTGAAATGTACTAAACAAGCATCAAGGAAGGCACATAGGGTTTTTGATGATCCGTCGTATTTGTCCACTACTACCCCTAACAGGACACTTTCCTTGGCTGCAGAGTCACGAGATAAGACTAACTGATTTATTGCCGCATTCTCAGCCTTGAGGTTTTGGACTTCAGTGGTTAATTCCTGCATACCTCTCATGAGGTCTTGAACTGCGGCTTCCATATAAGGCTTGCCCTTGTATGAGGTTTGAGGCGTCTCAATCTGTCACAAGTTTCTCCCCTTCTCACCTGTTTCTCCTTACTTGCAACCTTCTTGGAAGTGGCTTCCTTCTTTTGTTCTGTCCGAGACTTGTATAGGCCTGGGTGCGGGTCTTCGGATTTCAGCATGAGCTCTTGTTGCCTTCCGCTAGGAAGCATTCCGTATCCAGGACGTGGAACCAGGAGGGAGATAGTCCAGGCTCAGAAGGAACCGAAGCACCATAGGACCGAGCACAAGATTAATCCTGGAATGAACCACGGAAGGGGAAAAGGAAGGGGACGAGCGAGTACCAGGAATAGGAAGGAGGAAAACAAATGAATCAAAAGGAGCACGGAGCGGACTGCGATAACACACGTCTAACTTCTCCAAGCTGTAGCGTTGAGATGTGCGGCACCGCGCGGCCTTGCTCTTTTCTAGGAAGTAGAGCGTAACGCAGAAGGGCTGGTGTGCAGTGTTTCAGAACTGTCGGCCATGTTGGTAGAATCACGGAGTTCATACCGCGGTGCATCATGGACCATGAAGTCCAGAATGGACAAATTCGGCGGTTCATGACAAACTCTTCGTTGTTTTTTCTTTCCTTCTCCTTTTTTGGAGGCACCCTTTCCCATTTCACAGGTCCTGGAAATAATGTGTCTGTTAACGAACTACAGAGAGGGGTAGAAAGTCTGGATTAATAACACATGGAAACCTACGTTTATAAAAACAGTTAAAGCTATCATTCATTTTTACATTATTTATTAATTAATACTGACATTTCATCAATGCATTATATCATACTCTAAGTTGGTTAATTACCCACTAATTTTCATTGTGACTCGTTTTCCTTTTTGTGTTCTTTCGATTTCATTCTTCATACCTTTCTTAATGCCTAATTTCACATGGCTCTGAAATCATTCTCAAAGCTGGTCGAGGGTGAAAGCTTTTCAATTGATTGATGAGGACACATTTTTCCTCAACCAGATCTAATTGTGGGATTTGCGTCGTATAGACAATGGGTGAAATATTATAATCACAAACTCACCTTGCCAAGAAGGTAACACCTCTTCTCCTTGGCTTGGTTTCTCACCAATTTATATAGATAAACTGTCACCTATCTCGTACTCCTGTTTCTTGGGTTTGAGGTCAAAGTACATCCTCATCACTTCAGCAGACGTCTCCAGATTGCATTGGGAATATGCAAGAGCATGCTCTAGATGCTTCCTCAAATTCTCAATGTACTTATGACTGGTTGAAGCATTTATCATTGTCTGCTCCTGTGGGTAGATCTAATGGCCATTAGGATAGTGTCAATCGGATTTCCCAATTTGAATCAGAATCAACCACAAACTTCTTCAAGAAACTTACAATTGTTTTCTTTTATCTCTCCACATCTCCACTTAATACTGGGTGATAGGCAATGTTGAGTTTTCTTTTCAATCCTATAATTCTCTACATATTAGTCATCGCCTCACTGGTAAAATGACTACCCCTATTGGACTCAATCCTTTGTGGAAGACCAAATCAAGAAAATATGTGGTTGATCATAAAGTGGAGGCTGTCTCTGCCTTACAATTTGGGCAGGGTAGGCACTCAATCTACTTTGTGAAGAGGCATGTCACCATCAACATGTGTGTGTTTCCTCTTGAATAACGGTTAATAACGGTTAATGATCCAACTTGCAAATCAGGCTATGGTAACATCATTCTTCTTTTCAGAAAAAGGAAAAGGAGCTCTAGATCTGTGTGTTGAAGAACTCTGTTGGAACTGGGACATCCCTTAAGATATATATTGATATCCTAGCCCATGTGTGGACAGTAAGCAACTTCTTACAGTATCCCAAGAGTCTTTGGAAATCCCCCATGACCAGAAGTGGCTGCATCATGGGCATGGATCAGCATCAGACTTTGGAATGAGGAAGTACCAGCCACTGGTCATACTCAGATTGGGGTTTCCTCACCAACAGTCCATCTTGAACCTTAAGCATATTCTGAAATTTCATCAGAATACAAAGATCTTCCTCTCCTTTATAATCTGATTCTCCCGTAGGAAATCTGACATGATCTTTTAAGTATTTATAGAATTGTTGCATCATGGGATCCTCTTTTTGAGCAGTGATCAAGTCTGCCTCAGGAACCTCTCTACTAATGAGCAGTAGTAAGTTCACTCTCAGTGCAAGTGTGTGATCTGGTAACTGCTGTGACTTGGATTTCCCCCAGGAGGTGATCTATAAAATCACCATGTAGAGCTTAGGTTTTGGCCAATTGATCCGCCAAATAATTTCCAGTTTTATCATAATCCTCTGTCTTAGAATGCCCTTTGGTCCTTTTCCAATAAATGATCTTCATTAGATGTCACCAGATCATCAAAAGTCTGGATAAATCCACCAAGTGCTAAGGGCTTATTATTGCACAAATCATGTTTCTCTTTTTCAATTAATCAGGTGCTTCACAAACCCTTTCCACACATAATCAGAATCAGTGATAATCACCAGTTATGTGAGTTGGTGGTTTACAGCAGTGAATAGGGCTTGATACATTTCCATCAGCTCAGCCACCTGAATACTTTGGGGTCCGATTTGATAACAAACAAAGGGTTCGATAAGATCATATACCCAAGTTTTCCTTATGCCAGCAACCAATACTTTCTCCCCAAATTTGGTAATATGTTAGGGACACACATCCCCATACACTGTAGGTATCCCCTGATAAAGGTTTTCTTCATATACCTTGGGTAGGGACGCCATGTATACTTTCATATTACTATTGGTGATTAGACCTTCGTGCTTCTTTAGCACAATCATATAAGTGCAACAATCATTGAGCTCGAGGGCTCATCTTGTTTTGGCTGTGCCTGACCGCCACAGGAAAGCCTTGCATTGACAGAATGCAATAAGTTATTCTTGCATTAGAGACAGCTTGCATCACATCACTTTGTAGAAATTGTAATGGTTGGTGGCAAGTCTCTACTATGATGTGCTCCTCTTGGATAAATGAGTGGTAGTTTTTCAATGCCCACACTGTTGCCAGGAGTACTTCTTCGCAAACATTGAATTGTTCTTCTATGGAGAATAAGGTTTTGTGTGAGGAGGAGATTACTTTGTTGGCTTTGCATGTTTTATTATAACACTGCGGTCAAGCAGGTATGTGAGAAATCTGAAAGACTCCTTATTCTTGAGTAGATTGGGTAAGCCAAACAAGGAGCTTGTGACAGGATTCTTTTCAGTTGCTTGACAGACTTCAATTGTACTTCACACCACTACCATTTTACCTGGGCCTTCAATAAGTGGGCCAAAGGTTGAGTAATATCTGCATAATCCTCAATTAACTTTTGACTATAATCATTCCAAGGATGCTTCACAGCTCATACAGAGTAGTAAGATTCTTCAATTTAAGAAAAGTTTCAAGCTTCTTTTTTCTCTGGATTGAGACCCTCAGCTGTGATTTCATGTCCCATAAAGTTCACTCAGGGGTTGCACCATTCTGCTTTCTGAAAGGATAGTTTTGCACTGGCTTTTTGCAACTGGGTTCAGCTATTTATCAACAGATCGCCCTCATAAATCAAATGTTCTCTTTAATTCAGATCAGGCATGACTTTTTAAAGGGAACTCATTTCCTGAATTAATGTATCCAGAGGGTGTACGGAGCCAAGTATATTGTTTCCCCTGAAAGTAAAGGTAAACTTATACTGATCTTTCCTATTCACGGGTACTGTTCAGTAATGATCTGTCAAGTAAAGTACTGAGCACACTTTTGATTCTTGGATCTTAGCCAGTCCTTGATAAATATAAGGAAGAGGCCACCTTGACATGTGGCCACGTGTATTCAACTCGCTCAGATCTGTATAAAGTATCCATTGTGCACTGTTTTTTAGAATCCCTATTACTGGATTGTTAAAGGTACTCTGGATAGGATGAATTCTGACACAGGATTCCAGATTTCTGATGATCTCTGAGTGATTTCATGGATGCGAGAGGCAACCAGTATTGTTTTACAAAAACGCAAGCCATTTCTGTGTGCATTGGTACTGTTGTAGAATGGATAGTTGCATGCCCACAATCATATGAGTCAACTGTAAAGATGCTTTTGAAATCCAGAAATATCTGTCTCAACTGTTGTTGCTGTTCATCAGTTTCACGGCATCTGTTTCTCAACCACCTGTCAGAAACCTGAAAATACTTCTGGTTTTGATATTTCAGAAGTATCCCGTTGTTGGGTGGAGTGATGTCTTTTAATGGTGTTTACGTAGACAGAGGTTTTCAGGGATTCAAGATAGTTATTATGGACTGTAAATACTACCTCATCATGCAAGATGACATGGGTACCAGCTTCTAACCCGTAAGGGTAAGAAGAATACACCCCCCAAAGAAATGTTCCCCCTGTTGGGTGTTGATCTTTCCTGGTGGGATACTGCCTGTCTTGTTGTAGCAATTTTCTGGAAGTGTGCCTATGATTTCATTTTCCAAATGAATCAAATAGTATTGGGAATCGACCGCCCTTCCAATAGAGTTGTCTGCACTCAAATTTCCACTTTGAGGGTTGCTGTTATACACTAATTCTAATGGTGTTGTCTTCTAGATCAACCAGTGGTGTTGGATGTAGAGACAATCCATGTTGTTGGAAGTGTGATGAATCCGGTGGTCATCAATGATTTCCCCGCAGTGAACTCCTCCCATGGTGTCAGGGCACAGCAGCCACTACCTGATTCTGACCCTGGGGGCGGCAATACAAGGGAAGATCACATGGGAGGAGACAGCCTCCAGGGAGATGTCAGCTCCATCGGCTGAGACATGGTATCCCCCATTTCCTCTTGAAAATAACCTCCCCATGTATGAAACCCTCATGGCCTATTGTCATGTATCTACTCCTTTTCCCACAAAGAACCAGGAAACTTATTTCACCAAAACTATGAAGCAATCTTCCACCTTTGGTCAACCTTGCTAATCTTTTCATAATGCTTACTTCAAATCCACAAGTCGATTGTCAACAATGACTTAGATTCCCAGAATCCATGAGGTACTGGGATGAAGAAGAGAGATGGAGCAATGTGGAGCAAATGAGACTGCAAGCTCAGCAAGTGTTCAGAAGTATATATCAGGCAGTCACAAGTTTGTGAACACCAAAAGCCATGGCAAGAGAGTATACCAGGCTACCTCAAGTGTGTGAATCAGATGTCCTGGCAGAAGAATATACCAGGCAGTCACAAGTGTGTGGACACTAGAAACCTTGCCAGGAGAGTATACCAAGCTGCTTCAAGTGTGTGAATCAGAATCCCTGGCAGGAGAGTATACCATGCTACCTCAAGTATGTGAATTAGAAGTCCTGACAGATGCGTATACCAGACAGTCACAAGTGTGTGGACACTAGAAACCCTGGCAAGAGTGTTTACCAGGCATCTGCAAGTGTGTGAATTAGAAATACTGGCAGGAGAGTATATCAGACACTTTTAAGGGTGTGAAATAGAATTCCTGGCAGGAAAGTACACCAGGCAATTGAAAGGGATTGTGTTTAACAAGAAAAAAGAAACCACACCACTCATGAGAGAGACATTCCAGGTGTCCTGAATGAAACCAAAATTGTAAAGCCAGACAGTTTGTGTTAACAAGTGTGGTAGTTGGCCAAAAGAGGCCCAAAGAATGGTTGTGTATAAAACACCCAAGGAGTAAGGGGAAGGGAACTAACCTCCGGAGCCCAAACTCTCTTCCTTGGAGAACCTTTTTTTGAATCATTTATTCTTACTTTATGCTGTTGCGTATAAAAACCTCAAGGAGTATTGGAGAGTCCAGGGGAATGAAACTACCCTCTGGAGCCGAGAGTTTCTTCCTTGAAAAACATTTGGTTTGTATAATGTTTTCCTTTATGAACACTTTTCTAAATCTTCCACGGTTAAAGACCATTCCCCTTTACACCTAAGAGTTTAGTTTACAGTGTGATGGTCAGAATAGACCTTTGGACACAGGGCAGTTTTTTTGTTGTTAACATACTGACACAGACCAATCCTTAGTTTTGGTTTAGATAGGGAAATTTCTCTTAGAGCAGGGTCAGTGAGGCCTTTTCCCAACCCCTTTTATTTTCAATAAATCTCTTTAACCAAACACATGGAAAACTTTTTTACGACTTTCATTCCTGACTCCTCACAGAAGGTATGATTCAAATTTATGAAAGCTTCCTGATTTGCCACTCTTTGCCCTCTTTTCATTTTGTTTATTGCTACTGAAAGTTGTCCCATCTGTCTTGGGTTAGTAAACTCTTCTTTTGCTTGGACTTCAACATCGTAAAGCAAGAGTTGAACTGACTGAAATGCCTTGTCAAAATTGTAGAAGCCCATTGGGTTACCACCTAGACCTGACCAAACTTTGATATTAATAAAATCTCAATGACTTGAAAATCCATGGAGAACATCACTATCCAGATAAAACCAGACATCTCTAATGATCCAACAATCAATATCCAAATGGTTTATCGATCTAGTATTTATACAGCACAGCTTGCACCAAAGGTATCATGGCGCTTAAAAGATATTGATAGACAGACTATAGAGTTACATAAACAAATCAGATTTAAGTCGGGATTTGATCAATAGTTTTATCGCCAATTGAAATGTTTAACATGCACCTGCTACATAGGAAAGGTTTAGAATTTTTGGTTTCCAGACCAACTTCCCATTTATTTGTCAAATTAGAGCAGGGAATGGTCGAATCTTTTTGGCATGGATCAAACAGTGCTTTGCTTGTGAAATGTTTTCCATTGTTTAGACAGACTCTGGCAAGCATGGGATCTTTCCCTCCATTTATCTGAATAGGAAAGAGTGTGTGCTTGTCTTTTTCTGGATATCGGTCAAATTTTGACTGTATTTTTCTGGACTCTTTTCAGGAGCACTTTGGATTTCTTTGGTGTCCTCTTGAAAACAGACATTCAATGTATCTCCTTCCAATGTGGAAAATCATCTGCTGTTAGGAGGGAGATGCATTTTTAGGAGATGGGATGACGTATCCTCACTCCTCTGTTCTCCTATTAGGATGAAGGTGATTTCTGGAACCTGATTATTTTGAAAATGAACTTCAATTTGTTTGGAATCTGTTCAAGCAAGTGACAAGTACAATTTAGGCTGACATAATTGGTACTTTCTTCAGCTTGATGGGGCAATTGTGCTGGTTCCAGAGAACTTAGCTGACAAAATCAATCAGAGGGGACGCCCTATGAAGATCATTCTCCAGTAAACAGGGTGTATTCACTGGAGTCACAACTATCACTTGATGTTTCAGACGGTGTCAAACAGTTTTCATTTTCATATCTGCAATCCCTTTTACAGAAATATCCTTTCCGTCACAATTGTGGAGTTCTCCTAGAAGAGGTTTGAAAGGCATTTTATGACTCTCCACCTCCTTCCCAGGTTGAGTCTATCAAAGGTTTGTTTTGAAATCAAGGTTGCCTGTGACCCTGTGTTTACCAAAGCTGATAAATCACGCAGACCTTCTATTTGGTCAGGAGAATATAATCTACCTTCTTTATACTCTATTTTACAAAGAAAGTGTGAGTTACTAGACAGCTCAGCATGAATTTTCTTGATGTCATTTATTTCTAGGGCATAACCTTGGGTCCCCTGTGTATGCACTTCCTTCTTTGAAGTCAGGATCATGAGAGGGGACTCGGGAACCTGTCAGAATGAACACGCATTTGGAGTTAAGAAATGGAGTAGGTGTATCCCTCTGTTCACAGAGTCTTTATTGTCTTCTCTTTTCAGAAGACACTCTACAGAATACTGCAGGACGGACGGTACCACTACTATTTCTGGATTTTCTGGGCTTATCATATCTGTATTATAAGATTGGCTTTCATATCTAGGAGATTCATTGCACTTATAAATCCCTTTTTCAAAATGTTCAGATTCAGGGTCTTCTATTTTTACCCCCTTTTCATTAGGAGCTGTCACTCCGTCTCTGAATGAGAAGCCTTCCTTTTAAGGGTTTTCTGTGTACTCCCTTGTCTCAATGGTGATTATTTTATTGTTCTTTTCTTGAAATGTCACTTTTTTTCTCTGTTCTATTGGTTCAATTTCCCAATGGAAAGAGTTATCACTACTATTTACTTGTATTTATTTATTTAATTCAGCGGTCGTTGTATGGGCCAGAAAGTAAGCTTTCTCTAAGTCTTGGCATGTCTTTTCCTACATATTCCCTTTTTCTTCTTCCACTAGGACATGGTTACTGAGATTGTTTGCCTCTTGTTATTGTCCACCCATGGCACCAGACCCGGACATGAGGGCAGTTTAGGGAACACTGGTAGTCCGAGGGTTCTGTTGGACCCTCAATATTTGTCCCACATTCTGAATCAATTGCTTCACCTGTCGCTCAAACTGAGGGATATTTTCTCCTCCCTCCGAACCATTTGGAAGTCTTGGGACATACATTTGTTGCTCTCTGGAAGGGCAGCTATCTCTCCCAGCAAAGTAACTGAGGTGTGGTTGAAAGTTACCACTATAGACTTCATTTCTGGGTATCTATTCCCTTGATTCTGGGCTCTATTGTCCTGGAATCTAGGAGGAGGAGGATAGTTAATTTGAACATTTTGATTTAGAGGGGGTGTTAGATTTTGTTCCCATGAGAAATTCTTATTAAGATTTCCAGGGGGAACTGTCCCTTGATTTCGATTCCTGCCCAGCTGTGGAGGAGTATATCTGTAGACCATGATGGTCCGAGAACCCAGGTACCATGGGACTATGTATGTATGAGTATCAGAAGGGTCGGTATTTTGGAACTCTGCTTGAGTATCGCTCGAATGGGACTGTACAGATGGCCTCCTCTGTTTTTCATTCCATTTGGTGGTGGGAGGAGCATTCTTCAAACCCCTTGATTGCAGATCCAAAGGGGGGGGGCACTCTTCACCTCTGCAGGCTTTTGGACCTAATAGAGACATGTATCTTGTGAAATCACCCATTCAACACTTTCTGAATCATCGAAGCCTATCACTAATTGAGTGACAATGTATTTTGGGAGTGTATGGAAACATTTTGTTATGAACTGCTTGCTATTTTATTTACCCGCCGAGAAGTTTGTGCCAATGCACACATCAACTCTTGGGCAAATTCTCTCAGACATTTGTCCTCGTCACACACACAATACTGTATTGTAAGAGGATTCAATTCAACACTACAGCTAAGTCAACGCCTAGTCTATAATACTGAATGAAAACCCTTATTGATATATCTTTATGTCCAGTTCATGCGTTCTGGATGACTACCCCTATATAACACCCCTCTCTTGGAATCCTCCTGACCCCACTGAGCCAAGAAGTAGTTCTGTTTTGCAAGTTAAAAGGTTTATTTGATAATTTAAACAATAGATATATATATCAGACTTTATAATAAATTAATAATTGAATATCACACTTAATCTGATATGATAAAGATTAACAACGGAGAATCTGGCACTAGCACACTTCTTGATAATCACTAAGGAGTTGACATGAAATGGATAAGATAGCAACAATACTTTTATGGTTTCAAATGGATGCAATGTGGAATGAAATGCAGTACAGAAAATAACTTGATAGGATTTCAGCAAAAGACAATGTAATCACTTTCTTGGACAATTCACCCCCCCTTTTATGCAATGCAGGGAAATGGAAGGGAGGCACACAATTCTCAGAAATGCAATTCAAATGTAATTCAGTTCACCCAGCAACTTAGACTACAGAAGTTGAAAACACAGGCCCAAATGCTTTTAAATGTGCTGGCAATGAAGAAAAAAAATATGCTAAAATGGTTTTAATTCCCTCTAGAGGTTTAGGGTGAGTGGTATCTAGTTAATATTAGTTTAGGCTCACTCTAGCAGTGATGCAGGGATAGTTTTTATGAGGCAAACGATTTTTTTTAGAGGAAAGCAAAAGCAGCTATCTTTTTGCAAGTGGAGAAATTTTCAAATCGCGGCAAAATTCGCGAATGCTTCTGGCACGATTACAAAGGAACTACAAGGGCTAGCAATATCGTTTTGGGGTCCTAGGAAAGCCTAGGATCTCAGCTTCCAGATGAAAGTTACTGCAAGTCTCTAGCACAAACGGTCGCGGAGATATGAGCGATTAAATAAAGGTCGTTTTTCAGATTGAAATTTTAAAGTTCACAAAGACAAGTGCAGCTTGCAACTAGCAAATCACAGGTGACAGCTTTACAAATGACAGGTGACAGTTAGGAGGCAGTTCTACTTAGATTAAAATAGCTTGAATTATATTATTTTAACTAAGAGATTGGTTCTGCACAGTGTGCTACGTACTCACACTATATTCTTGAATTAAATGGGCCTCACCACGGATCTGGTCAGGTTTTAGACTGGACTCTGGTCTCTGCACTTCACAGTGATCTGGGTCAGCTCTCTCTGGTTCTGCTAACAGGTCAGCTTTACTCTGCTGGTCTGGTCTGGGTCTCTGAAGGTTGATGGAGGTAAAGTATGGATTTTCCCGGCAGAGCTTCCAGCTGCAAATGGATTTGAAGGTCCCTATCTGTCCTGTCTCTCTGCTTTTATGTGTTTTTAAAATGGGTGTGTGTGAGCAGCATCACTAGCCAGCCCCTCTCCACTTATCATTGGCCAAGCTTTCATGTCTCCCCTGATTGGGGGAGCTAAGTTGTGTCAGAGTGATGTCATTTTACAGCCTGCAGAAAGTCCACTCCTCCTGTCAACTTGCACACAAATCTAGATTTGAACCAAATACATATTTCATAGCTACACAGTGGTTTGAAATTACATGCACCCATCACATATCACAGGAGGTATCCCCTGTTCCAACTCTGCTCTTCCTGGGGGCTTGCATTCAGAAATGGCAATATTTTGCACTTTTTAACTGGTTTGCAATACCGGACATTACCCCAAATTTACACACATGAGCGCAAGGAGGATGGACATTAGTTGATGAAGTGTCAGATTTTTCACATGCACACATTTTGAGTAATATCCTCTTTTCCGCTAAAACCCCCCTGAACATGCCACCGGTTCTAAAAACCTCTTAAAATGTAGGCAGAAAAATCACAAGAATTATGGTGTCATTTAAATAATTTTCACAAGTCCGCTCTATGAGTTATTCATCTTTTTCTAAAACCATATTCTGGCTATAGAGGTGTGTCTTTTCATGTCACATGGTACAGAAACCAGTCTTTCCAGTTTCTGCCAAGCTCAGAGACCCTGCCCCTCCCAGCTTCTGCCAAGAGGAAGCTCCATTTATGACTCCCGCCAATAAAACATTTGCCTGAGTCAGGACAGGGCTTTGTTCAGAGCTCCTGTATTCTGTGGGGGCTCCCCTTAATTCAATTATCAGAGAGATGGCATATCCTTAGTGTGGCCAGCAAAAGGCAGATAGGCCTGGGAACACAGCTGTGACTCAAGTTTCACTCCTGATGTGGGGTAGTTGCCAGGCAAAATTGGAATCTCTTTAAGCCAGTTTTTAGCTACATGTCATTTCTGTTCCCCAGTTTTCTGCATTCAAATAAAACTAAACATTTTTACATATGCAGCTAGAATGCTGATTCTAAGTTCAAAACTATGACATTTAAACAATTGCAACCTATGTGACACTCAGAAATAGGTCACTCAGTCAATTTAAACATTTAGATTTGTAGTGTCTTTCAGTCCAAATTTACTTAAACTGCTGAAATCCACAGCTCAGCCAGTCTTGCTATAAACCTTCAAGTCACTTCAGAATATAACTTTACATTGGATCCACCTCTCAGTAAGTCTTTCTTTGGCTTGCTTTTGGTTCATTTATTCAGTTTTCTACAAAAAGTAAAATCTGGTGTTGTTTTAAAATGCCGGCTTTTGGATAGTGGTGAGTTCTGGTACTGCACCCCTTTTTGGGATTTAAGAAAATGAATTCCCAACAGTTATGGGTTTGCTTTTGGCAATCAGCATTGCCATTCCCAATGGTTTCAGACTACTGTGTGGGTAGTCCACTGGTGGTTTTAGGCAGTGTCCTTCTGTGCCCATAACATCGGCAAAAATGAGTGGCAGCCTATTCTTCATGCATTTCCCTGTGCATTTTCTGGGAAGCTCTGGCCATCATGATGTTTTCCATGTCAGTACTGCACAGTTTTGAGGTAGGGCTCGGATGCATGGGTAAATACATCCCACAAGCCCCCCTCTTGCGATGGCCATTCTATTTCACGAATGGGACTCGCAAGACCTGGGATGTTTCCTCATCTTCTTCCAATAGATGGCACAGTTCAGCATCTTTTTCTCCATCCGGTCGGATCGATCGGTTCTCCTCGCCGGTCCTGATGGGAAAATTGGGCGGTACCCCGGGCCCGTTGCGTCTCTGCTCCCGGTCTCCGGATCGTCCTCCTTGTCCCGTCTCCAGGTTTTCTTTCTCCTAGGACGACAAAGGAAGAGCGGCAATACCTATTCATAGACGTTTTTTCCACCACTGTTGAGATAGTGGGGCAGCATATGCATTTCATCATAACGAAACATTACATTCTTATTTTGAAAAAAGAACAGTATAACTAAGGGACAGTTTCATGCAAATCACAATATTTTAGAGACTAGATGTGGTATGTTTTATGGTTGGAACTGAATTAGTCTGAGACAGTACCCGCTAGGATTCCAGAGGATTCCTCCAGTTGTTGCAGAGTGTGCCTGGGATGGCAACATTTCAACTGGTTTATGTGGACCCACTTGTCTTCCCCCGCTGCCAAAGGACCTTTGGGGACGTGGATTTTGTAGGCCACCGGGGAGATCGTGTCGATGATCTCAAAGGGTCCCTTCCATGTAGGCAAAAATTTCCGCTGTTTTGCCTGGTTTCTTTGGAAGTTGTATAGATAGACCCGGTCCCCCACCTGATATTCCTTCCTGGAAGTCTTCAGGTCATAGTGGGTCTTCATGCTATCAGCCGATCTTTCTAGATTCCGCTGAGCGTAAGCAAAAGCATGTTGGAGGTGTTTCCTTAAATTCTCCACATACTCATGAGTTGTGGAGGCATTTATCAGTGTCTGCTCTTGGGTCCTATAGAGCAAATGCTGCGGAAGCACCATCTTGCGCCCAGTCATCAACTCAAATGGTGACATTTTGGTTGCAGATGAAGGGGTAGATCTGATGGCCATTAGGACCAGAGGTAATCGGATATCCCAACTTGGCCCAGAATCTGCCACAAACTTCTTTAATATGCTCACAATGGTTCGGTTATATCTCTCTACTGCCCCAGACGAAGCTGGCCTGTAAGCAATATGCAACTTCCTTTTGACCCCCAGTATTTCCCACATCTTTGTCATTACTTCACTGGTGAAGTGGCTACCCCTGTCTGACTCAATCCTTTGAGGTAGACCAAAACGGGAAAAGATGTGGTTAATCATCAAGGCAGCTGCCGTTTCTGCCTTGCAGTTTGGGGCTGGGAGACATTCCACCCACTTGGTAAACAAGCATGTCACAGTCAACATGTACTTATTCCCCCTAGCAGAGCGAATCACGGGGCCTACAAAGTCGATTTGTAAATCTGACCATGGCAGTGTCATCCCCCGCTTTTGGAGAGGCGCACGGTGTGAGTGGGATGATGGCTGAAATTGTGCACACACAAGACACCCCTTCAAGTATTGGTCGAGGTCCTGCCCCATGTGTGGCCAGTATGCAACCTCTCTTAAGATTTCCAATGTTGTGTGAAACCCCCTATGACCGGCGGTGGCCGCATCATGGGCGTGACTTAACATCAGGCTTCGGAATGAGGTAGGAACCACCCACTGATCGTGGCCAGCTTTGGATTTCCTTACCAGCAAACCGTCTTGGATTCGGAACATTTTTGGACATTTCATCAACACTCTTAGGTCCTCTTTCCCAATGTAATCGGTATCCGTCAGGGGAAAGTTCTCAGGGTCCTCAATGTGCTGGTAAAATTTACCAATTATTGGATCCCCCTTCTGAGCGGTAATCAAATCAGCATCAGGGGTCTCCTTACTCCATTGTGCAATTGAAAGGTCATTGTGAGCATTTGTCTGGGACCTAGTGATAGCAGTGACCTGGATTTCCCCCAACAGGGACTCAATCTCAATTAGATCCCCTTGGATGGCCCCGGTTTTGGCCAGCTGATCAGCTAAGTCGTTTCCAGTTTTGTCTGGTCCCTCTACTTTGGAATGACCCTTGATCTTTTTCCAATAGATGGTCATCTCATTCGAGGTGACCAGATCGTCAATGTTTTGGATCAACTTCCCATGTTTCAAGGGTTTGTTATTAGCACATAACATGCCTCTGGTTTTCCAATTAACCAGGTGCTCCACGAACCCGTTCCGTACATAATCCGAATCTGTGATTATGACCAGTTCGCGGAGTTGATGCTGGACAGCAGTGAGGATGGCTTGATGCACAGCCATCAATTCTGCCACCTGACTACTTCGGGGACCAATTTTGTATCCAGCGGAGGGTTCTGGGGACTCATTCACCCATGCATTCCCTACGCCGGCCACCAGTTCTTTCTCCCCGTTGTTGTCAACATGGTACGAGCATCCATCCACATAGACAGTGGGCATTCCCTCACACTTGTCCTCTTCAAAGACTTGGTGTGGGGAATTAAGGTATGCCTCCATGTTGTCCTTGATTTTTAGACTTTCGTCCTCGAGACAGTTTTCTCTGGCACAATCGTGCAAGTCAGCCAGACCTTGCGCGAGGGGACTCTTCTTGTTTTGGCCATATCTGACCTCTACAGGAAAGCCTTGCATTGACAGAATCCAGGAAGTAATTCGGGAATTACTCACATTTCCGGCCCGGATTCTGTCACTTTGGAGATATTGCAGAGGCTGGTGTGGAGTCTCCACTATGATGTGTTCCCCCTGGATAAACGGGCGGTAATTCTTCAATGCCCACACCGTCGCCAGGAGTGCCTTCTCACAATCGTTGAATTTTTCTTCCACAGAGGATAAAGTTTTGCTCGCATAGGAGATTACTTTATTGACCTTGTCATGCTTTTGGTATAATACTGCCGTCAAGCACGTATTAGAGAACCCCGTCTCCAGGAAGAACTCCTTGTTTCTGACAGGGTAAGCTAGGCAAGGCGCTTGTGAGAGGCTTCTTTTGAGTTGTCTTACAGCCTCGGATTGTTCTGGACCCCATTCCCACTTGACCCCCCCTTTCAGGAGATGAATCAGGGGTCTGGTGATCTCTGCGTAGCCCTCAATGAACTTTCTGCTGTAATTAGTCAGTCCAAGGAGGCTCCTTAGTTCCCGCAGAGTTGTGGGGTCTTTCAGTTTCTGAAGTGCTTCCACTTTCTTTTCCTGGGGACAGAGACCCTGAGGAGTAATCTCATGCCCCAAGAAATTAACACGGGTTCTACACCACTGTGCTTTCTGAAAGGAAAGTTTTGCTCCGGCGGCCCTCAACTGTGTCAGAACATAACGGATCTCCACTATGTGTTCCTCCACAGATGAACTTTTGATGAGGACATCATCTACATAAGCCAGGTTACCCCTTGCACCCAAGTCGGGCATGGCCTTGTGTAGAAAAATGTTGAATTCATTGCCGGAGTTGAGGTATCCGAAGGGAGTCCGGGTCCATGTATACTGCTGGCCCCCAAAGGTAAAAGCCAGCTTGTATTGGTCCTCCCTACTGACAGGCACGGTCCAGTATCCATTGGTCAGGTCTATTGCTGTGAATACCTGTGACCCCTGGATCTGGGCCAGCCCTTGGTCAATGTAGGGCAGAGGCCATCGGGAAGTATGGACCCGTTTGTTGAGCTCCCTGAGGTCAGCGCAGAGTCTCCACTGGCCGTTCGGCTTCAATATTCCCAGCACCGGGTTATTGAAGGTGCTGTGGACTGGACGGATTATTCCCCTGGACTCAAGGTTCTTAATTATTTCAGTAAGGGACTCCATGGATGCGAGAGGCAAGCGATATTGCTTCACAAACACAGGAGTCATGCCAGGGTCCATGGGGATTGTTGTTGTGTGGATGTCGGTGCGACCACAGTCATATGAGTCTACCGCAAAGAGATCTTGGAAATCCAAGAAAACTTGTTTCAACTTTTGCTTTTGTTCCAGAGTCACACAGGCATCAGCTAGGTTGACTCTCTCTTCCACCATCTGCCTGAAGCCTGGAAAGACTTCTGGTTTGGCTATTTCAGCGGCCTCCTCCAGCTGGGTGGAGAAGTCCCTGGTCAGAGTGCTGATTTGGACTGGAGGCTTCAGGTGGGAAAGGCAGCCCTCATGCACCTGGAAAATCACCTCATCCCTCCTGAAGTCACAAGTCACATCTTCCTTACCATAAGGGCAAGAAGTGTACACCAGGAAGTTCCCCCCATGCCGGGTAAAAATCCTGTCTGGTGTTGTATTGTCCTCACTGTCACTGTCAAAACAGTCCTTGGGGATTGGTCCTAACAGTTCATTTACTAAGTCGATGGAAAAATGTCGGTCATCAACCGCCATTCCAATAATGGTGCCTGCGGCTGGAGTAATACTCTTCAAGTCGCTGTTATCCACCTCTATTGGAATGGTGTCATGTTCTATGTTGACTAATGGAGTTGGGTTTACCCCCAACCCTTGCTGTTGGAGAGAAGCGTTTAGATGTATGTAAGCATCAGGGTTTTGCAAATATTGTCCTCTTTTAGCTTTCACTTCCAGGGAGAATTGTCGGGTCCTTTCTGGGATGGTGACTTCCTCTTTAATCTGAATTTCAACTGCATAAGGTAGCAAATGAGCTGACCTAAATGCTTTTTCTGGATCATCAAGGCCCATGGGATTATCCGCTAATCGGGACCAAGCTTTGAAGTTTATTAGGTCCAAACTAATGGCAAAGCGATTGAGAATGTCACTGCCTAAATAAAAGGCGGCAGTGACGTCTCGCATGACCCAACAATTATGGACTATGCTCTTGTTGCCAATGGAGATTTTGAGCATACACCTGCTTGGCAGGAGATGTTTGGAATTAGGTGCTTCCAGGTCCATTTCCCATTTGTCTATCAGTTTGAAGGTGGGAATGGCTGGATCTTTTGGGAGTTGGCGAAACATGGCTTCACTGATGAAGCTTTTACCATTGTTCACACACACTCGAGCGAGAACAGAGTCCTTCCCATCATTTAACTGGACAGGGATGAACAACTGCTCTCCAATTTGCTGAATCTCAGCCAGGCTCTGAGCTGATTTCACATCTTTCTGGACTATAGGAGTGGGAGTTTCTGATTGTGGATTAGTAAAGAATTTCAGGGTGTTTCCTTCCAGTGTGGAATACCACCTTAAACTGGAAGGAAGGTTGATTTTCAGAAATAGAGAGGAACCCCCATCACCAGTCTGTTGTCCTACTGCTATTACTGTCACGTCTGGAATCTGGTTGTTCTGGAAGTGAAATTCTACTTGGTCAGATTTTTGTTCAACCATGTGGCAGGTGCCGTTTAAACTAACATGGTTGACACTCTGTTTTAATTTTATTGGTCGGCTAGTGTGGGTCCAGAGGACCTTGTTTACGCAATCTATTAGGGGTGACAACCTTCTCAGGAGGTCATTCCCTAGTAAACAAGGGGTGCCCTCTGGAGTCACAACTATGACCGGGTGTTTCAACTTGTGTCGCCCAATTTTGATGTCCAAGTCTGCAGTCCCCTCGACGGGAATTTCCTTCCCGTCAAAGTTCTGCAGTTGTCCAGGAAGTGAGGTGAGAGGAATTTGGTAATTCTCTCCCCTTCCTGCATTCAGTTCGTCAAAGGCCCTTCTGGACAGAAGGGTAGCTTGAGATCCAGTGTCCACCAGTGCCAAAATTGTACCCTGCCCCTGTACTTGTACCGGGGCATAGTATCTTCCCTCCTTCTCCTTAAGGGGGCACAGATAATGCACATTTTTGGACAACTGGTGGGCTAACTTTCTGGTTTTGGACATCGCTGGCGAAGAGATTTGGGCGGAATTCTGTGGAGAGCCTTGGGAATCTGAAAGAAAAATTTGGCAACTGGAGATCAGAGCCATTGTGGGTTGCCCTGGCTCCGGTTCCGGGCCGCCCCCCCCTTTTTGGAGGCAGTCACCAGGATGGGTTTGAACCAGGGGATTTTCTTGCTGTTGGTTCTGGGATGAGATGGTGGGCGGCGGTAGCTCAGTCTCCACATCTCCCCAGTCTGGACTTGCATCCCTAGGGACCCATTTTTCTTTGGGAGGAGTTCCCCCCTCTCTGAAGGAGAAGATCCTTTTCCCAGGATCCTCTGAGGATCCCTCTACCTCAAATTGGAAGATCTGTACCTCCTCCTCAAACTGTGTTTGTTTGGGTCTTTTGTTTCTCCTACCCCCCCTCTGCTCCTTAGGAGGCAGACTTTCAGGGGCAAGAGATTTTGTTTCCGGTTCCTGGGTTTCCAGGGGCTGTTTACAAGTGAGGAAGGAAGCTTCCTCCAAGGCTTTACACCCCCCTTCCCCTTGTGCCTCCTCCCTGGGAACCGGTGAGTTATCGGGGTGCTGCCCCCGTCATTGTTCTGGAGCACCAGGTCCAGAGTTGGGTGCGTTCTGCGCCGGCACCCCCATCTGAGGGTTCTGCTGAGCCCTCAGTATGTGACCCAGATCCCGCGCCATGTTTTGAACCTGGCGCTCTAACTGGGAAACCCGCTCAGGCTGATACGGGGCCCTGTTTTCTCCCCTGGGCTGATCCCGGGAAGGGTAGCTATACCTTCTTTGGTAGTACCCCGGATTGGGAAGATTTGGGTACCCCTCCAACCTTGGCCTCCCCTCTCCCGGATTAGGTTGTCTGGGCTCAGGGAATTGGGGAAAGAAGGATGGATGATTTTGGGGTTGGAAATTGGGTGGATACCTGGGGAAAAAGTTCTGCCCAGGATTTGGAGAATTTCTGCCCTCCTGTGGGAAGTTGGGAGGGAAGTTCCCTGGGTTAGGTGCTTGGCTGGATCCCCCCCTTGGGCTGGAGGAGTCCACACATAACCCAGGATGGGTCGATTTCCCTTGTAACGGGGACTTACATAATCAGGAGAGCGAGGGACCCCATTTGTGGGGCTGCCTCCCTGGCTCCCTGTCTGTGACTGGCCCGAGGACCTTCTGGGCCTAGCATTATTAGGTGCAGGTAGGTTTTTAGGCCCCTCCATCTCCAAATCCAAAACAGGGGTGACCTTTACCTCTGCCACCTTGGCAGCAGCAGGGGTGCTGTTGGCTTTGGGGTTTTTCTGGGCATTACTTTTGCTATCTACCTGTTTCTGCACCTCATAGATCCGGGTAGCCTGTTCAATGACCCAGTCTAAAGATCTTTTCTCATGAAAATCCCTCACGAGCTGGGTCATTATGTATTTGGGCAAGGCATGAAAAAATGTATTAATGAATTCTCTACTGTCTGTGCGCACCCTTCTGGTGGTCTGCGCAAAAGCACGTTTCAGTTCTTGCACAAATTCTTGTGGGGCCTGATCCTCCCCACATTGCAAATTGTAGGCTGCCTTGCGAGCCTCTTGAGGATTTCTGTGAACAGAAAAATGTTTCAAGATGGCCGCCTTATAGGTGGACCATCTTAAATGATTTTGGTCCTCCAGCCCCGCAAAGAAACTGGAGTATTCCGGGGAGAAGGTCCACTTTACATGTTGAATACAGCTTTGGCTGTCCTTCAAATGGAAAGTCTCCATCATTTGCTCAAACAACTCTAAGTGCTCCCAAACAGAATACTTAGCGTTCTTATGGTAAGGCGTGATGACGCTCCTGATCGCCTTAATCTGCTTTAAGGGGTCCTTAAGCAAGGCCCTTTTTGCCTTATTGGCCTTTTTGGTTCGGGTAACCCTTGTCCATTCATCCTCTGACTCAGAGGCACTGCTCCCAGAGGTTCCTGTCTGCTCTTCCAGGTTTTCCCGGATTCTGCGAGCCTGGGAATGGCTGGCCGAATGTGGGGACCTGGTCTCCTGTGTCCTGCGCAGTTCAGAGGAGTCTTCAGATTCCTCCTTGCTGCCAGGATTTGATGGGTACCCCCCCCACTGACCTAACTGGGCAGAGGTTTTCAGGATGCCCTTAATGGGCCTACTCTCCTGGGGTTCCCCATTAAATTGCACTGTGCTGGGGTGCCCATACCCGGATGCCCGCCCCTCCATACCTGGGTGGTACTGGCCTATGAGCCCCATACTTTTGTCTGGATAGTAGTCTGCCATCCCTGTGGCCCGGTGCTCATGTGCGCCAGGGAATATGGGGGTGGCAGAGTCCAGTGACTGAGAGGTATGAGGGCCTCTGGTACTAGGGCTCCTGAGGTTATGCTCCGGAGCTTCCCTTTCCCAGCGAACCTCATCTCTATCTGCCCCTGCTCCCTGTTGCAATGCAAGAGCCTGCATTTGTGTCTTCAGTTCCTCAGTTAAGGCCTTACTAGACTCTATCAGTCTCTCCTGCATCGCTACCTGTTGCTGGAGCCTATCATTGTGCTGGCAGAGAGCCTCATTCTCTCTCTGTGTTTCCTCATTGGTCCTGGAGCACTGGGCCAGTCTTTGCTGCAGGAGGGTTACCTCCTGAGCTGTGTCCCTATTGGCCTGCTCCTTTCTTGCTAGAGCATCCTCCACCCTCCTGGTGTGCTCTAACAAGTTCTGGTGTTCTTTTTGGAGGTCACCCAGTCCCTGGTGGACCAGGTGATTTTCTTCCATTTTTCTTTTTAAATGGCAGACTTCCTGGCCTAAGGCGTCTCTTTCCTGACTAAGAGCCTGCATTTGTGCCGCCAGGTCGTCCCTCTGCCTTTGAAAGGCACCAGCTTTCTGGCGTTCTTCATCAAACTCTGCCTGGGTATCCAGGTCTTTCAAAATCAGCTTGTTGCTCTCTACCTTCACTCTATCTAGATGACTTTGCAGGGTGGCTACCTGCTCCGTGCATGCCCTGTTAAAGTCTAATTGTTGCTCCAGCTTTTTCTGGCTCTGCAGTAAGGAGTCCAAACTGTCTTGGTGCTCCTTCTGCAGGGCCAGAAATCTAGTATCCTGGTCAGCCTTTTCCTGTTGCAGTATATCCATGTCCTCTTTTATTTTAATGATATACTGCCTACTGTCATTTTCTGACTCCTGGCTCCTCTGCAGCCTCTGCTCAGAAGAGTCCAGATCAGATTGGGCCTTCTGTAATGCCAGCAGTTGCCTACTCACCAAATCTTGGCCTTCAGCACATTTGTCCTGCATGGCTCCCATATGTAAATATAAATATGCCGCTACCCTGGCAATCTTGTTGTGCTCATCCTTGGCCTTAGAGGACATATATAGTTCACTCAGGGCCACATGTAAGGGACCCTGGTCTCTCCATATATCTGACCCTGTTTCCGTGATTTGGGGTGTGATGGCCTGCAACCAGCCTGTTTGGTCCTGGTGAGTCCACTCACCTCTCACAAATAACTTATGTAAGAAGTGCTCTCTGGCTATTTTCATGTCTACTAAGGTCGTCATTCTAGAGATTGGTCTCTGTCCTGACTTACAGAAGTTTGTATTTTATTTTTGCAAAACAGACCTTTTTCTTAGAGCGTTCCTTTGAGAAGTGCTTTACAGCGTAACACAGCGTGTGCTCCGACCGGATATGTGTATCTGGTCAGCTGGCATGCTGTATTAATCTGCACAAGTGATAGATCTAATCCAAACGTCCGGCACAAGCCCCCAATTTGTAAGAGGATTCAATTCAACACTACAGCTAAGTCAACGCCTAGTCTGTAATACTGAATGAAAACCCTTATTGATATATCTTTATGTCCAGTTCATGCGTTCTGGATGACTACCCCTATATAACACCCCTCTCTTGGAATCCTCCTGACCCCACTGAGCCAAGAAGTAGTTCTGTTTTGCAAGTTAAAAGGTTTATTTGATAATTTAAACAATAGATATATATATAAGACTTTATAATAAATTAATAATTGAATATCACACTTAATCTGATATGATAAAGATTAACAACGGAGAATCTGGCACTAGCACACTTCTTGATAATCACTAAGGAGTTGACATGAAATGGATAAGATAGCAACAATACTTTTATGGTTTCAAATGGATGCAATGTGGAATGAAATGCAGTACAGAAAATAACTTGATAGGATTTCAGCAAAAGACAATGGCCCTCATTACGACCCTGGAGGAAATCGAAAAATGATGGCGGAAATGCAATACCGCCATCGAATAGCGCTCAGTGCGATTATGACCCGTCACCGTAAAGTACGATGCCATTAGCGACACCGTAGTGAACGCCAACGCTAACTGCACCAAGTACGCGCGCGCGCGCCATGCCAAACCGTAATTAGCACCATGGCGCAAGGGTACGCGAATTCCGACCCTAGCGGACATGTACTTAACGCCATCAAGCACGGCGGAAAGTACCATTCCGCCATGGTGAGAAGTACGGCATCGCGAATCAACCGTAAACGGCCCCACTGAGTGCCTGTACACCGCTCCCTGGCCACATAGTACAACTCCCCGTAGGTGCAACGAAGTCCCAATGCAACCAGTGAAATGTACAAGTCACCCATGCATGCCAACGAACAAAAGAATCACAAGAGGGGCCAATGGGAGCTGCAGGGCACAGATGGCACGAATACAGAAGCTATACCAATGGACATGACCTCAGTCTCCCACCAAGAAACGCACGCAAACACAGGCACCTGTGACCAGCAATATTACGATAATCACATCATTCCACCAATCCACCTGGCTGACCGGCATCTGTTACACAAAACCTAATCCCCCGCCCCTGAGCATGACATCATTCAAACAGTCATATTGGCAGCCCTCACCCCTGACCTCACTGGGCTTCGTAGGCAAACGCGCCCAGCACAGTACCACGCAACTATACTCCGAAGCTGGAACCCAATGCAGATCTCCTCACAATACATCGCTCCCCAAATAGGAATATGCCACATCACTTGCAAAGAAGAACGCTACACGGCCCATATCAGAATAGAAATTTAATGCACAACAAATTCACCAAGCCCATACAGCCATTAGGCCATGAACTCCAAAACACATTTCACCATTGTGGGCTGCATCCGCAATAAATGACCAGCTACTTCTTGTGTGACGCCCTGTTCCTTCATGGTACACAGGGGCTACATTCTCGTATGAAAAGGCAACATGGAAGCGCCTAGAACCGCAGGGCCGTCCCAATAGGGAGGCACTAGTCCAGCTGAAAGGCCGAAATGTTGCTCCGAGCCACTAGTACTGCGTAAGGGCATGTGGCCCATTGGCAATCGTCCCATAAGATCGTAATGCTGCTCCACTGATTAACACGAAGCAGCAGGTGTCGGGAGTAAAACCCATCTGCAGGAGTGGCATACAGATGGCAGTGGCAAAAGGGGAGGAGATACCTGTCAACCAAAAGAAAAGAAAAAGAATAGAATGGCCATCAGAACTACATTCGAACAACTCACTTCAATGATCACACTAGATCCACAGCCATATGCATGCTAGCCCACTCCAAAGGATCATCACCACCCCAAAACCACTTGCGACTCATAACTATCCATATCGAGGTGAAAACACCATCACAAACGAGTGTACCTGTGCATGCGTCTGTGAAAACAGAATCCATCAGATGGGATTGGTAACGTGCATGGACACAAGTGTCTGAAGGCGCGTCGAGACAGGGAGGGCTCAACAAGGCCAGATAGACGATGGTCCCACTATGGCAGCCCTGCATCACATAGCGCAGGGGAGGCGGACAGATTCCAAGAAGCCCTGTACATGGCAAACACCGTATCAAATCATCTGTCCATGCATCCATTCATCATTCCCTCATCCCGTAATGATAACGCCTGTTTCCATACTCACATAACATGTGAGAATTCCATTGAGTCTGTGCGTTATGCAGCCTGCAAAATCCACTGTGCCCCAGCCCGTAATTCCAGTGTTGTGAAGTAACATGTATTTGGGAACGTCCGGCCTCATCATCCACTTCGCTATTGCGCATCCCAAACTATTCATATCAATCATTGCATCCTCGCCATGGCCCCTGTCCCAAGGACACTGAACAATAGAACGTTATATTTGCAGTCAGACCTGTGGGCATCTCCTCGCCGCTAGCTGAAGACCGAAAGCGCCGCCCTTCGAATTCCTCATTTGCAACATCACGTCGAAAAGGCATCTGTGGCCGCTTGAAATCACAAATTAATCCATCTAGTGCGGCTGTGTGTGAAAATGGCAACTGCCTTCACTCACAAATGGGACGCCCCGCCCGTCGGTGAACCTCGGTACAGTGATGCATGAGGGTCCACCGTTACTCGAGTACTACGTTCCACTGACCCTTCACAAGTCTGTTCGCGACTGCAAAGAATGCATGTGAAACAATGGGACCATAGCCGAATGAACATATCAACCAATGTTACACGGCCATCGGGTACTAATACATGATTGTAATAGCAAGATGCCATTCCTCGAATTGCAGCGTTGTGTGCGGGACGTGCTCGCCCAAAGGGGAGAGCAGCTTGCACAGGTGGAATGAATCACCACAGGTGGAGGCCATACAGCCTGAAAACACATAAATTGCACACCCAGTCTCCTCCCACAACCACACCCACTCCGAAATGCTACCGGCAGGACTCGCGATGTTGGCCCTGGGGGACCTGATAGCACTGCAAGTACTCCAACTCCAAGAAGAAGACGAACACCAACTACAACCGGCCGCACGGAGGAGACGCAGGAGGAGTAGGAGGGCAAGGCAGGGCCAGCAAGGGCTGCCAGCACAGCCACTACCACCACGCAGGCAGCCCGCAATCCCACGCCTCCGAGCACATCCGTTCAACCTCACTGATGAGCAGATCCACACCCTCTACCGTTTGGACCGGGACACCATAGCCGCCATTGTGGACATGACACAGGCTGACCTTGTCAGCATGATAGATAGCCCAACCGCCATCCCACCCCTACTGAAGGTGGTGTCTGTACTCCACTTCCTGGCCACAGGCACCTACCAGCACACAGTCGGACAGTTGCATGGCATTTCTCAGCCACTGTTCTCAAGGACACTATTGCAAGTGCTCGATGCCCTCCTGCAGCACGCAGACGACTACATCTCTCTACCACGCTCGGAGCAGGAAATAACCAACACAAAAGTGGGATTCCATGCACTTGGCGGCATACCGGGTTGCATTGGTGCCATCGACTGCACCCATGTGGAATTGGTCGTCCCACATGCCATGGAGGCCCAGTACCGCAACCGAAAACAATTTCATTCACTGAATGTACAAATGGTGTGTGACTCCAACAGGATCATTACACATTGTTGTGCCCGATTCCCTGGATCAACCCATGATTCTATGGTCTTGAGGAACTCTACAATACCAGGCTACATGGAGCGACACGCAGGGAACAGATCCTGGCTACTCGGTGAGTCTCATTTCATGCATGATGATGTGGGGTATGTGATGCGGCAATGACCTGGCAGGAAGGGGGGGGGGTGCGTACGTAGCAATGGCATTCCACATAATTCGTTTTTCGTCCACATACAGGTGATGCCGGATATCCACTGAAGAGATGGCTCCTCACACCAGTCCGGAACCCACGGGACCAGCATGAGGAGGACTACAACCATGCCCACTCACGTACCCGTGTAGTCATTGAACAGGCATTCGGCCTACTGAAGACCCGTTTCCGGTGCCTCAGCAGGTCTGGCGGGGCACTCCTGTACCGCCATGAGAAGGTTGCAAAGATGGTGATGGCATGTGTCATGCTCCACAACATGTGCGTACGTAGAAATGTGCCCATGCCCCCTGACGCAGAACTGCAAGCACCTGAAGATGGTCATGATGAGGGTGGGGATGTGGCAGCACCTCAAGGAGTCTGCGAGGCACAGGAGGGCCGTGAAATTCGTCAGCATCTCATAGATGCATGCTTCTAGCACTCACGCCTGGTGGCTGATACATGGACACGGGACTCGTGGCACTGTGTGTGTCTGGTACATGCACAATATGGACTGTACGCCTATGATGGCCTAGTACACAAAGATCATTGTCCACACATCTCATTGTTTGATCGTGCATTGTTTATGGCATATGTGATATCATGTTGAACACCCTATCGACCCGCCACCCAAGTGAGCCCAACACACCCCCTCCACCCTCCTACCTCCCCCCGAACACCAGTGTCCAAAGATGCTCATTGTCAGTGGGCAGTCGCTATTGCAAGCCCCCTCTGCAGGTATCAGGGGCACCCCTGCCTGTGGAGCGCAGGTTCCTCCCAGATCTACGTTGGGGGCTGCCCTGGACGGAACTTGCAACGGATGATGTCTCTGCCTGCTCACGTCCATGCATGTCCCTAAGGGTTTGTGAGAGCTCAGTGAGCACACGGCGCACTGCGGCAAGTTCGGCACATACGTCTTTGGACGTCGCATGCAGTTCCCCCCTCAGGCTCTCGGTGCTTCTCTCCATTTGGACTCTCAGGCTCTCGGTGCTACTCTCCATTTGGACTCTCAGGCTCTCGGTGCTACTCTCCATTTGGACTCTCAGGCTCTCGGTGCTACTCTCCATTTGTGCCCTAAGTGTCTCAGTTGATGTTTCTATGTCTGCCTTAGTGCCCCCACATCCATCGGCATGGTCCTTGAGGAGCGTGGCCAGTTGCTGCTGTTGCACGATTAACTGGTCGAGGGACTGTTGCCTGTGCTGGGCCATGGCCATTTGCGGTGGTGTCACAGAGGGGCTGTTCGCCTCATGTTGCCCTGCCACAGGGCTTGTGGGGGATGGCCAGTCGTCGTCTTGTGGGTGCCCCTGCGTGGTATCCTCATGGTGTACGGGATGGAACAGACAGGGGGATTGGGACAGGTCATGGATGGATCTGACTTCGACATCCCCGTCTTCTGTGTCGGAGCATGCTGCCATTAATGGGGTGTCACCTATGGTGCTGCTGCCACCAGAGGCAGTACCTTCTGTGGCATCCATTGGGGGGACCTGTGGTGGTGCTGTTGTGGGCATGCTGGCTGCTGGGGTGCCTGTTGATGTTCCCTCCTGTGTGCTGCCACTTGATATGTGCTGCTGCCGTGTCTTGATGCGTGCAGCTGAGGTGGAGGGTCTTTGGCCGTCGGTCTTGGCCCTCTTTGCAGGTGTGCTGGTAGGGGTGTCCTGGAGCTCGTCGTTTGGATCGGACCCTGTGGTGGAGTAAAGGAGGGCGAGCGTTATTAATGGGTCTGTGGGAATTGGAATGGCAATGTATCACATGCATTGGGGTGGTACCTGAGGGTGATTTGGGTCGGGGCCTTGGAGGTGCTTTCATTTGTGTGTGGAGTGAGGGTGCAGTTGTTTGGCAGCCTGCAGTTAGGGTGTGCCTGCTGCACGTGTAGTGGGTGTTTTTTGGGTTTTTACTTATTTATGTATTTATTGTGAGTTTTAAAGTGCGCTATCAGGCCAATGTGTGTGGACGTTCTCCTGGCCATGTGTTGCTGTTGCGCTATGTGGACACATGTGAATCACATGATTGGACATTGTGGATTTGGCATGGTTTTATTTGGGCCACCTACCTGATTCTCCGGATGTCTGCACTCCTTTCTCCATCCCTCCGACTCCCTCTATGCTCTCCATTCCAATGGTGGAGGCACAGATTTCTTCCCAGGGGGTCAACTTGATGGGTGATTCCGATCCTCCCCCGGTGGCTGTGGCAATGTTGCGGTTGGCAGAAAGTATGCTACGGACGCGTATCCGCAGGTCGTCCCACCGCTTCCTGCATTGCTGTGGGTTGCGGGGTGCGGTCCCCACTGCACTTACCCGCTGTGCCACCAGGGCCCATATGGCCTTCTTGTTCGCAAGTGCCGTCCTGGTCATTTGCGTGGAGAAGACGGCGGCGGCATTCTCCTGGAGGGTCTCTGTAAGCACGGTGAGTTCCTCACGGGAGAAGTGGACCTGCCGCTTGCGGTCGCACGCTTTCTTCGCTACTTTTCCCATTTTTCTTGTTTTCACTAGGGTGGATGACGGGTTGGGATGTGTCTCAGGGTGGTGTTTTTAGTGGTTGTGTGTATTTTGTGGTTTTATAGGTGTACGGGGTGTTGTTTCCCGTTCCGGGCCCATGTTTTTACTTCCGTTTCCGTATATTTACGGTCACCGTACTTTCCGGTTGGCGCTCACTGCGGTGTCCGCTATGATGGGTGGCGGTATTGCACCTAGGGCGCCGTACGGCGGCGGTGTGGGCCGTTTTGGGGTCATTTCCGCCATCGCGGACTTTGCACTTCCGTCATGGCGTGGTGCTCGTGCCCGATGGGTCGGAATGGGCCGCACTTTGCTCCATCGTGCAATGGCGGAAACGCTATTTACGCTGTGGCGGTCCGGTCAGTCACTTTCCGCCAGGGTCGTAATGAGGGCCAATGTAATCACTTTCTTGGACAATTCACCCCCCCTTTTATGCAATGCAGGGAAATGGAAGGAAGGCACACAATTCTCAGAAATGCAATTCAAATGTAATTCAGTTCACCCAGCAACTTAGACTACAGAAGTTGAAAACACAGGCCCAAATGCTTTTAAATGTGCTGGCAATGAAGAAAAAAAATATGCTAAAATGGTTTTAATTCCCTCTAGAGGTTTAGGGTGAGTGGTATCTAGTTAATATTAGCTCAGGCTCACTCTAGCAGTGATGCAGGGATAGTTTTTATGAGGCAAACGATTTTTTTTAGAGGAAAGCAAAAGCAGCTATCTTTTTGCAAGTGGAGAAATTTTCAAATCGCGGCAAAATTCGCGAATGCTTCTGGCACGATTACAAAGGAACTACAAGGGCTAGCAATATCCTTTTGGGGTCCTAGGAAAGCCTAGGATCTCAGCTTCCAGATGAAAGTTACTGCAAGTCTCTAGCACAAACGGTCGCGGAGATATGAGCGATTAAATAAAGGTCGTTTTTCAGATTGAAATTTTAAAGTTCACAAAGACAAGTGCAGCTTGCAACTAGCAAATCACAGGTGACAGCTTTACAAATGACAGGTGACAGTTAGGAGGCAGTTCTACTTAGATTAAAATAGCTTGAATTATATTATTTTAACTAAGAGATTGGTTCTGCACAGTTTGCTACGTACTCACACTATATTCTTGAATTAAATGGGCCTCGCCACGGATCTGGTCAGGTTTTAGACTGGACTCTGGTCTCTGCACTTCACAGTGATCTGGGTCAGCTCTCTCTGGTTCTGCTAACAGGTCAGCTTTACTCTGCTGGCCTGGTCTGGGTCTCTGAAGGTTGATGGAGGTAAAGTATGGATTTTCCTGGCAGAGCTTCCAGCTGCAAATGGATTTGAAGGTCCCTATCTGTCCTGTCTCTCTGCTTTTATGTGTTTTTAAAATGGGTGTGTGTGAGCAGCATCACTAGCCAGCCCCTCTCCACTTATCATTGGCCAAGCTTTCATTTCTCCCCTGATTGGGGGAGCTAAGTTGTGTTAGAGTGATGTCATTTTACAGCCTGCAGAAAGTCCACTCCTCCTGTCAACTTGCACACAAATCTAGATTTGAACCAAATACATATTTCATAGCTACACAGTGGTTTGAAATTACATGCACCCATCACATATCACAGGAGGTATCCCCTGTTCCAACTCTGCTCTTCCTGGGGGCTTGCATTCAGAAATGGCAATATTTTGCACTTTTTAACTGGTTTGCAATACCGGACATTACCCCAAATTTACACACATGTGCGCAAGGAGTATGGACATTAGTTGATGAAGTGTCAGATTTTTCACATGCACACATTTTGAGTAATATGCTCTTTTCCGCTAAAACCCCCCTGAACATGCCACCGGTTCTAAAAACCTCTTAAAATGTGGGCAGAAAAATCACAAGAATTATGGTGTCATTTAAATAATTTTCACAAGTCCGCTCTATGAGTTATTCATCTTTTTCTAAAACCATATTCTGGCTATAGAGGTGTGTCTTTTCATGTCACATGGTACAGAAACCAGTCTTTCCAGTTTCTGCCAAGCTCAGAGACCCTGCCCCTCCCAGCTTCTGCCAAGAGGAAGCTCCATTTACGACTCCCGCCAATAAAACATTTGCCTGAGTCAGGACAGGGCTTTGTTCAGAGCTCCTGTATTCTGTGGGGGCTCCCCTTAATTCAATTATCAGAGAGATGGCATATCCTTAGTGTGGCCAGCAAAAGGCAGATAGGCCTGGGAACACAGCTGTGACTCAAGTTTCACTCCTGATGGGGGGTAGTTGCCAGGCAAAATTGGAATCTCTTTAAGCCAGTTTTTAGCTACATGTCATTTCTGTTCCCCAGTTTTCTGCATTCAAATAAAACTAAACATTTTTACATATGCAGCTAGAATGCTGATTCTAAGTTCAAAACTATGACATTTAAACAATTGCAACCTATGTGACACTCAGAAATAGGTCACTCAGTCAATTTAAACATTTAGATTTGTAGTGTCTTTCAGTCCAAATTTACTTAAACTGCTGAAATCCACAGCTCAGCCAGTCTTGCTATAAACCTTCAAGTCACTTCAGAATATAACTTTACATTGGATCCACCTCTCAAGTCTTTCTTTGGCTTGCTTTTGGTTCATTTATTCAGTTTTCTACAAAAAGTAAAATCTGGTGTTGTTTTAAAACGCCGGCTTTTGGATAGTGGTGAGTACTGGTACTGCACCCCTTTTTGGGATTTAAGAAAATGAATTCCCAACAGTTATGGGTTTGCTTTTGGCAATCAGCATTGCCATTCCCAATGGTTTCAGACTACTGTGTGGGTAGTCCACTGGTGGTTTTAGGCAGTGTCCTTCTGTGCCCATAACATCGGCAAAAATGAGTGGCAGCCTATTTTTCATGCATTTCCCTGTGCATTTTCTGGGAAGCTCTGGCCATCATGATGTTTTCCATGTCAGTACTGCACAGTTTTGAGGTAGGGCTCGGATGCATGGGTAAATACATCCCACAGTATACAGCTTGATGGGCCTCTTGTGGGTTTCTCTGTGTAGAGAAATATTTGAAAACTGCTGCCTTGTAAGTAGACCATTTATGGTAGTTTTGGTCATTCTGTATTGCAAAAAAGATGAAAAACTCAGGGGAGAATGTCAATTTGGCGTATTAAAATCACTCCTTATTGAAAACGAGGCCATCATTTTATTTATTTATTTATTTATTTATTTATTTATTTATTTATTTATGTGTTATGTATTTGTAAAGTGCTTATACATCCAGTACATTGTATTTGAAAGCACCCATAGAGCAAAAGGGAGGGAACATGGGAATTAAAGGCAAATATAACAATGTAAGAGAGAGGCAGTCATACTAAGCCTTGTCAGCATTGATAGCATGCAAGTGTTGTGAGATAGAGAGGGATGAGGGAGGGAGGAGTACGTTCTAGGATTTACAGAGAGGGTAGTGCTAGGGAGTAAGTTGCAAATTGTTTAGTGACTGGCAGAGATCACTTGGTGGGAGTGATCAACTGCCAATGAAAGTGCAGGTCTGTGATAGCACAGGCCAGTTGGCACCAAAGGGAAGTGCTAGGAGTGGGCAGAAGCTGAAGGCGATTGAGGGTGGAAGGCCAGGACCTGGGTGGGCACATAAATGCCCTGGTCACCAATCTCAGCGATTCTGGGGTTTAGCAAAGGAGGGAGGGGGAAGGAGGACGTGAAAAGGAACATCTTGAAGAGCTTCCATAATTTAAGGAGATCTGGCTGAAGAGGAAAGCGGAGGTGTTGCCACAGGAGGCAGCCAGCCAAGGAAAGAGATCATCCACCAGCTTGCTGTTTAGTGAATTGCTTGACATGCAGATAGTTAGTGCCGGAGGAATGTAAAGATCTGGAGGGAGTGTATTCAGTGAGAGCCAGTTGTAGATAGTGTGGTCCCCGGCCCCAGACAGCCTTATGGATGGTGCAGAGAGAATTGAATTTGATCCTTGCAGCAAATAGGAGCCAGTGGAGAGTGCTTAGGGCTGGAGAGATGCGGTCCCTAGGCTTGAGTCCAAGGTTAAGTCTTGCAGCCCTATTTCGGATTAGCTGGGGGGGCCTAGAGAGGAAGAGGGTAGATGAAGGAAATGACTATTGCAGTAGTCAAGCATAGAGAGTACCAGAGTTCTAAAGCCATTCAGCTAACGGGGAAATGTGAGGAAAGAAATGATTCATTTGAGAAGGAGTCGAAAGTGGGCATTCTTTGCAAGGTTCTGGATGTGAGGGACGAAGGAAAGAGGGGAGTTGGAGATGACTCCAAGATTTTTGGCTTCAGAAGAATGAGAAGGGTAGAGAACTCTTATAGGGTGGCCAGAGTGAGGGTAAGAAAGAGGGAGCAGGAGTCCCAATCGGAAGGATATCAGTCTTGCTGGCATTGAGGCAGAGATCCTTGGAGGGACACCAGGACTGGATGACAAATATGCAGTCAGGAACAATGTAGGAGGATCAGAGGGAAGTTTGAAGAAGAGGTGTGTGTCATCTGCATAACATTGGAAATAAGAGGAGTATGTGGAAATTAGGTGGGCAAGCAGGGCAAGATAGATGTTAAAGAGCAAAGGAAAAATGTAGTAACCCTGGGGCCCCAGGGCTCCATTTGCTCAACAACTCTAGATGTTCCCAAAATATTTGGCATTTTTATGAGAAAGGGTAACAAAACCTTTGATGGCTTGGATTTGTTTGATATCGTCTTTGATGAAGTTCTTTTGGGATCTGCTCTTCTAGAGTCTCTGTACCAGAGCCCATTCTCCCTCAGAGTCAGAACTGCTGCGTTATTCCCTATTATGATTGAGGACCTCGCATGCATGGGACACATGTTCCTCCCATTGTTATTTCTCAGGGATTTCTCAGGGTTATTTTTTCAGGATCCCTTTTAATAGTATTGAGTGTCTTCCTCTGAGGGCTAAACATAAATGTTGTCTCTTTTCCTGGATGGCCTAGATGTATCCTTGCAGGAGAGTTTTAAAATGCCCTTTCTATCTCAGCCAAATGGTCTAGAGGATTTCTCTGCAACATCATTTTCTACAGTACCAGAACTCTCAATCGTATTTTTTGCTCCTTCCTTATCAGACATATTTGGACAGGGGATGATATACATCTCTAAGTCTGCCTAAAGGAAGTTGTGGGTGAGTGGAACGAGGCCTTTAGCAAAAGGGAATGTCTGCCCCTTTCCAAAGTACTTGCCTCTGATGGTTGTCAGCTGGGTAATTTTTAGTGCCATTTTATGATACCTTACTTTTTGTTGTAATTTTTTATTTTCTTCTATTTCCATAATCATTTTCTGCTTACACTGGACTAACTGCTCTCTTAAATCAGACATACTGCCCGATTAGGTTTCAGTGTTTTGCTATGGGAAGTTAACATGTCCTTATACTGCAATTCCTGCCTTACACATTCATTCTCGTGCTTGTATTTTTTAAATACACTCAACTTTTTGTGGCTTTTCTCTTGCCAGTGCAGCATTTCTTTTTCAATTTGTCCTGCAGACGCACATTTTCATCTTTCAAATTGTCTAATTCTTGAGAAGGGACTTGACTTGCCTGTTCTAGTTTTTGCATCAGTTGCTGCTTCTCATGAGTTAGATCATCAAGCTCTTGTGCAAGCTGATCACTTTTTGTGACATTCAAATTCTGATGAATTTGATTAAATTCGTTTTGGGACTAAACTTCTTTGCAAATTAATTTACTATTTTCTTGTTTTAATTCCACTAGATGTAATTACCGGGTAATAATGTTGTCTAACAAGGCATTATTTCTTGCAGAATGGTAATTATATTTTCATTGTAGCTTATTTTGGACCTCCATACACTGATTATAAGTATCCTGGTGACTCAAAAATGGTGTCACTTCGTTCAGCATCTCCTTCCGAGATGTCATAATTTCAACTTGAATTGGATCGATGCCAGTTTTCTGTTGCAGTGTGGAAGGCTGACTTTCTTTCAGTGCTTCCTGCAGCATCAAAATGTCTTCCAGTTTGTCGTCACACACCTGCTTGGTGCTCAGCATCTCTTCAGAATTTTTCTGGGACACTTCTTGGCACTGTTTAATTTGAGAATCCCTGTCTGCTAACTGTCCTTCACCGAGGTGAAAATACAAATTGGTGGAAAGGTAGATCAATTTAAGTTTCTTTTCTTTCACAGTTGAATTTATAAATAACCTCTGCAGGGACGTATTTAGTGGGCCACGTTCATCTCAAATGTCCATGCCCACTGAGCTGATTCTGTCTAACATCTCTGTCTTCCAAATGCCAATAACTGTGGCCGTACAAACCCCTTTCAAATGTAACTTTGAAAGGGCATGGGCCTTTTGCACATGTACTGCTATGTCAGAAATCTCTCTGTTTAAAATGTAACAACCCACCTCTAAAACTGTCAATAAATAGACATTTCTGACTCCTATTTTACCACTGTCACTTAATCATTTATCCAATTCAAACCCTAAAAATGTTCTGTGTAATAGTCTCTGCTTGGGTGCACACCTTTGTCAACCAAGCATCCATTTTGCCTGTACACCATCTTGCACTGAATCGCTGGCCGCTCCCCACCCTGGTTAAAATGTATGAGATCCCTCAAATGGAATGCAATTGCAAATGCAACCTTGTCCTAAACAAACTGGCTGATATAAAGAAGTTGCTAATGAGTATCCTAGAAGGCCACAAGGGAGGTGGTGTGACCGGAGAGCGTCAGCCAAGTATGGATGATGTCATAAAGGCCCCATGGCTAGTAGTTGAGACACTACATAGCAGAGTATTCCCCAGCTAGAAAAGGGGCTATTGCTATAGGTGGACTCCAGTATCCATGGCAAAATTTTAAAACAGCGCCAGCTCAACCACCATCATGAGCCAAACATGGGCAGGCCAATCGGTGGATGAGAAGGCCACCCAGGGGTAACACACTTGATGGAGGGGCTGCTAACGTCCAACACACATTTGCCCTGAGTAGCATCAGTTACACCAGTCATAGAGGACTGAGATCTCAGCATTGCCAAGCCATGGAGTGAGAAATCATCACAGGATTTCACATGGGGGGTGGATATTTTTGCACGCAACTGCCTGTGACTGGCCAGAAACCACAGGTTCACTTATAAATAAGTGCACCCATTGGTTGAGAACAGTGTGTGGTTGTTCCACCCTAATTTGAGAGGATACATTAGGCTGCTCAAGAACTCTTCACAATGGAGGAGGACCCTTTGACTCTATTTGATTCGAACTGAAGGACCAAAGAGTGGCCAATGGGATCCTGGGAATTGCCAAAAGACAATGTGTGGTGCCATGCAGCTCGATCAAAAATAGTACCTTTACCTTCTCTAACTATGCCCTACACACTGGAGCAAGGTGTCAGCTCCTGCTGCTATCTGGAGCAAATGTAGTTCCACTTGGGGTTAGAGCTGGGGGGGTACTTAAGGGAAGTGGGGTGGCTGTCTCTGTGGTCAAGTGACGGGTCTTCACATGGGATATGGACCGCCAACATTAGATCAGGCGTGGAGCTGTAGTCCCCATAGAAGTAGCTGTTTTCTGGATAGTAACCTGAGTTAATCTAAATGTCCATCAATTATCTGTTATGTATTTTTTGTATTTTGATGGCCATACGACCGGATAAAGTTTACTGATTGTATAACACACTTAATACCGGGGCCCAGCTTCTAAGCGTGAGCCCGGGATTCAAAACTGTGTTGCTATGGCTTGTTTTGCTTCCAAGACAAAAGTGTTGCTTCTGAGCTATCCTCCTGGTCCGATGTTGCGGTGAAGGGATGGCCAGAAATATAGACCATGATAGTACACTTTTATAATAGGAAACAGGGAAGAGAGAGGGACATGGTATATAATGCAATTAAGGCAGATGCAAAATTGGTTTAAAAGAAATTGGCAAAAATATCCATGGAAGGGGCTGTACTTACCAACGTTGTGCACAAACAAGGGTGGGTCCTGGGAGTGTCTCTTTACCGGCCAGTATCCCGGGTTAGAATCTCAACCAGTCTTTAGCTCACCATTCTTTCACAGAAGAGAAATGTGTTTTGTGGTGCTGGACTGTCCTACCTAAGGACAGTCCAGCACCAAAATGCCAGGAAACTCTTAGAGAGGCACAGGTCCACCCTACTGATGAGGTCCAACCAGACCAAAACACATGTCTGGGGTTGCTGTTGATACTCTTGTTCAGAGGAGAATTGCCTAGCATTTCGGTGCTGGGCTGCCCAAGGGCAGGACAAAGACTGATATGCTTTGGATATTTCTCCTCTGTGAAAGATAAGGAGTTAAAGAATCTGGGTAAGGCCCTCATAACCGGGACAAACGTCCGGCAGAGGGACTCCCAGGACCCCACTTGTTTTTTGCGTATTTTAAGTAACTTTGTGTCTCATCCTAAGTTACTAGGGGAATCTAAACATGAATCCCTTGCTCACTATTCTTAGAGAGATACAGCTCCACACTACTGAAGAGGTCCTAACCGGACCAAAACACGTGTCTGGGGTTGCTGTTGGTACTCTTGTTCAGACTAGAATTGCCTAGCATTTCGGTGCTGGACTGCCCCAGGGCAGGACAAAGACTGATGCGCTTTGGATATTTCTCCTCTGTGAAAGATAGTGAGCTAAAGACTCTGGGTAAGGCCCTCATAACTGGGACAAATGTCTGGCGGAAGGACTGCCAGGACCCCCCTTGTTTTTTGCTTAACAACATTGTCCCAGGACAGCTAAAAATTGCCCCCATCCAACAAGGGGGGGTTTCTCATGGGGGGCATGCAAAAGGGAGGAGTGTATCCACAACAAGGGGATTTCCAGTAGTGGTGATGGCATCCCCAACAAGGAGTCTATCAGCAACAGGAATATTTCCAGCAGGGGGATATTACCCACAGACGGAATATTACCAACCAGGCAGAGGATACTCACAGAGAGGGAAGGGGTTTGGATACAGTGGGGTGGAACACAGATTTGCAGGACCATGTTTTATATGTGGCCCTCAAGGACAACAGCAGCAGTATGACCAAGGGTGGCCCAGGTAAATGTTCAAGCCAAGCGGCAACACATAATACCAATCCAGCCACAGGTGCAGCCCACACAACCACAGATGCAGCACCTACCAGCACAAATGCCACCACAGCAGGTGCAGGCGCCCTTCATCAGACATTGCAACCTGTAGGGTCCGCAGTTGCCCAGACACCAAACATACACACTGTTAAGGTGAGTATCACGAGAGTGAAGCGTACCTGTAGACTTGGAAGAAGATCTTGACGTGGCAGCCAGACTGACGACTGTCTTCTGATGAGTAAATGACGCGGGGTACCGGCCTCTCCACCACCCAAGGTTGAAACAGGGTGGAAGATGGACCGACTCCCAACGCCACGAGACGCACTCTCCTGATTAGCGTGGCGTCAGGACAGTGCAAGCACTGACAGGAGAGGCAGATGTTGAATGTCCTTTGACAGTAGAGTCCGAAGTACTTTCCAAGAAGAGGTCCCAAGGACCCGGTAAAGAGGAGCGTTGAGGAGATGCTGGTATTGCTGCTGAGCGTGTACAGGGAGACTGAAGTAGATGGTTGAGCCAGGCACCCGCAAACCACTGGTGAAACAAAAACGACAGGCAGGTTGATGGTCCGACTGGTGCAGTAGCTGGTAGTCTCAAAAGTCCCAAAAGGAACTAGGTAGCAGCTCAGGCAGGAGTGTGGGAACCAAACCCTGGAACTGGACAGAGGAACCAACCCCAGGAACTAGACTGAGAAACCAACCCAGGAACTTGACTGGGCAAGGACAGAAAACGGGAGCCCAGGAGAAAGGGAATGGCACCCCAGGATAGGGAACTCCGGGACCCAAAAGGACCTCCAAGCAACACCTAAGGAGGGAAGGACCAGGAGCCACAGCAAGGGCGAGAAACCAGGGAAAAATTCAGGCTGGAGCGGGCGGAATTACAGGGCAGGAACAGGACAGCAACAAACGAGCGAAGAACACGATCAGGGCACAACCGCATTGAGACGCGACTTGCCCCTGATCGAAGCTCGTTTTATGGGATGGCCGGCACCCGAGAGGCTTGAAACGCAAACCGTCTCGTTGCCGGGTGCCGGCGCATCCAAAGCGAGGCTTGAGGCACAAGCTCTCGCCGTGGAGAGGGCCCAATCTACTGCGCATGCGCGGAACCGAGACCGTGGTCTCCCGCGCAAGCGCAGAGGACTCCTGACGGGAACCCTAGAAGCTCTCCCCATGGAAGATCCCCGCAAGCGAAAGCGCGGGTAGATCCGTCAAGAGGGAGGAGAGCGAGCAGGTGCGGAGAACCCCGGTCTCCAGGTAAGTGGCGTGACACACACACAGCAGCAGATTACAGTATCTCAAAATCCCTTACAGGCTCAGGCACAGGCGGACATCACTTTGCTAGATCAGAAAACAGTACGACATTACACAGGAGCAACAGTTCTTGGAGGCAACCCCTTCCCATTTTCAGGACAAGGATTAAATGCACAATAAGCCAGCCCATAGAAGACATGTGTGTGCCCAATCCTTTCAGTAACTTAAGACCCAGATGACGAACCCAAGGTAGCAGTAAAGATTGGATAAAAAGATTTCTCATTTTTGGTCGACAAAGGGACCACCAAATTGTGCATTAAGAAGGGTGTTTTCCCCTGTCAGACAAAGTAATGGACACAAAGGAATTTTCTAGGGGCCATTGTAACAGTTCCTATCTCAGAAGATTTACCACTCAAAATAGGCACACAGCAAATAGTGGTGCCCCTATTGTAATCAAAAGACACTGTGTTTCATCTGTGGCTCGTGCTGGTTCTCTGTTGAGACCCGCGGGAGCCACTGAACGTTCTAGAGGTGACGGTTGGGGAGAGCTGGAGCTAAAGACACTGTGACTGGCCGTCTCTCTCCCCCTGCTCCGTATTTACGTAAAATAAATATGTTTTAAACCTTTCCTGGCATTGAATCTCACATGCCACAAGTGGCAACGAGGAACGGGATGTGAAGGACACACCAGCAGTGGTAACTGAGCTGTGTTTCTCTTCATGTTTCTCTGCACGGTGACATGTTTGAACTCTGCCTTCTCAAATTAAACATTTATTTGAGGAAGAAGTGAGGCCCAGGAAATTCAGTTACATTTTGCCAGTTGGTAAGGAGCACTTAGGGGGAGAGAGGGGCTGAAGAGAATGATATTATTGTAGTTATTTAGCAGATTTGAGTGTAGAATGAATTTTAAAAGGAATTGAAGAGAAAATATCACTTTCCAGGAAGAATAAGAGATTTGTGAATATATAAGGAAGATTGCCTATTAAAATATGGAAGAGAGTGGAACAAATGCAAAGAAGAGTTTAAGTATGTCTGTTCAACCTCCAGTTCCATTTCTGTAATCTCCAGGAATCCCAGCATGACATGTGAATTATGGGGTGAACTCTTTGAGGCGTATTTGGATACACAGAATGGAGAGGAACTGCGAGCATCAAAGAACTGTTCATTGTTGAAAACAGCCATATGTGTGGAAGTTGTCAGGATAATGAAACACTTACTTCCAGGTCAGGAGGAAAAGGAAAAAGACTTTATTTACCATATGGATGTCAAGATTGGAAGAACGATTTGTAGAGAAGACTAATATAGTTCTTCAATGCTTCAATTTCTATTCAAGGAATCAGATGCCTGGCGAAGGTAGTGATGGCTATGTGGGGGCCTTAAGAGGTCTGTCTGCAAAGTGTGACTTTGAGAAAATAACACCTTAACATATTTTGCTTGAACAGATATTATAACGAGAACATTAGAGAGAGGATGTGGACAGGAGCTACTCCTTATTTGCACACTACTATATAGATAGCTAAGAGTATTGAAGCATCAGAGTTAAGTATTAAGGGACTTGAAGGAGAAAAGAATGATGACTTGTACGCCATTGGGCCAGCAAGAAAGGAAATGCAAAAAAGTAGAACGTATGTACAGAGTTCATACGTGCATCAATCGAAGAGCGGCAGGAGACATTGCTTTAGATGTGGCAAGGAAGATCATCTTGCAAACTGTAAAGACTGTGCAGCATTAGAGAAGAAGTGTTCAAATTGCGGACAAAGAGGTCATTTTGAAAGTATGTGCTATGTGAGACATGAGAACAAGATACACTATATTGAAGGCAATGTTGTCAGCGCAGAGGATGAAGTGGCAGATTACATTGTGATGATAAATGGAGAACCTCGTCAGGACGATCGTGAAAGTCCTTGATGATCTATTTCATTTGATGGACAAAGTCTGATATTAATCCAGCAGGATATGGAGGAGGTAAGATAGATTTTTCTGGTTATATGTTTAGTGGCATTGAATATAATGGATGCAAAACACAAGCTAAGGTGTATATGGCGAGTTCTGGGCCACCTATTCTGGGTTGGATTCATAAGGGTGAATTAGAAAGGAATTAGAAATTAAGTTACAACCGGGAGAAGTGGAACAAGTGTTGTGTGCAGGAAATAGAGAAACACAAGGAATAATTAACAACTATATCAAGTTATTCAGGAAGGATTTGGTATGTTAAAAAAATGTGAGCATGAAATAAAATTGAAATAAGGTGAGGTGCCCGTTCGGAGCAAGGGGCAAAAGGTACCAATTACAATGAGACATGATTTGGAGTTGTTATTAGAGGAAATGGTAAGGGATGACATAATAGAATCCTCAGAATGGGTCTCTTCTGTGGTTCTGACAAGACAATCTGATGGAAGTTTGAGAATGTGTGTTGATTTAACAAATGTTAATTGTGGTAGTAACAGTCATCCTTTGTCCAATTTTCAAGAAATGTTAGTGCTTCAGGGTGAGTCCAATATTTTCAGCACCTTGGATATGACTTGTGCATATCATCAAGTGAAACTACATAAGACTTTGAAACACATAACAGCTTTCAGAACACCTTATGGTCTGTATCAGTTTAAAAGAATGCCATTTGGCTTACTAAGTGCATCTTCAGTCTTCCAAAGAATAATGCATATTTTATATAAAGGGTTAAGTGGAGTGGTAGCATTTCAGGATGATGTGTTGATCTATGGCAAGAATGAGATAGAATATAATATAACGTTGAAGGAAAGAGGAGATGATGCTGAAAGAAAATGCAAATTTGGGGTGGAAGAGGTAGAGTATTTAGGACAGTGCATTTCAAGAGAGGGTAACAAACCTAAAAAGAATCACGTTGATGCCTTACAAGGAGCTCCTGCTATTGTGAATGTAGAAACATTAAGGTCTTTTCGGTGTCTAACAGAGATTTATTTAAGATTTTGAATGGTCTGAAGTTGAAGATAACTGTTTTAATGAGATTAAGGAGGACATTAAAGTGTCAGTACCCCTGAAGACATTTGAGAGTGGGAAAAAATGTGTTAGGAGTGGATGCGAGCAGCTATGGCTTGGGCGCAACAATATCACAAAAGGAGAATTATCAGTTACAAGTTGTAGTACATGCATTAAGATCCCTAACTGGAAGTGAAAGCAAGTATTCAGTAATAGAAAAGGAGGCACTCACCTGTACCTGGGCTCTGGAATATTTCAAAATGTTTTTGTGGGGAACAGAACTTATTATTACAGACAGATCAAAAGCCATTATTACATGTATTGGCTCCAGGTGAAGGCATCAATATCAGTGCTAGATTGCAAAGACTATTGTTCAAACTACAAGGATACAAATTCAAAATAGAATACATTCCGGGAAGAGACAATGTAGAAGTGGATTGTTTATCAAGGCTTCTAATGGAGATTGTTAGTGATCAAGTTGATTCTGAAAGCGAGGTTGCTTGGATTGAAAGTGAAGAGCAAATTGATAAAGACATTGGATGGCTAGGTGAAAAAGTGATTTCAAAAGATCAGTGGTGCAAAGTAATATGTATGGATGTGGTATGAACACAGTTAAAGGAGTATTGTGTGAAGGGTTGGTCGTCTAAAGAATTTAAAAGGGGAATTGATTTGAATGAAGAAAATTGCAGATGAGATTTGTGTTTAAGGAGAATGTGTAATGAGAGATGAGGTGCTGATTCCGCCCAGATCATTGAGGTTGAGAATAATTAAAGTTGCGCATGAAGGACACTTGGATATATGAACTATGAAAAGGAAAATCAGAGCTGATTATTGGTGGCTGCATATGGACTCAGAAATAGAAAGTGAGGTGAAATGATATGCTCCATGTCAGAATAGTGATAAGGTACTAAGCACAAGAGTGAGTCCATGACTCCAGCGGATTTACCAGTAGGTCCATGGAAATTAATTGCCATAGATATAGCAGGACCATTCCAAGTGTTATCGAATGATTGTTGATATTTGGTATGTGTGAGGGCCTATTATTCCCAGTGGCCAGTTGTTCAACCCATGAGTGAGGTGAATACTTTGAACGATAAGGCACTGTTAGAGAAGGTCTTTGCTAATGAAGAAGCAGTGTTGTCGTCTGTGGTGTTGAGCGATGCAGGTGTTTGGCAGCGATGCGGACTGCTGCGTAGACAGTGAGTGTGGACGACTCACCCTTCTGTCTGCGGCTGCCATGTAAGAAGTTGTGGGGAGTTATCTTGCTCTGCTGTATACTTGTTCTGCCTACATTTGTATGTTTTTCACTTTTCTCCTTAGGTTCACTTGATCATTGTTCTGTTACTTAGCCCTCGCTCTGCCCGGTTGTTCATGGTTGTGTTCCTTCTTATGTTTTTCACACTTCTCTTTAGGTTCCCTTGATCATTGCTCTGTTACTTAGCCCTGATCTGCCTGGTTGTTCCTGGTTTTGTTTCTTCTTATGGTTTTCACTCTTCTCCTTGAGTTCCCTTGATCGTTGGTAATTCCTTCCTATCTGAGTGGGCGGACCTCTCCTCCTTCCTTCTGGCCTCCACCACTCAACTACTCCTCCTTCAGAGACCTAAACATCCACCTGGATGTTTCCTGACCCCCTCTGGACTCTTTTGGCAACCTCTGCAAATCTCTTTCTCTCTCTATTCTTCCCCCCTCTGGCCTGACTCACTCTGCAGGGCACACCTTGGATGTTCTGATCTCCTCAGACCCCCCTCTTGAACCCTCTAACTACTCCTCTCTCCTGGAGTGACCACTTTCTCCTCTCCACTCATCTCTCTCTCTCTACCACTCAGGACAAGCCAACCTGTGCACTACCATCCACCTTCTCGGTCAAGCGACCCATTAAGCGTGTTTGAGCTAAGGCTTTCGCTGCCACTTTCTCTACCCCTCCTGCTCATCTGGCTGACTCACATCCTGACACAGCCCTTTCCAATGACACTCTTGATGTACTTTCCCCTGTCATGAGGATCCGCTTGAAGCCCAAAGCCAAGTGCAACTATTGGTACGACTCAGACCTCGTCACCCTTAAATTCAAGTGTAGGGTGACTGAGAGGAAATGGCGGGCACCTTGCGCACCCTCTGACAAACTGGCCTGCTGCCTGCCCCAAAGACAGTACTGACTTTCTGTCCACTCTAAGAAGAGAGCTCACATCCAAGCCCATGTCTCTGCGGCATCTAACAACTCAGCCAAACTCTTTAAAATCTTCAAGGACCTGGCCAATCCTGCTGTAGTATCGAGCTCTCCTGTCCCCTCCCATGTCCTCTGCACGGCCGTGGCTTCACATTTTATCTAAAAAAACAGGAAATCCTGTCCACACTCTCTTCCTCCCCTCCTTCTTCGTCTACTTTTTCCTATACCTCTGGCTTTCCTGCGGCCACCTCTCCTCCTCCCTTTTCTTCCTTTCCTTTGTTCACCCCTGACAAGGTTTCTAGACAAGTCTGATCTATGAAAGTCTCATAAAAACAGGTTCTTCCCTTTTCATCCAAAACCATCAAGGACCACATTGACACCTTCACTCCAGCCTTGGCTGACTTTTGCACCCACTCTTTCGCCACTGCAACCTTCCCTTCCCCTCTGAAGCACGCTCTTGTGCACCCTCTTCTTAAGAAACCCTGTGCAACCCCTCTTGTCAGGCTAACTATCGCCCAATATCCAGTACTCCTCTTCTGAGAAAACTCTTGGAAAAGCTGGCCATCTCCCAGCCTAACCTTTTCACTAAATCTGTTGGTTGTTTCCATGAGCATCAGTCTGGCTTCAGAGCGACCAGAAGCATGGAAACTGCTCTTCCTTCCACTTTTATTGAAAACCGAAGGAGTTGCAGCAAGTGGAAGTGACAGAAGGAGGAAGGACGCTGCATAAGATATGTTTGAGTGTAGTGTTTTAGTTATTTTGGTTTTATGTTTTTTTGGTTTTTAGTTGAAAGTGGACAGTTTGCCCCTACTAGGAGCAACAATGAAGGCGTATGCAACAAACTTGATGTATTCAAAGCTGTTAAGTTCAGCATTAGGGGCAGTCGTAGCATTGCTTCTGGCAATGAAATGAGACTGGTGGGGCAAGAGATGGCTAAAGACATATTATGTGTGAGCTCTTATTCCACATGTTACAGGGGCATCCAATCTCTTTCTCCCTCAAGAAGTGTCAGTTGGAGATGTGGGGGGGTTGTTTGATGCATTTATCATTGTGCAAAACAAGGGGCTTGTTACAGGGACACTTGGTTACTGTCCAATTGATAGATGGGGGAAGTATATATATATATATATATATATATATATATATATATATATATATATATATATAATTTTTACATTTGTATCAGCGCGAAAAGCCCACGGGCATCTAGGCGCTAGTTGCATCACAGGGAACAGAAATCAAGGGAGGGCAGGGCGAGAGGGAGGACAGTCAGTTAAACAGAATCGTTTTGAGGTGCTTTCTGAAGATGTTGTACAAGGACTCCGATCTCAGGTGTGAGGGCAGCTTGTTCCATAGAGAGAGTGCCTGGATAGGGAAGCTGGTGCCTCCTGCATTAGCCCGTTTGAATCTAGGGGTGATGAGGCAATGGCTGTAGGCTGTCTGATAGGTCTTAGCGAGGCGTGTCTTTTTAGGGAGTCCACCAGGGAGCCAGGTGCATGATTTGAGAGGCAGCGGTGGGTGAAGGACAAGATTTAGAAATGAATTCCCTCTTTAACTGGGAGTCAGTGGGCAGATTTCCTGGCGGCTGATATGTGATCCCATTTGTCGATGTTCATGGCAGCTTTGAGTGCGTTGTTCTGGGTGGTTTGGAGTTTTGTTAAGGTTTTTTTCAGAGGTGCCACCAAGCAAGGAGTTACCGTAGACAAGTTTTGAACAAATAAGGGCTTGTGTCACTTTCAGGCGGTTGGTGGTATTGAGGAATGAGTTGCTAGCGTTGATGAGTTTGATTGCATAGCTTGATGTGGAGGCAATGTGGTTGATATGGTGAGACATGGAGAGGGCTGAGTCTAGGTAGACCCTGAGGGTCTTGACATGGGGTGCAACAAGAATATTATGGCCGTCGATAACAAAAGAGGTGTAGTATTGGAGAAGACTCTTCAGAGGGGCCGATTTTGAGTGTGTCTCATGTGATCTCCAGTTAGGGGGATAAGGATTTGGGTATTGTCAGCATAGTTGGTGTACGAGATACCCAAAGCATCAAGACAGTCAAATAGGATCATGGTGTAGACATTGTACAAGGTGGGTGAGATGCATAATCCCTGGGGCACCCCACACGAGCTGGGCACTGGAGCGCTATGGTCTTGCCTGCAAATATTCTGGAGGATCTGTTAGCTAAGAAGCATGCGATCCAAATGGTTGCGTCAGCTAAAAAATGGGCAGCTGATGTTAGGGTTTGACATAGGAGGTTGTGGTCCACAAGGTCAAAAGCTGATGCGAGGTTGATGAGACGGAGCAGGGATAGTGAACCTTTGTCCATGACGATGTTGAGCTGGTTTTTAGGTCCAAGAGGGCTGTCTCAGTCCCAAGTTTGGGGCGGACGCCTGACTGGCGGGCACCTAGAATCTGCTGACGATTAAATGAAACTCACAAGAATAGCGAAAACAGATGCCACAAAACACATTACATTAGAATTATGACAGAACGAGTTAGAAGGGTGGAGCAACTATTCACAATCCACAGCAGATTAAGGTGTCACAGTGACTCAAGGAACAGTATTCTGTGCTGCCATACAAGGCCAGTGATGGACATTGAGGGGTCTGTCTTCCATGATGGGGCATGGCAGTGGGTAATGTGGCAATGTAGGGTGGAAGGACAGGTAGGGTTCAAAGAAGATGTATTGATAAAAATGAATACCAGCTGCCTCACGGTTTGGAGCAAACTTGTTTTCCTTCTAAAGTGGATTGATGAGAAAAAAACAACCTTTGCACATATAGGAACTCATATGATTTTCTTTGTGTTTTAGACCCCCTGGATCGCTATATTTGAGGACTAACTCTGGATACACCAAGGTGATCAGTGTCCCCATGCTGAGGAATGGGACTACCGTTATTATGAATAGATGGTGGGTATGCCGGACCCAGGCACATACCCAGCTTCCTCCTGACTAGGGAGGCACTTGCTATCTCGTCACTGTGCATAGCCCTCCACTGGTGGTACCCCTTTAAGAACATATTCCTTTCACCAATCATCCTTCAATATTGAATAAAGATTTACACATTCATAAAGCATTGAGCAGTGGGGGGGTGGGTGTACACAACCAGCCCGATCCTTGAACTTGAGGAGAAGATGCAGTCCCAAATATCATCTGACAGACGGGCTGCTATTCCACCAGAATATTGCTTATTCAACAAAGCATCCACTTTATTATCCTCTGTGTTACTGCCTGGTGTCCAGGCAATGGCAAATGCTGAATGGGTGCAACTCACCCAATACAAAGTATTGCAATTAGCAAATTCAACAGAGAAAAAATAAAACCCAGCGGGGGAGGACCTGAGAGCCATTAGATTAGTTGTCCTCCCGCGAAACAGGTACTTTTTGGATTTGTTAACAGCAATGGAGGGCAGAGTGTGTAAGAAGATCGTAAGCAGCTGCTGCACATTTGCTTTTGGCAATCAGAGTGATGCTAATCCGAGGAAAGTGGGACCTAAGATACACTTAGGCATTCCCAAAAAATCAGGGTCGTAAGTCCTTTTCTGAACTGCAAGAGCATTGCAGTGAGCCTGATTTTGAATGAGATGGTATTTCAGAATACTGGTGCAGACCAGTATAAGGAATGTATCCTGTTTTCTCCCAATGTGCAAGTTTTATTTCATGCATTGCCATGGTCTGGGTGCTGGAGTATTGGGTGTCACAAGTGGTGGTAAATTAGGCAGCAAGGTGCTTGGGTGATGATTGAATTGTATATGATGCAGATTATTTTGAAATTAATCTTGGCAGGCATGTTGTTGTGACTGCTACGACCAGTGATCCACTTGTAATGAGGTCTTTTTAAAGCAGACATTTTAGTCCAGATCTTGTACTACACATTTTATACCAATTGTGTGCTGAATAATTAAGGGGGAGATATGGGTGAGTCAATATGGCAATAGGAAAGGGCAGAAAGTGAAAGGGGGTGGTTTGGTGAATCTCCAACTGAATTGTGTTGCAAAATAATTGGTAATATAATGAGATCAAACAATACCACAGTGACATTTCTGCCGTATAAACACTTAGAACTGTCCACATGCTCATGGTGAAGTGCCTTTTGCCCATGGACTGTTGTATTACTGTGGATATAATGTGGACATTTTTGTCCTATTAGGTTTTGAAAAATGCTGGAGACTGGCACCTGATAAGAAAAGTCAATAGCTGCTGAGAGGTTCCCAACTGTAGATACCAGAGCAGTTAGCGGGCCAAAACGTCCACTTTACCGTGGGCATGTAAACAAGTGCTAAGCTCATTCACTACATAGCCATACTAGCACACTGGGTGGCTTGCCTTTCTCCAACAGCTGAAAGGGCTCCCAGAGTAATTAAGTGGGTAGCAGGTGTACCTAGTCCAGAAACAGGCCTCTTTGACATTCCTTCAAGGCAAAAGCCACAACTGAGTTGAAATCTGTAAGAATATAGAGCACTGGTGCTATGGCTTTGTAGTTTGGTTTTGGGCTTTGTTGAATCAGACAATGAGTCAACTGATCTTGCTGCCTTGAGAATTGGGGAAGACAACTAATTTTCCCTGCTTTGTGCATGTAGCTCACCTCATGGCGTAACGATTTGCTAGGTCTTCTCACTTCTCCCAACAGGGAGCCCTTTCCTTTGAGGCTATGGAGATGAGGCTGCTACCCAATAGTCCCGGTAGGGGTGGAATTATGCGGGAGGACCTCATAGGGAGGAAATCTCCTCCTGGGGATCAGGACATATACCTGGGGAAAAGTCTCCTAAAACCTTGTCAAATAAAGCCCAACCTGCATTGTCAACCATTTCCCGTACCATTGATAGGGGAAGCAGGTGTTATTGTAAGACCATGACTGTACCAGATGTAAACCATACTGGGATGTTATTGGGGGCTGTTCATTTCACTGAATGATAAAATGAGTTATACTAAATATGGGAATGTGCAAAACAGATGTTATCTATGGCTCTGGATTTTCTCATTGCATCAGGGCCCCATAGGTCAAAGCCAATTGCTTGTTATGGGTGCATCAATGCATGTATCTGACAGCCAATGTTAAACTCTGATCAAAGATGTTGTCCTGGATGTGCAGTTGTGCATGTAGATGTTCCATCACTAAACAATGTGATGCAAGTTGTTCAATACATAGCACTACAAGTATTATTATTATTATTATTATTATTATTATTATTATTATTATTATTATTATTATTATTATTATTATTAATTTAAACACACACACTGAGAGCCACCTGAACATATCGTTATTTTTTCTTCCCTGCAATGACCATATCATCAACGAATAGCACTGCTTTTTTGTCTCCAAACTCTCCCAGAGAAATGGGTGATACACTCATGCAAAGGGTTTCCAATTCTTTAGTCATTTATTTATTTTTACTTTTGTAGAAGGGTTCACAGCCTTTGGGCATCTAGGCTCTACTTACAGGTATGGTAATTTCAATGGATACATACAGTTTTAGTTAGTTGAACAAGTGTGTATTGAACTTTTTTTCTGAACAGCGGACAGGAGGGTTCATATCGAAGCGAGGGTAGTAGATTGATCCAAAGGTAAGCTAGCACCAGCGGGAAGCTAGAACCCCCAATTCTTTTGCATCTAAATCTAGGCATAATGAGGCCATTGCCATGGGTGGATATCAATGGTCTGGAGGACATGTGTATAATGAGTCTATGAGCTAGGTTTGTAGGGGCATTGTTAGAAAGGCACTGATGGGAGATTGAGAGGATTTTGAATGTTATTCTTTCCCGGACAGGTGGCCAATGGACAGATTTTCTAGCTTCAGAGATGTGGTCATACTTATTCAGGTCCAATGCAATGCAAAGAGCATCGTCTTGGTTAACTTGGTGCCTTTTTAAATTTGTTTCAGAGGTGCCGCAAAGCAAGATATTGGAATGGTCCAGGTTAGATCCCACGAGCGCACAGCCACAGTGAGGCGATTGTCTGAGGATACGAAAGGTTTGGTAGCTCATTTAAGTATCCATGGTGTAGGCTGCTTTGGAAGTAATTTGGTTGTTTGGCAGGATATATTGAGCGAAGCATCAAGGTGAATGCCCAGGGGAGACAGGGATCACTGAAGAGGAGACAGGGATCATGTGACCATCGATGTTGAAGAAGCCAAAAGCTGGGTCAGGGCTGGGTCAGGTTTTGCAAGGTGGGGTGGTGTAACAACTAGAACAGGCTCTTTGTCAGGCAGAGACTGTGTAGGGCCATACACGTTTGGATCATTTAATACATGCTGTTTACATTGGTAGAGTCATGCAAATGGACACCAGAGATGGGGATGAAGATTTGGGTGTTGTCAACATAGTTTGTGTAAGAGACTCCCACTGAGTTAAGTGGTCAAATAGCAGTTTTGTGTAGATTTTGTAGAGGGTGGGGGAAACACAGGAACCTTATCATTCTCCTATCAGTCTCCTTATCTTTCAGCAGTGCCCCTAATATTAGCACATGCAGACACTATTCAGATTGTGCAGAGCGCCCCTAATATTAGCACATGCAGACACTATTCAGATTGGGCAGAGTTGTCTTGTTGGTAAACTAGGATCCTTTGTGCTCCTGCACACCTACTAACTATGCTGTTTGTTCATGCAGCAGATATTAGGAACATTAAACTGGGAAGCCAATAGCCCCAGGAGCTCCTATTCTTCTAAATGCAACTATAAAATAATAATAATAATAATAATCGTAATAATAATAATTATTATTATCATCATCATCACACATTGAATGTAATATTGATTATTTGGACACTCTTTCTTTAGTTGCTATTTTTAATGAAGAACTATCCCTACCTTTAATGCTGTAAGGAATTTCTCACATAGACTGTATCTACAATACAAAGGAATTAGTTTACGGTTTACTCATTTGATGCAATATTCTTCTAAAAGATATTTGGAGGGCACTGTTTATTTGGGTGGAAAAGAGCACAAAAATCATGTAGAATAACAATATGCAACACCATCAAAGTACTGTGACGGTTGTCCCCAAAGGAAACAGGATGACTGCTCCATGGAACTAGAGGAAGCATTGCAGTGTTCCACAGTGGAGGAATCAACAGAGCACGATAAAAAGAAAGGAAGGACTAAGAGAAAAGAAAGTAGGAAGAAGAAGAAACAGAGGAGAAGCAAGTTCCCATTGCGGAAGCCAACAGCACACACGTCCTGCCCAGGAAAAGGGTAGACTGGAGATGCAGAGAAGCTATTCCTCATGACGGAAGAGGCAATCGAGGTGGTGGCGCAACGGCAGAAAGTTGGCCCATGAGGTCTTGAATCAGTGCCGAGACCATAAGCTTGTGTCTGCCGTGGCACGCACAGGTGTCAGAAATCACAGAGGTGCGAATTCATGACCTCTGGAAGAACTGGAGCCATTTTGCAACAGAGAATAAGGTAATGGGAATGGTGGGAGGACTGGGAGGTGTCTGGGAAGCCAAATCAACAGACAAAAGTGCATCAGGAGTCATCTGACTCATCAAAGTGATCAGCAAAAAACCACTGCCCAAGCAGAGTGTATCAGGAGTCATCTACCTCATTGTATGGGTCATACAAACACCACTGCGGAAGCAGAGAGCATTGGTAGTCATCTTTGTCGTAGTGGTCCACCCAATACCACGGTTCAAGCGTCGGCAGCCATCTCATTCAGCACAGTAGCCCCACAAATTAATTTGAAAAGTGGAGTGCTTTGGGAAACAATCTCCTCATCATCATAAAGAAAGAAATAGAGAGACGTACAAGGAGGATACAGAGAACCCGGGGAAAGATGTCCCTCATAAGTATGTTAAAAGGAAGCCAAATAAGGCTGTGAGTTTCTATAATTCCTGAAAATTATTAAGGCTAATTCAAGTTATTTGCAAGAGTGTTTAAAGAATACTGTGTGGAGCCTTGACAGAAGGATGAGGAGAAGTGAGTCATTCCCCTGTTCTCTTGTGATAGAACATTGAAGGTGTTACTTCTATTTAAGAAGGAAGCAGCAAGGAGAAGTGAGTAATTCTCCTGGTGAAGGAAACACAAACTTCAATTTAGTTAAAGACTTAAGTTTATACTGTTAGTGTTGGATTAGTTGGTTTCTGACAGAAGTAGGAGAATATTTAATTTTGACGGACCTTCTTACAGCTCACTAAAAATTTCCTAGGTTGAGGCAAGGCAAGCCCTTTAGAAGCCCCTTAGAAGTAGGGAGAGATAGGTTTCGGTATATATTTAATACACATTTATGCCCACAACATGACCCCTCCTTGTCAATTTCCTCCTTCTACACCATCACAATGCTCACATGATTTATACGCAATTGTGAGCCTGTGAAAGATATGGCCACTGTGCTCCATTAGATCAGCTCTGCTCCTCCTATATCAAACATCTGCTGCAAGTGTGCCATAAGTTACAACTGCACATCCTAAAGAAAAGACTTCAGTGGCTACCCATTAGAATTCTACTTTATATATGACAGACTGGCTATGTGAGCAGTACAATGCCATTACATATTACTGCAGTTCTCATGTCAGAGCCCTAGAGGAGACATGTTTGGCAGTGTCAATAGCAGGTATCTCTACAAAATATCCCCACCAAAAATATCGCCGTACATATGGCTGTTTGTCTCGCTATAGGCGATATTTTTGGGTGGGATATTTTGTGTGAGCGGGAGTTGCAGGGGTGTCCCCCACACATTTTAAAATAATGCAGAGGTTGCAGGGGTGTCCACCGCAGGGTCCATGGGTCAATAACGGCGCTATAATTTGGCGATATTTTTGTATTGCAATATTTCAGCAGGGATATTAACACATGGAACCAAATGGCAGTCACTCTTTAATGTCTGTACTGCCCTAATACCCTTCAAAGGGGACATCAAGCAGGTCAGTAACCACAACACATCACTGATTGGGGTTCTCCAACTTACCTGTTGTCCAACCAGACCAACCTGGTGAGGGCCTGGCCCTTGGAAGGTGATGCAACACGGCACAGCTAGTGAAGGACCTGCTTTCACCCTTGTTTGGTGATCCATGCATAGTTATACTTAAAGGTAACATTGAGTATCTAATGGCTTCCTTTGTGAACCCATATAGTAAAGTGGCCAAATTTCATCAGCATGTCTCAGGGTAGGAGGCCTTGCATCAAGTATCACAATGAGGAGGTATTAAACAAATATAACATAATCTTTGCTGCAGCAATTGCGAAATCCATTAGTACAAGAATGCAAGCAGCAGGAAAAACACCAACCATCCCAAATTGTGTCAGCTACAATAGGCATGGCAAACTCACATATGATGATGATAATTATTATTATTTTGTTATTGTATGTAATGAGCGCAGACATAGCTTTGAGGCACAACTGAGCGCTTTACAGAGGTATACAACAAAACAGATAAACAACAGAGCACTTTACAAAGGTAGAAAACAGTACTGATGCATAACAGAGCACTTTTCAGAGGTCATAACAGAACAGATATACAGCGGGGGTATAAGACAGAGGGGCACAGAGTACAGGGTGGTGCGGAGAAAAGGGTCGGTTGGCATTTAGCAAGTCATGTGATACAGGGGCGACGTGATGGCCTAGGTCTTGAGGAGGAGAGACTCATTGAAGAGGTGGGTCTATAGTTATTTTCTGAATTTTAGGAGCATGGGGGCAAGTCTGATGCTAATGGGGAGGAGATTCAATTGTCTTGGGGTGTAGGCAGAGAAAACTTGTTTTCTGGTCCTTTCCTTTTTGAAGTGGTGGATTTCAAGTCTGCACAAGTCCTTGCTTCTGGTGGTGACCTGTCCACTGTCCACTGGAGATGCTGAGTTTCTCTGTGATGTAGCTGGGTGACTTGAGAGTGACTGCCTTATAGATGCTGCAACAAGACTTGAAGTTGATTCCTACATGCACTAGAAGCCAGTGAAGGTCGATTGTGTCCAGGGTGATGTGTTAATATGTGTGTAGACCCTTGATGAGGTGTGCAGCCGCATGTAGGACACTTCTCAGGGGCACATGGTAGGATGTCGAAGGTCTCCGAGGGGGGCATGCCCGCAGGGCTAGAACCACTTCATGAACGGTGGTTTTAAAGCTGTCCGGAATGAGAAAGGGCTTGACTTTCCACAGGAGGGAGAGCTGATACCAAGCCATCAGAGTTTTCTTCGCTATGTGTGTCTTGAAGAAGCGGTGTTTGTCGATATGGAACCCCAGAGACTTGGCACAGGAGGTGATCTCGGGTGTGAAGCCTTCAGGGTTCATGGTTGATAGATAGGTCTTTATGTCTGGGTGTTTGGTTTTGTTGGTGAGGAGTACAAATTCATTCTTGAAGGGGTTGAACTTCAAGTATAAACTGGACCTTCAAGACTGGATCAGTGAGAGGCAGGTTTTGAGCCTGTAGATGCCCTTGATGAAGTTGATCTTGAGGTATAACTGTGTGTCATCAGTGTATTGGTGGATGTGGATGTGTGTGGCTAGGAGGCTGCCAGCTGCTCTGTGTATAGATTGAAGATCACTATGGAGAGGATGGAACCCTGTGGGACTCCACAGGTGATGGGTAGCATTGGCAATCTATAGCTGTCCGTCTGAACAAACTGCAGGTGGTTGGCAAAGTAGCATTTGAACCAGCATAGGTCAAGTTTGCTGATCCCCATGCACCAATGCAGGGTGTTCGTGAGTGCCTGGTGGTCTACTGTGTAGAAAGCTGCAGAGAGGTCAAGTAGAACCGTGAGGCAGGGGTGGTCATCATCAAGGTTGTTGAAGGCGAATTGTCAACCACATGTATAGTTGCCATCTCTCTGCCGCATTTGGGTCTGAACCTGGATTTGTAGGTTTGGAGGATATGATTGGTGTCGATGTGTTGCTGCAGTTCCGTGGCTACCGCTTTCTCAATGATCTTACCTAGGAAGGGAAGATGGGTAATGCGGTGATAGTTACCTAGTTTATCGGGATCCAAAGTGGGTTTCTTTAGTAGAGGGAGGATTTGTCCTATCTTTAGTGTTGATAGGACTGTGGCTTGAGTTAGGGAGCTGTTGATGCTCTCTAGGTAGAGAAGGAGAGCTTATGCGGGGAGGGTCTTGATGGTGGATGCTGGGTGTATGTCATCTGTATATGATGTGGCTTTGAGGGTGGACAGGGTTTCTACAAGGTCCCCTGTAGAGAGTGTCTTGAATGTTGTCCATTGTGTGGAGATTTCACAATGAGGGACATTACATGGGACTGTGGATGCAGAGCTGGTGTCTAGGTACTGATGAATCTTGCTGATTTTGTCAATGAAGAAGGTGTTGATGGCAGTTGATTTTTTGATGGAGTGTGGGATGGCAGGGTTGGGTAGCAGGTTGACGCAGTTCTTGACCACTTTGAAGAGGGCTCTGCTTTTGTCGTCAGCTTCTGCTAAGGTGTTCTGATAGAAGGTGGGCTTGGCTGTGTTGATTAATTGTCGGTGGGTTGCTTGGAGCACCAGGGCAAATGCGGTGCTGCAGTGGCACCAGATTTTCTCTTGTTTCCTGATGACTCTTTTGCTCTTTTGTATGATATTGGTATCAATGAGAAGTGCATCACTAACACCTATCTACCTGCACAGCCTACAGGGAGGAAAATCTGTGGGTCATTCTCACCAGTGACTCATGCATCTAAGAGTTTCTAAGCTACACAGTCTAGGAGAGTTTTATGATTGGCCCTAGACATTATTTCTAATGGCAGGAGAAAAGTGCCTCATGTTGAATAATTGACAGTTATGAAATTGAACCAGCATTTCATTGTGGATGACCATCGAACAGCATCTACCCATAGCCAACACACCAGTTCAGATGATAATGATGATGATTTGCTACCCAGTACATGCCAATGAAAGGTGAAGGAGGGTTGTTTCGTGGTGTGTGTGGTTGGGAAATGGAAAGCTGTAGTATTGATTGTAACTTAGAAGCTCTCACCATTTGCTGTTTACATTTTCCATTAGATTCAATGGCCATCATTACAAGTCAGGCGGTGGACCATGGTGCTATTAGCACCATGGTCCATGCCGGATTCCGGCATGGTGGATGGCGGAATTACCGCCCCATTCCAAGGTGAGTGGGGCGGTAATTCCCCATTCACCATTTGCCCTTCCCCATTCCCATTTTTGCCCCATAGGGCATGATGGGGATGGGGAGGCATAATATCATTTCAATTCCAACAGTATCTCTTCTTTTGGCGGGGGTATTGGCTATGTGTGTTTTTCTGCAGCGCGCTAGTCAGACGGTGAGTCGCACATGCTCTTTTTCCCACTGTGGGTGCCCCTGTGTATCACACCCATTTTCGATGTCATAGTAGCCTGCGTGTCCCACGCGTACGCGTTATTCGTGTTACTGGGTGCCACCGCGTACTGCGGGAGGTTGAATCCACGCACGCAGGGTTGCGTGCACGGTTTTACTGCAGTTTTGGGGTGCCTGAGCGTTGTGTGACCCGTCACTACATCACCGGGGTCACATACAGCCTTGCAGGTGTAGGGGGGCTGTTAACATCTTGCTTCCCACCCCCTTCACCCCAATTGCCCAGGTCAATTCTGGCGTACACCTCCCATTGGCACCACTCCATCTGTGCCGGCACTACTACATCTATGCCATGGTTGGGAGGCCACCAAAGGTGAGGGGCGCCTCAGCTGGGCGTACTCCTCGTGGCGGGCATGGTCGGGGATGTGGCCGTGGTGACCAGGGAGTAGGGGGACTCCAGGGTGTCCAGGGCGGCCACAGAGGGGGAAGAGGCAGGGGTGCGCCACTTGAGCACAATGTTGTGCCATGTGTCGGTGCAGTCATGCCACCACCCCCTGTGGTTCCGGGGGATGCAGCTTCTGCATCTGGCACTGCCGCCCGTGTGACCCGGCAGTCTGTTCCATCGACTGCCATGGGCCCAAGGGTAGTGATAGCTGCAGGTGCAGCTGTGGACACCGCCACCCAGGCTCAGGGTCTGCCAGCGCAGGCTGCGTTGGCACTTGAGGAGCCCTTGGTAGATCTCCAACAGGCCAGGAGGTAAACCATAGGGACAGGCCGGGCTGCTCAGACCAAGACACGTGTCCCTGGGGCAGTCATGTCATCTGCTGCCCGAACAGCCGGGTGTTGGCAAGTGCAGGGGCAGATGCACCCAACAACACCCCGGTTGTGAGTCTGCCAACCAGGACTGTTGCGGTCAATAACCCTGCCACAGCTGATGTTGCTGCGCATTAGAGGGCACCCAGCTGCCACTGACACAAGTCAGGCCTTTGGTCGTCCCTCCACCTGCCACTCCCTCGGCTCAATCCACCGAACCCACTGGCCATACTGGTCAGGGCGGCATTAGCCAGCCAGGGTCTGCGCCACAGTCCAAGAGGAGGAAGGTTGCACCTGCAGCACAGGCTGGGACACCACACACAGCCACGACCTCCTGCACGTCGAGGAAGAAGCCTTTCTGCAAGTAGGAACTGGACTTCCTTGTGGACTACGTGCGGGGCCACAGCCGTGACATGCTAGTGGGTGCCAATAGTCAGACTAGGGCTGCCCAACGTGACACCCACTGGAAGCATGTTGCGGAACATGTCAGTTCATTCGGCCATGAGGTGAGCACGGCGCAAGAGTGTAAAAAGCGTTGGAATGACATCAAACGCAGCACTAAGGCTAAGCGCACCTCTAATTACAACTTGACTCTGGTGACTGGCGGTGGGCCTGCACCAGAGGAGGAAGAGCTCACTCCGCATGAGGCACTCGTTGCAGAGTTCATACCACCTGAATTGGTGGAAGGAGTGGGAGAGATGCTGGACTTTGATGCCCAGTCCAGTGAGTGTTGATGCGTATTTGTTGAGGACGTGTGTGTTTCACTTGTGGGATGTGTTGTGCATGATTGCCACTACATGTGACATGTACATGGTTCTGATGTGTAAGTAATGCAATGCTTCCATGATGCATGTCTCCTCTGCCTGCATGCGGGGACTCCATGTAGGCATGCTCCCTTGCCCCTCCTCTGCCACTCTGCATCCCAGTTCCACCTTTGCACTGGTCTGCTTCAATCTTGCCAATGTGTACTTTCTTGTTCATGCGTCCTGTGTAGATGCTAACTTCCAGCGCAGAATCTGCCAGAAAGATGCCGTGTGTTACAGCCTTAGTACTTGATGCAGGGTATCTCACTTGTACTGTGCATAGGTCAGATGTCCGGCAGGGACATGAGTGCCCATTCATGCTCCATGTGCATTGCACGCATGCCCCTATGTGTCCTTGACTGGATGATCACTGTAATACAAGTCCTTGGTTACATACATTGCATGGCATCTCATCAGCCTTCCCATGTCAACTGTGGCTCAGTACTGCGTTGCACACATGTTTAGGGTCTGACAATCTGTGTGGCTCACAGGCCTCAGCCTGTTCAATGGCCAATGTCTCTGTCCAAGTGTTGTTGTGGCTTCTTCACACATGGGCGGCATCCAGAGTTTTCATCATGTGTCCTGCTTACTGTCCCATCATCATTTGCAGTGTTGTCACTTGAATCACATTAAGCTGGTGATGCCAGTCAACACTGCCTGTCAATACACAGGTGTATGGTCATCCTTTTGATACCATGCTAGGCATCCCTGCTTTGGTACTGGGGTGGAGGGGTGCTTGGCTTCTAGATATGGTACACATTGAATGCACAATGCACGTGATGCCTGAATTTGACCTTGCACTGCCTTCACATTTCCTGGCACACACCATGGAGTCCTTGTATATGTAGGTAGTGAGTGGCGTACACATTTTCTGCACTGCATAGACCCACTTCCATGGAAACTGCCACCTTTCAACAGGTCTGATCACAGAAGCAATTCAAAGTTGACCCAGCATGCATGCCAGGTTATATGTTGTGTGTCACATGTCTGCCTGATGCGTTTGCTGTCGGTGTGTGTGTGTGCTGTGTGCTTCTGACATGTGTAGCGACCTTTTTTCTCTCTATTTTTCAGGTGATGACGCAATGGAGGCAGAGGATGGTGTTGTCATGCCAGACACAGGGTTGTTACCACTAAATCTACCCGGCACTAGTGGGGGTCGTGGGGCCACGAAAACCCCCAAGTGCTACAGTCCATCTTGTCTCTGGCTGCCTATGAGTCCAGCCTTGATGACGACTCTGACGTGAATCTCCAACTGAATTGTGTTGCAAAATAATTGGTAATATAATGAGATCAAACAATACCACAGTGACATTTCTGCCGTATAAACACATAGAACTGTCCACATGCTCATGGTGAAGTGCCTTTTGCCCATGGACTGTTGTATTACTGTGGATATAATGTGGACATTTTTGTCCTATCAATTTTTGAAAAATGCTGGAGACTGGCACCTGATAAGAAAAGTCAATAGCTGCTGAGAGGTTCCCAACTGTAGATACCAGAGCAGTTAGCGGGCCAAAACGTCCACTTTACCGTGGGCATGTAAACAAGTGCTAAGCTCATTCACTACATAGCCATACTAGCACACTGGGTGGCTTGCCTTTCTCCAACAGCTGAAAGGGCTCCCAGAGTAATTAAGTGGGTAGAAGGTGTACCTAGTCCAGAAACAGGCCTCTTTGACATTCCTTCAAGGCAAAAGCCACAACTGAGTTGAAATCTGTAAGAATATAGAGCACTGGTGCTATGGCTTTGTAGTTTGGTTTTGGGCTTTGTTGAATCAGACAATGAGTCAACTGATCTTGCTGCCTTGAGAATTGGGGAAGACAACTAATTTTCCCTGCTTTGTGCATGTAGCTCACCTCATGGCGTAACGATTTGCTAGGTCTTCTCACTTCTCCCAACAGGGAGCCCTTTCCTTTGAGGCTATGGAGATGAGGCTGCTACCCAATAGTCCCGGTAGGGGTGGAATTATGCGGGAGGACCTCATAGGGAGGAAATCTCCTCCTGGGGATCAGGACATATACCTGGGGAAAAGTCTCCTAAAACCTTGTCAAATAAAGCCCAACCTGCATTGTCAACCATTTCCCGTACCATTGATAGGGGAAGCAGGTGTTATTGTAAGACCATGACTGTACCAGATGTAAACCATACTGGGATGTTATTGGGGGCTGTTCATTTCACTGAATGATAAAATGAGTTATACTAAATATGGGAATGTGCAAAACAGATGTTATCTATGGCTCTGGATTTTCTCATTGCATCAGGGCCCCATAGGTCAAAGCCAATTGCTTGTTATGGGTGCATCAATCCATGTATCTGACAGCCAATGTTAAACTCTGATCAAAGATGTTGTCCTGGATGTGCAGTTGTGCATGTAGATGTTCCATCACTAAACAATGTGATGCAAGTTGTTCAATACATAGCACTACAAGTATTATTATTATTATTATTATTATTATTATTATTATTATTATTATTATTATTATTATTATTATTATTATTATTAATTTAAACACACACACTGAGAGTCACCTGAACATATCGTTATTTTTTCTTCCCTGCAATGACCATATCATCAACGAATAGCACTGCTTTTTTGTCTCCAAACTCTCCCAGAGAAATGGGTGATACACTCATGCAAAGGGTTTCCAATTCTTTAGTCATTTATTTATTTTTACATTTGTAGAAGGGTTCACAGCCTTTGGGCATCTAGGCTCTACTTACAGGTATGGTAATTTCAATGGATACATACAGTTTTAGTTAGTTGAACAAGTGTGTATTGAACTTTTTTTCTGAACAGCGGACAGGAGGGTTCATATCGAAGCGAGGGTAGTAGATTGATCCAAAGGTAAGCTAGCACCAGCGGGAAGCTAGAACCCCCAATTCTTTTGCATCTAAATCTAGGCATAATGAGGCCATTGCCATGGGTGGATATCAATGGTCTGGAGGACATGTGTATGATGAGTCTATGAGCTAGGTTTGTAGGGGCATTGTTAGAAAGGCACTGATGGGAGATTGAGAGGATTTTGAATGGTATTCTTTCCCGGACAGGTGGCCAATGGACAGATTTTCTAGCTTCAGAGATGTGGTCATACTTATTCAGGTCCAATGCAATGCAAAGAGCATCGTCTTGGTTAACTTGGTGCCTTTTTAAATTTGTTTCAGAGGTGCCGCAAAGCAAGATATTGGAATGGTCCAGGTTAGATCCCACGAGCGCACAGCCACAGTGAGGCGATTGTCTGAGGATACGAAAGGTTTGGTAGCTCATTTAAGTATCCATGGCGTAGGCTGCTTTGGAAGTAATTTGGTTGTTTGGCAGGATATATTGAGCGAAGCATCAAGGTGAATGCCCAGGGGAGACAGGGATCACTGAAGAGGAGACAGGGATCATGTGACCATCGATGTTGAAGAAGCCAAAAGCTGGGTCAGGGCTGGGTCAGGTTTTGCAAGGTGGGGTGGTGTAACAACTAGAACAGGCTCTTTGTCAGGCAGAGACTGTGTAGGGCCATACACGTTTGGATCATTTAATACATGCTGTTTACATTGGTAGAGTCATGCAAATGGACACCAGAGATGGGGATGAAGATTTGGGTGTTGTCAACATAGTTTGTGTAAGAGACTCCCACTGAGTTAAGTGGTCAAATAGCAGTTTTGTGTAGATTTTGTAGAGGGTGGGGGAAACACAGGAACCTTATCATTCTCCTATCAGTCTCCTTATCTTTCAGCAGTGCCCCTAATATTAGCACATGCAGACACTATTCAGATTGTGCAGAGCGCCCCTAATATTAGCACATGCAGACACTATTCAGATTGGGCAGAGTTGTCTTGTTGGTAAACTAGGATCCTTTGTGCTCCTGCACACCTACTAACTATGCTGTTTGTTCATGCAGCAGATATTAGGAACATTCAACTGGGAAGCCAATAGCCCCAGGAGCTCCTATTCTTCTAAATGCAACTATAAAATAATAATAATAATAATCGTAATAATAATAATTATTATTATCATCATCATCACACATTGAATGTAATATTGATTATTTGGACACTCTTTCTTTAGTTGCTATTTTTAATGAAGAACTATCCCTACCTTTAATGCTGTAAGGAATTTCTCACATAGACTGTATCTACAATACAAAGGAATTAGTTTACGGTTTACTCATTTGATGCAATATTCTTCTAAAAGATATTTGGAGGGCACTGTTTATTTGGGTGGAAAAGAGCACAAAAATCATGTAGAATAACAATATGCAACACCATCAAAGTACTGTGACGGTTGTCCCCAAAGGAAACAGGATGACTGCTCCATGGAACTAGAGGAAGCATTGCAGTGTTCCACAGTGGAGGAATCAACAGAGCACGATAAAAAGAAAGGAAGGACTAAGAGAAAAGAAAGTAGGAAGAAGAAGAAACAGAGGAGAAGCAAGTTCCCATTGCGGAAGCCAACAGCACACACGTCCTGCCCAGGAAAAGGGTAGACTGGAGATGCAGAGAAGCTATTCCTCATGACGGAAGAGGCAATCGAGGTGGTGGCGCAACGGCAGAAAGTTGGCCCATGAGGTCTTGAATCAGTGCCGAGACCATAAGCTTGTGTCTGCCGTGGCACGCACAGGTGTCAGAAATCACAGAGGTGCGAATTCATGACCTCTGGAAGAACTGGAGCCATTTTGCAACAGAGAATAAGGTAATGGGAATGGTGGGAGGACTGGGAGGTGTCTGGGAAGCCAAATCAACAGACAAAAGTGCATCAGGAGTCATCTGACTCATCAAAGTGATCAGCAAAAAACCACTGCCCAAGCAGAGTGTATCAGGAGTCATCTACCTCATTGTATGGGTCATACAAACACCACTGCGGAAGCAGAGAGCATTGGTAGTCATCTTTGTCGTAGTGGTCCACCCAATACCACGGTTCAAGCGTCGGCAGCCATCTCATTCAGCACAGTAGCCCCACAAATTAATTTGAAAAGTGGAGTGCTTTGGGAAACAATCTCCTCATCATCATAAAGAAAGAAATAGAGAGACGTACAAGGAGGATACAGAGAACCCGGGGAAAGATGTCCCTCATAAGTATGTTAAAAGGAAGCCAAATAAGGCTGTGAGTTTCTATAATTCCTGAAAATTATTAAGGCTAATTCAAGTTATTTGCAAGAGTGTTTAAAGAATACTGTGTGGAGCCTTGACAGAAGGATGAGGAGAAGTGAGTCATTCCCCTGTTCTCTTGTGATAGAACATTGAAGGTGTTACTTCTATTTAAGAAGGAAGCAGCAAGGAGAAGTGAGTAATTCTCCTGGTGAAGGAAACACAAACTTCAATTTAGTTAAAGACTTAAGTTTATACTGTTAGTGTTGGATTAGTTGGTTTCTGACAGAAGTAGGAGAATATTTAATTTTGACGGACCTTCTTACAGCTCACTAAAAATTTCCTAGGTTGAGGCAAGGCAAGCCCTTTAGAAGCCCCTTAGAAGTAGGGAGAGATAGGTTTCGGTATATATTTAATACACATTTATGCCCACAACATGACCCCTCCTTGTCAATTTCCTCCTTCTACACCATCACAATGCTCACATGATTTATACGCAATTGTGAGCCTGTGAAAGATATGGCCACTGTGCTCCATTAGATCAGCTCTGCTCCTCCTATATCAAACATCTGCTGCAAGTGTGCCATAAGTTACAACTGCACATCCTAAAGAAAAGACTTCAGTGGCTACCCATTAGAATTCTACTTTATATATGACAGACTGGCTATGTGAGCAGTACAATGCCATTACATATTACTGCAGTTCTCATGTCAGAGCCCTAGAGGAGACATGTTTGGCAGTGTCAATAGCAGGTATCTCTACAAAATATCCCCACCAAAAATATCGCCGTACATATGGCTGTTTGTCTCGCTATAGGCGATATTTTTGGGTGGGATATTTTGTGTGAGCGGGAGTTGCAGGGGTGTCCCCCACACATTTTAAAATAATGCAGAGGTTGCAGGGGTGTCCACCGCAGGGTCCATGGGTCAATAACGGCGCTATAATTTGGCGATATTTTTGTATTGCAATATTTCAGCAGGGATATTAACACATGGAACCAAATGGCAGTCACTCTTTAATGTCTGTACTGCCCTAATACCCTTCAAAGGGGACATCAAGCAGGTCAGTAACCACAACACATCACTGATTGGGGTTCTCCAACTTACCTGTTGTCCAACCAGACCAACCTGGTGAGGGCCTGGCCCTTGGAAGGTGATGCAACACGGCACAGCTAGTGAAGGACCTGCTTTCACCCTTGTTTGGTGATCCATGCATAGTTATACTTAAAGGTAACATTGAGTATCTAATGGCTTCCTTTGTGAACCCATATAGTAAAGTGGCCAAATTTCATCAGCATGTCTCAGGGTAGGAGGCCTTGCATCAAGTATCACAATGAGGAGGTATTAAACAAATATAACATAATCTTTGCTGCAGCAATTGCGAAATCCATTAGTACAAGAATGCAAGCAGCAGGAAAAACACCAACCATCCCAAATTGTGTCAGCTACAATAGGCATGGCAAACTCACATATGATGATGATAATTATTATTATTTTGTTATTGTATGTAATGAGCGCAGACATAGCTTTGAGGCACAACTGAGCGCTTTACAGAGGTATACAACAAAACAGATAAACAACAGAGCACTTTACAAAGGTAGAAAACAGTACTGATGCATAACAGAGCACTTTTCAGAGGTCATAACAGAACAGATATACAGCGGGGGTATAAGACAGAGGGGCACAGAGTACAGGGTGGTGCGGAGAAAAGGGTCGGTTGGCATTTAGCAAGTCATGTGATACAGGGGCGACGTGATGGCCTAGGTCTTGAGGAGGAGAGACTCATTGAAGAGGTGGGTCTTTAGTTATTTTCTGAATTTTAGGAGCATGGGGGCAAGTCTGATGCTAATGGGGAGGAGATTCAATTGTCTTGGGGTGTAGGCAGAGAAAACTTGTTTTCTGGTCCTTTCCTTTTTGAAGTGGTGGATTTCAAGTCTGCACATGTCCTTGCTTCTGGTGGTGACCTGTCCACTGTCCACTGGAGATGCTGAGTTTCTCTGTGATGTAGCTGGGTGACTTGAGAGTGACTGCCTTATAGATGCTGCAACAAGACTTGAAGTTGATTCCTACATGCACTAGAAGCCAGTGAAGGTCGATTGTGTCCAGGGTGATGTGTTAATATCTGTGTAGACCCTTGATGAGGTGTGCAGCCGCATGTAGGACACTTCTCAGGGGCACATGGTAGGATGTCGAAGGTCTCCGAGGGGGGCATGCCCGCAGGGCTAGAACCACTTCATGAACGGTGGTTTTAAAGCTGTCCGGAATGAGAAAGGGCTTGACTTTCCACAGGAGGGAGAGCTGATACCAAGCCATCAGAGTTTTCTTCGCTATGTGTGTCTTGAAGAAGCGGTGTTTGTCGATATGGAACCCCAGAGACTTGGCACAGGAGGTGATCTCGGGTGTGAAGCCTTCAGGGTTCATGGTTGATAGATAGGTCTTTATGTCTGGGTGTTTGGTTTTGTTGGTGAGGAGTACAAATTCATTCTTGAAGGGGTTGAACTTCAAGTATAAACTGGACCTTCAAGACTGGATCAGTGAGAGGCAGGTTTTGAGCCTGTAGATGCCCTTGATGAAGTTGATCTTGAGGTATAACTGTGTGTCATCAGTGTATTGGTGGATGTGGATGTGTGTGGCTAGGAGGCTGCCAGCTGCTCTGTGTATAGATTGAAGATCACTATGGAGAGGATGGAACCCTGTGGGACTCCACAGGTGATGGGTAGCATTGGCAATCTATAGCTGTCCGTCTGAACAAACTGCAGGTGGTTGGCAAAGTAGCATTTGAACCAGCATAGGTCAAGTTTGCTGATCCCCATGCACCAATGCAGGGTGTTCGTGAGTGCCTGGTGGTCTACTGTGTAGAAAGCTGCAGAGAGGTCGAGTAGAACCGTGAGGCAGGGGTGGTCATCATCAAGGTTGTTGAAGGCGAATTGTCAACCACATGTATAGTTGCCATCTCTCTGCCGCATTTGGGTCTGAACCTGGATTTGTAGGTTTGGAGGATATGATTGGTGTCGATGTGTTGCTGCAGTTCCGTGGCTACCGCTTTCTCAATGATCTTACCTAGGAAGGGAAGATGGGTAATGCGGTGATAGTTACCTAGTTTATCGGGATCCAAAGTGGGTTTCTTTAGTAGAGGGAGGATTTGTCCTATCTTTAGTGTTGATAGGACTGTGGCTTGAGTTAGGGAGCTGTTGATGCTCTCTAGGTAGAGAAGGAGAGCTTATGCGGGGAGGGTCTTGATGGTGGATGCTGGGTGTATGTCATCTGTATATGATGTGGCTTTGAGGGTGGACAGGGTTTCTACAAGGTCCCCTGTAGAGAGTGTCTTGAATGTTGTCCATTGTGTGGAGATTTCACAATGAGGGACATTACATGGGACTGTGGATGCAGAGCTGGTGTCTAGGTACTGATGAATCTTGCTGATTTTGTCAATGAAGAAGGTGTTGATGGCAGTTGATTTTTTGATGGAGTGTGGGATGGCAGGGTTGGGTAGCAGGTTGACGCAGTTCTTGACCACTTTGAAGAGGGCTCTGCTTTTGTCGTCAGCTTCTGCTAAGGTGTTCTGATAGAAGGTGGGCTTGGCTGTGTTGATTAATTGTCGGTGGGTTGCTTGGAGCACCAGGGCAAATGCGGTGCTGCAGTGGCACCAGATTTTCTCTTGTTTCCTGATGACTCTTTTGCTCTTTTGTATGATATTGGTATCAATGAGAAGTGCATCACTAACACCTATCTACCTGCACAGCCTACAGGGAGGAAAATCTGTGGGTCATTCCCACCAGTGACTCATGCATCTAAGAGTTTCTAAGCTACACAGTCTAGGAGAGTTTTATGATTGGCCCTAGACATTATTTCTAATGGCAGGAGAAAAGTGCCTCATGTTGAATAATTGACAGTTATGAAATTGAACCAGCATTTCATTGTGGATGACCATCGAACAGCATCTACCCATAGCCAACACACCAGTTCAGATGATAATGATGATGATTTGCTACCCAGTACATGCCAATGAAAGGTGAAGGAGGGTTGTTTCGTGGTGTGTGTGGTTGGGAAATGGAAAGCTGTAGTATTGATTGTAACTTAGAAGCTCTCACCATTTGCTGTTTACATTTTCCATTAGATTCAATGGCCATCATTACAAGTCAGGCGGTGGACCATGGTGCTATTAGCACCATGGTCCATGCCGGATTCCGGCATGGTGGATGGCGGAATTACCGCCCCCATTCCAAGGCGGTAATTCCCCATTCACCATTTGCCCTTCCCCATTCCCATTTTTGCCCCATAGGGCATGATGGGGATGGGGAGGCATAATATCATTTCAATTCCAACAGTATCTCTTCTTTTGGCGGGGGTATTGGCTATGTGTGTTTTTCTGCAGCGCGCTAGTCAGACGGTGAGTCGCACATGCTCTTTTTCCCACTGTGGGTGCCCCTGTGTATCACACCCATTTTCGATGTCATAGTAGCCTGCGTGTCCCACGCGTACGCGTTATTCGTGTTACTGGGTGCCACCGCGTACTGCGGGAGGTTGAATCCACGCAAGCAGGGTTGCGTGCACGGTTTTACTGCAGTTTTGGGGTGCCTGAGCGTTGCGTGACCCGTCACTACATCACCGGGGTCACATACAGCCTTGCAGGTGTAGGGGGGCTGTTAACATCTTGCTTCCCACCCCCTTCACCCCAATTGCCCAGGTCAATTCTGGCGTACACCTCCCATTGGCACCACTCCATCTGTGCCGGCACTACTACATCTATGCCATGGTTGGGAGGCCACCAAAGGTGAGGGGCGCCTCAGCTGGGCGTACTCCTCATGGCGGGCATGGTCGGGGACGTGGCCGTGGTGACCAGGGAGTAGGGGGACTCCAGGGTGTCCAGGGCGGCCACAGAGGGGGAAGAGGCAGGGGTGCGCCACTTGAGCACAATGTTGTGCCATGTGTCGGTGCAGTCATGCCACCACCCCCTGTGGTTCCGGGGGATGCAGCTTCTGCATCTGGCACTGCCGCCCGTGTGACCCGGCAGTCTGTTCCATCGACTGCCATGGGCCCAAGGGTAGTGATAGCTGCAGGTGCAGCTGTGGACACCGCCACCCAGGCTCAGGGTCTGCCAGCGCAGGCTGCGTTGGCACTTGAGGAGCCCTTGGTAGATCTCCAACAGGCCAGGAGGTAAACCATAGGGACAGGCCGGGCTGCTCAGACCAAGACACGTGTCCCTGGGGCAGTCATGTCATCTGCTGCCCCGAACAGCCGGGTGTTGGCAAGTGCAGGGGCAGATGCACCCAACAACACCCCGGTTGTGAGTCTGCCAACCAGGACTGTTGCGGTCAATAACCCTGCCACAGCTGATGTTGCTGCGCAGGGTCCATTAGAGGGCACCCAGCTGCCACTGACACAAGTCAGGCCTTTGGTCGTCCCTCCACCTGCCACTCCCTCGGCTCAATCCACCGAACCCACTGGCCATACTGGTCAGGGCGGCATTAGCCAGCCAGGGTCTGCGCCACAGTCCAAGAGGAGGAAGGTTGCACCTGCAGCACAGGCTGGGACCCCACACACAGCCACGACCTCCTGCACGTCGAGGAAGAAGCCTTTCTGCAAGTAGGAACTGGACTTCCTTGTGGACTACGTGCGGGGCCACAGCCGTGACATGCTAGTGGGTGCCAATAGTCAGACTAGGGCTGCCCAACGTGACACCCACTGGAAGCATGTTGCGGAACATGTCAGTTCATTCGGCCATGAAGTGAGCACGGCGCATGAGTGTAAAAAGCGTTGGAATGACATCAAACGCAGCACTAAGGCTAAGCGCACCTCTAATTACAACTTGACTCTGGTGACTGGCGGTGGGCCTGCACCAGAGGAGGAAGAGCTCACTCCGCATGAGGCACTCGTTGCAGAGTTCATACCACCTGAATTGGTGGAAGGAGTGGGAGAGATGCTGGACTTTGATGCCCAGTCCAGTGAGTGTTGATGCGTATTTGTTGAGGACGTGTGTGTTTCACTTGTGGGATGTGTTGTGCATGATTGCCACTACATGTGACATGTACATGGTTCTGATGTGTAAGTAATGCAATGCTTCCATGATGCATGTCTCCTCTGCCTGCATGCGGGGACTCCATGTAGGCATGCTCCCTTGCCCCTCCTCCGCCACTCTGCACCCCAGTTCCACCTTTGCACTGGTCTGCTTCAATCTTGCCAATGTGTACTTTCTTGTTCATGCGTCCTGTGTAGATGCTAACTTCCAGCGCAGAATCTGCCAGAAAGATGCCGTGTGGTACAGCCTTAGTACTTGATGCAGGGTATCTCACTTGTACTGTGCATAGGTCAGATGTCCGGCAGGGACATGAGTGCCCATTCATGCTCCATGTGCATTGCACGCATGCCCCTATGTGTCCTTGACTGGATGATCACTGTAATACAAGTCCTTGGTTACATACATTGCATGGCATCTCATCAGCCTTCCCATGTCAACTGTGGCTCAGTACTGCGTTGCACACATGTTTAGGGTCTGACAATCTGTGTGGCTCACAGGCCTCAGCCTGTTCAATGGCCAATGTCTCTGTCCAAGTGTTGTTGTGGCTTCTTCACACCTGGGCGGCATCCAGAGTTTTCATCATGTGTCCTGCTTACTGTCCCATCATCATTTGCAGTGTTGTCACTTGAATCACATTAAGCTGGTGATGCCAGTCAACACTGCCTGTCAATACACAGGTGTATGGTCATCCTTTTGATACCATGCTAGGCATCCCTTCTTTGGTACTGGGGTGGAGGGGTGCTTGGCTTCTAGATATGGTACACATTGAATGCACAATGCACGTGATGCCTGAATTTGACCTTGCACTGCCTTCACATTTCCTGGCACACACCATGGAGTCCTTGTATATGTAGGTAGTGAGTGGCGTACACATTTTCTGCACTGCATAGACCCACTTCCATGGAAACTGCCACCTTTCAACAGGTCTGATCACAGAAGCAATTCAAAGTTGACCCAGCATGCATGCCAGGTTATATGTTGTGTGTCACATGTCTGCCTGATGCGTTTGCTGTCGGTGTGTGTGTGTGCTGTGTGCTTCTGACATGTGTAGCGCCCTTTTTTCTCTCTATTTTTCAGGTGATGACGCAATGGAGGCAGAGGATGGTGTTGTCATGCCAGACACAGGGTTGTTACCACTAAATCTACCCGGCACTAGTGGGGGTCGTGGGGCCACGAAAACCCCCAAGTGCTACAGTCCATCTTGTCTCTGGCTGCCTATGAGTCCAGCCTTGATGACGACTCTGACGTGAATCTCCAACTGAATTGTGTTGCAAAATAATTGGTAATATAATGAGATCAAACAATACCACAGTGACATTTCTGCCGTATAAACACATAGAACTGTCCACATGCTCATGGTGAAGTGCCTTTTGCCCATGGACTGTTGTATTACTGTGGATATAATGTGGACATTTTTGTCCTATTAATTTTTGAAAAATGCTGGAGACTGGCACCTGATAAGAAAAGTCAATAGCTGCTGAGAGGTTCCCAACTGTAGATACCAGAGCAGTTAGCGGGCCAAAACGTCCACTTTACCGTGGGCATGTAAACAAGTGCTAAGCTCATTCACTACATAGCCATACTAGCACACTGGGTGGCTTGCCTTTCTCCAACAGCTGAAAGGGCTCCCAGAGTAATTAAGTGGGTAGAAGGTGTACCTAGTCCAGAAACAGGCCTCTTTGACATTCCTTCAAGGCACAAGCCACAACTGAGTTGAAATCTGTAAGAATATAGAGCACTGGTGCTATGGCTTTGTAGTTTGGTTTTGGGCTTTGTTGAATCAGACAATGAGTCAACTGATCTTGCTGCCTTGAGAATTGGGGAAGACAACTAATTTTCCCTGCTTTGTGCATGTAGCTCACCTCATGGCGTAACGATTTGCTAGGTCTTCTCACTTCTCCCAACAGGGAGCCCTTTCCTTTGAGGCTATGGAGATGAGGCTGCTACCCAATAGTCCCGGTAGGGGTGGAATTATGCGGGAGGACCTCATAGGGAGGAAATCTCCTCCTGGGGATCAGGACATATACCTGGGGAAAAGTCTCCTAAAACCTTGTCAAATAAAGCCCAACCTGCATTGTCAACCATTTCCCGTACCATTGATAGGGGAAGCAGGTGTTATTGTAAGACCATGACTGTACCAGATGTAAACCATACTGGGATGTTATTGGGGGCTGTTCATTTCACTGAATGATAAAATGAGTTATACTAAATATGGGAATGTGCAAAACAGATGTTATCTATGGCTCTGGATTTTCTCATTGCATCAGGGCCCCATAGGTCAAAGCCAATTGCTTGTTATGGGTGCATCAATGCATGTATCTGACAGCCAATGTTAAACTCTGATCAAAGATGTTGTCCTGGATGTGCAGTTGTGCATGTAGATGTTCCATCACTAAACAATGTGATGCAAGTTGTTCAATACATAGCACTACAAGTATTATTATTATTATTATTATTATTATTATTATTATTATTATTATTATTATTATTATTATTATTATTATTATTATTATTATTATTATTAATTTAAACACACACACTGAGAGCCACCTGAACATATCGTTATTTTTTCTTCCCTGCAATGACCATATCATCAACGAATAGCACTGCTTTTTTGTCTCCAAACTCTCCCAGAGAAATGGGTGATACACTCATGCAAAGGGTTTCCAATTCTTTAGTCATTTATTTATTTTTACATTTGTAGAAGGGTTCACAGCCTTTGGGCATCTAGGCTCTACTTACAGGTATGGTAATTTCAATGGATACATACAGTTTTAGTTAGTTGAACAAGTGTGTATTGAACTTTTTTTCTGAACAGCGGACAGGAGGGTTCATATCGAAGCGAGGGTAGTAGATTGATCCAAAGGTAAGCTAGCACCAGCGGGAAGCTAGAACCCCCAATTCTTTTGCATCTAAATCTAGGCATAATGAGGCCATTGCCATGGGTGGATATCAATGGTCTGGAGGACATGTGTATGATGAGTCTATGAGCTAGGTTTGTAGGGGCATTGTTAGAAAGGCACTGATGGGAGATTGAGAGGATTTTGAATGTTATTCTTTCCCGGACAGGTGGCCAATGGAAAGATTTTCTAGCTTCAGAGATGTGGTCATACTTATTCAGGTCCAATGCAATGCAAAGAGCATCGTCTTGGTTAACTTGGTGCCTTTTTAAATTTGTTTCAGAGGTGCCGCAAAGCAAGATATTGGAATGGTCCAGGTTAGATCCCACGAGCGCACAGCCACAGTGAGGCGATTGTCTGAGGATACGAAAGGTTTGGTAGCTCATTTAAGTATCCATGGCGTAGGCTGCTTTGGAAGTAATTTGGTTGTTTGGCAGGATATATTGAGCGAAGCATCAAGGTGAATGCCCAGGGGAGACAGGGATCACTGAAGAGGAGACAGGGATCATGTGACCATCGATGTTGAAGAAGCCAAAAGCTGGGTCAGGGCTGGGTCAGGTTTTGCAAGGTGGGGTGGTGTAACAACTAGAACAGGCTCTTTGTCAGGCAGAGACTGTGTAGGGCCATACACGTTTGGATCATTTAATACATGCTGTTTACATTGGTAGAGTCATGCAAATGGACACCAGAGATGGGGATGAAGATTTGGGTGTTGTCAACATAGTTTGTGTAAGAGACTCCCACTGAGTTAAGTGGTCAAATAGCAGTTTTGTGTAGATTTTGTAGAGGGTGGGGGAAACACAGGAACCTTATCATTCTCCTATCAGTCTCCTTATCTTTCAGCAGTGCCCCTAATATTAGCACATGCAGACACTATTCAGATTGTGCAGAGCGCCCCTAATATTAGCACATGCAGACACTATTCAGATTGGGCAGAGTTGTCTTGTTGGTAAACTAGGATCCTTTGTGCTCCTGCACACCTACTAACTATGCTGTTTGTTCATGCAGCAGATATTAGGAACATTCAACTGGGAAGCCAATAGCCCCAGGAGCTCCTATTCTTCTAAATGCAACTATAAAATAATAATAATAATAATCGTAATAATAATTATTATTATTATCATCATCATCACACATTGAATGTAATATTGATTATTTGGACACTCTTTCTTTAGTTGCTATTTTTAATGAAGAACTATCCCTACCTTTAAAGCTGTAAGGAATTTCTCACATAGACTGTATCTACAATACAAAGGAATTAGTTTACGGTTTACTCATTTGATGCAATATTCTTCTAAAAGATATTTGGAGGGCACTGTTTATTTGGGTGGAAAAGAGCACAAAAATCATGTAGAATAACAATATGCAACACCATCAAAGTACTGTGACGGTTGTCCCCAAAGGAAACAGGATGACTGCTCCATGGAACTAGAGGAAGCATTGCAGTGTTCCACAGTGGAGGAATCAACAGAGCACGATAAAAAGAAAGGAAGGACTAAGAGAAAAGAAAGTAGGAAGAAGAAGAAACAGAGGAGAAGCAAGTTCCCATTGCGGAAGCCAACAGCACGCACGTCCTGCCCAGGAAAAGGGTAGACTGGAGATGCAGAGAAGCTATTCCTCATGACGGAAGAGGCAATCGAGGTGGTGGCGCAACGGCAGAAAGTTGGCCCATGAGGTCTTGAATCAGTGCCGAGACCATAAGCTTGTGTCTGCCGTGGCACGCACAGGTGTCAGAAATCACAGAGGTGCGAATTCATGACCTCTGGAAGAACTGGAGCCATTTTGCAACAGAGAATAAGGTAATGGGAATGGTGGGAGGACTGGGAGGTGTCTGGGAAGCCAAATCAACAGACAAAAGTGCATCAGGAGTCATCTGACTCATCAAAGTGATCAGCAAAAAACCACTGCCCAAGCAGAGTGTATCAGGAGTCATCTACCTCATTGTATGGGTCATACAAACACCACTGCGGAAGCAGAGAGCATTGGTAGTCATCTTTGTCGTAGTGGTCCACCCAATACCACGGTTCAAGCGTCGGCAGCCATCTCATTCAGCACAGTAGCCCCACAAATTAATTTGAAAAGTGGAGTGCTTTGGGAAACAATCTCCTCATCATCATAAAGAAAGAAATAGAGAGACGTACAAGGAGGATACAGAGAACCCGGGGAAAGATGTCCCTCATAAGTATGTTAAAAGGAAGCCAAATAAGGCTGTGAGTTTCTATAATTCCAGAAAATTATGAAGGCTAATTCAAGTTATTTGCAAGAGTGTTTAAAGAATACTGTGTGGAGCCTTGACAGAAGGATGAGGAGAAGTGAGTCATTCCCCTGTTCTCTTGTGATAGAACATTGAAGGTGTTACTTCTATTTAAGAAGGAAGCAGCAAGGAGAAGTGAGTAATTCTCCTGGTGAAGGAAACACAAACTTCAATTTAGTTAAAGACTTAAGTTTATACTGTTAGTGTTGGATTAGTTGGTTTCTGACAGAAGTAGGAGAATATTTAATTTTGACGGACCTTCTTACAGCTCACTAAAAATTTCCTAGGTTGAGGCAAGGCAAGCCCTTTAGAAGCCCCTTAGAAGTAGGGAGAGATAGGTTTCGGTATATATTTAATACACATTTATGCCCACAACATGACCCCTCCTTGTCAATTTCCTCCTTCTACACCATCACAATGCTCACATGATTTATACGCAATTGTGAGCCTGTGAAAGATATGGCCACTGTGCTCCATTAGATCAGCTCTGCTCCTCCTATATCAAACATCTGCTGCAAGTGTGCCATAAGTTACAACTGCACATCCTAAAGAAAAGACTTCAGTGGCTACCCATTAGAATTCTACTTTATATATGACAGACTGGCTATGTGAGCAGTACAATGCCATTACATATTACTGCAGGTCTCATGTCAGAGCCCTAGAGGAGACATGTTTGGCAGTGTCAATAGCAGGTATCTCTACAAAATATCCCCACCAAAAATATCGCCGTACATATGGCTGTTTGTCTCGCTATAGGCGATATTTTTGGGTGGGATATTTTGTGTGAGCGGGAGTTGCAGGGGTGTCCCCCACACATTTTAAAATAATGCAGAGGTTGCAGGGGTGTCCACCGCAGGGTCCATGGGTCAATAACGGCGCTATAATTTGGCGATATTTTTGTATTGCAATATTTCAGCAGGGATATTAACACATGGAACCAAATGGCAGTCACTCTTTAATGTCTGTACTGCCGTAATACCCTTCAAAGGGGACATCAAGCAGGTCAGTAACCACAACACATCACTGATTGGGGTTCTCCAACTTACCTGTTGTCCAACCAGACCAACCTGGTGAGGGCCTGGCCCTTGGAAGGTGATGCAACACGGCACAGCTAGTGAAGGACCTGCTTTCACCCTTGTTTGGTGATCCATGCATAGTTATACTTAAAGGTAACATTGAGTATCTAATGGCTTCCTTTGTGAACCCATATAGTAAAGTGGCCAAATTTCATCAGCATGTCTCAGGGTAGGAGGCCTTGCATCAAGTATCACAATGAGGAGGTATTAAACAAATATAACATAATCTTTGCTGCAGCAATTGCGAAATCCATTAGTACAAGAATGCAAGCAGCAGGAAAAACACCAACCATCCCAAATTGTGTCAGCTACAATAGGCATGGCAAACTCACATATGATGATGATAATTATTATTATTTTGTTATTGTATGTAATGAGCGCAGACATAGCTTTGAGGCACAACTGAGCGCTTTACAGAGGTATACAACAAAACAGATAAACAACAGAGCACTTTACAAAGGTAGAAAACAGTACTGATGCATAACAGAGCACTTTCCAGAGGTCATAACAGATATACAGCGGGGGTATAAGACAGAGGGGCACAGAGTACAGGGTGGTGCGGAGAAAAGGGTCGGTTGGCATTTAGCAAGTCATGTGATACAGGGGCGACGTGATGGCCTAGGTCTTGAGGAGGAGAGACTCATTGAAGAGGTGGGTCTTTAGTTATTTTCTGAATTTTAGGAGCATGGGGGCAAGTCTGATGCTAATGGGGAGGAGATTCAATTGTCTTGGGGTGTAGGCAGAGAAAACTTGTTTTCTGGTCCTTTCCTTTTTGAAGTGGTGGATTTCAAGTCTGCACATGTCCTTGCTTCTGGTGGTGACCTGTCCACTGTCCACTGGAGATGCTGAGTTTCTCTGTGATGTAGCTGGGTGACTTGAGAGTAACTGCCTTATAGATGCTGCAACAAGACTTGAAGTTGATTCCTACATGCACTAGAAGCCAGTGAAGGTCGATTGTGTCCAGGGTGATGTGTTAATATCTGTGTAGACCCTTGATGAGGTGTGCAGCCGCATGTAGGACACTTCTCAGGGGCACATGGTAGGATGTCGAAGGTCTCCGAGGGGGGCATGCCCGCAGGGCTAGAACCACTTCATGAACGGTGGTTTTAAAGCTGTCCGGAATGAGAAAGGGCTTGACTTTCCACAGGAGGGAGAGCTGATACCAAGCCATCAGAGTTTTCTTCGCTATGTGTGTCTTGAAGAAGCGGTGTTTGTCGATATGGAACCCCAGAGACTTGGCACAGGAGGTGATCTCGGGTGTGAAGCCTTCAGGGTTCATGGTTGATAGATAGGTCTTTATGTCTGGGTGTTTGGTTTTGTTGGTGAGGAGTACAAATTCATTCTTGAAGGGGTTGAACTTCAAGTATAAACTGGACCTTCAAGACTGGATCAGTGAGAGGCAGGTTTTGAGCCTGTAGATGCCCTTGATGAAGTTGATCTTGAGGTATAACTGTGTGTCATCAGTGTATTGGTGGATGTGGATGTGTGTGGCTAGGAGGCTGCCAGCTGCTCTGTGTATAGATTGAAGATCACTATGGAGAGGATGGAACCCTGTGGGACTCCACAGGTGATGGGTAGCATTGGCAATCTATAGCTGTCCGTCTGAACAAACTGCAGGTGGTTGGCAAAGTAGCATTTGAACCAGCATAGGTCAAGTTTGCTGATCCCCATGCACCAATGCAGGGTGTTCGTGAGTGCCTGGTGGTCTACTGTGTAGAAAGCTGCAGAGAGGTCAAGTAGAACCAGGAGGCAGGGGTGGTCATCATCAAGGTTGTTGAAGGCGAATTGTCAACCACATGTATAGTTGCCATCTCTCTGCCGCATTTGGGTCTGAACCTGGATTTGTAGGTTTGGAGGATATGATTGGTGTCGATGTGTTGCTGCAGTTCCGTGGCTACCGCTTTCTCAATGATCTTACCTAGGAAGGGAAGATGGGTAATGCGGTGATAGTTACCTAGTTTATCGGGATCCAAAGTGGGTTTCTTTAGTAGAGGGAGGATTTGTCCTATCTTTAGTGTTGATAGGACTGTGGCTTGAGTTAGGGAGCTGTTGATGCTCTCTAGGTAGAGAAGGAGAGCTTATGCGGGGAGGGTCTTGATGGTGGATGCTGGGTGTATGTCATCTGTATATGATGTGGCTTTGAGGGTGGACAGGGTTTCTACAAGGTCCCCTGTAGAGAGTGTCTTGAATGTTGTCCATTGTGTGGAGATTTCACAATGAGGGACATTACATGGGACTGTGGATGCAGAGCTGGTGTCTAGGTACTGATGAATCTTGCTGATTTTGTCAATGAAGAAGGTGTTGATGGCAGTTGATTTTTTGATGGAGTGTGGGATGGCAGGGTTGGGTAGCAGGTTGACGCAGTTCTTGACCACTTTGAAGAGGGCTCTGCTTTTGTCGTCAGCTTCTGCTAAGGTGTTCTGATAGAAGGTGAGCTTGGCTGTGTTGATTAATTGTCGGTGGGTTGCTTGGAGCACCAGGGCAAATGCGGTGCTGCAGTGGCACCAGATTTTCTCTTGTTTCCTGATGACTCTTTTGCTCTTTTGTATGATATTGGTATCAATGAGAAGTGCATCACTAACACCTATCTACCTGCACAGCCTACAGGGAGGAAAATCTGTGGGTCATTCTCACCAGTGACTCATGCATCTAAGAGTTTCTAAGCTACACAGTCTAGGAGAGTTTTATGATTGGCCCTAGACATTATTTCTAATGGCAGGAGAAAAGTGCCTCATGTTGAATAATTGACAGTTATGAAATTGAACCAGCATTTCATTGTGGATGACCATCGAACAGCATCTACCCATAGCCAACACACCAGTTCAGATGATAATGATGATGATTTGCTACCCAGTACATGCCAATGAAAGGTGAAGGAGGGTTGTTTCGTGGTGTGTGTGGTTGGGAAATGGAAAGCTGTAGTATTGATTGTAACTTAGAAGCTCTCACCATTTGCTGTTTACATTTTCCATTAGATTCAATGGCCCTCATTACAAGTCAGGCGGTGGACCATGGTGCTATTAGCACCATGGTCCATGCCGGATTCCGGCATGGTGGATGGCGGAATTACCGCCCCATTCCAAGGTGAGTGGGGCGGTAATTCCCTATTCACCATTTGCCCTTCCCCATTCCCATTTTTGCCCCATAGGGCATGATGGGGATGGGGAGGCATAATATCATTTCAATTCCAACAGTATCTCTTCTTTTGGCGGGGGTATTGGCTATGTGTGTTTTTCTGCAGCGCGCTAGTCAGACGGTGAGTCGCACATGCTCTTTTTCCCACTGTGGGTGCCCCTGTGTATCACACCCATTTTCGATGTCATAGTAGCCTGCGTGTCCCACGCGTACGCGTTATTCGTGTTACTGGGTGCCACCGCGTACTGCGGGAGGTTGAATCCACGCACGCAGGGTTGCGTGCACGGTTTTACTGCAGTTTTGGGGTGCCTGAGCGTTGCGTGACCCGTCACTACATCACCGGGGTCACATACAGCCTTGCAGGTGTAGGGGGGCTGTTAACATCTTGCTTCCCACCCCCTTCACCCGAATTGCCCAGGTCAATTCTGGCGTACACCTCCCATTGGCACCACTCCATCTGTGCCGGCACTACTACATCTATGCCATGGTTGGGAGGCCACGAAAGGTGAGGGGCGCCTCAGCTGGGCGTACTCCTCGTGGCGGGCATGGTCGGGGACGTGGCCGTGGTGACCAGGGAGTAGGGGGACTCCAGGGTGTCCAGGGCGGCCACAGAGGGGGAAGAGGCAGGGGTGCGCCACTTGAGCACAATGTTGTGCCATGTGTCGGTGCAGTCATGCCACCACCCCCTGTGGTTCCGGGGGATGCAGCTTCTGCATCTGGCACTGCCGCCCGTGTGACCCGGCAGTCTGTTCCATCGACTGCCATGGGCCCAAGGGTAGTGATAGCTGCAGGTGCAGCTGTGGACACCGCCACCCAGGCTCAGGGTCTGCCAGCGCAGGCTGCGTTGGCACTTGAGGAGCCCTTGGTAGATCTCCAACAGGCCAGGAGGTAAACCATAGGGACAGGCCGGGCTGCTCAGACCAAGACACGTGTCCCTGGGGCAGTCATGTCATCTGCTGCCCCGAACAGCCGGGTGTTGGCAAGTGCAGGGGCAGATGCACCCAACAACACCCCGGTTGTGAGTCTGCCAACCAGGACTGTTCCGGTCAATAACCCTGCCACAGCTGATGTTGCTGCGCAGGGTCCATTAGAGGGCACCCAGCTGCCACTGACACAAGTCAGGTCTTTGGTCGTCCCTCCACCTGCCACTCCCTCGGCTCAATCCACCGAACCCACTGGCCATACTGGTCAGGGCGGCATTAGCCAGCCAGGGTCTGCGCCACAGTCCAAGAGGAGGAAGGTTGCACCTGCAGCACAGGCTGGGACCCCACACACAGCCACGACCTCCTGCACGTCGAGGAAGAAGCCTTTCTGCAAGTAGGAACTGGACTTCCTTGTGGACTACGTGCGGGGCCACAGCCGTGACATGCTAGTGGGTGCCAATAGTCAGACTAGGGCTGCCCAACGTGACACCCACTGGAAGCATGTTGCGGAACATGTCAGTTCATTCGGCCATGAGGTGAGCACGGCGCAAGAGTGTAAAAAGCGTTGGAATGACATCAAACGCAGCACTAAGGCTAAGCGCACCTCTAATTACAACTTGACTCTGGTGACTGGCGGTGGGCCTGCACCAGAGGAGGAAGAGCTCACTCCGCATGAGGCACTCGTTGCAGAGTTCATACCACCTGAATTGGTGGAAGGAGTGGGAGAGATGCTGGACTTTGATGCCCAGTCCAGTGAGTGTTGATGCGTATTTGTTGAGGACGTGTGTGTTTCACTTGTGGGATGTGTTGTGCATGATTGCCACTACATGTGACATGTACATGGTTCTGATGTGTAAGTAATGCAATGCTTCCATGATGCATGTCTCCTCTGCCTGCATGCGGGGACTCCATGTAGGCATGCTCCCTTGCCCCTCCTCCGCCACTCTGCACCCCAGTTCCACCTTTGCACTGGTCTGCTTCAATCTTGCCAATGTGTACTTTCTTGTTCATGCGTCCTGTGTAGATGCTAACTTCCAGCGCAGAATCTGCCAGAAAGATGCCGTGTGGTACAGCCTTAGTACTTGATGCAGGGTATCTCACTTGTACTGTGCATAGGTCAGATGTCCGGCAGGGACATGAGTGCCCATTCATGCTCCATGTGCATTGCACGCATGCCCCTATGTGTCCTTGACTGGATGATCACTGTAATACAAGTCCTTGGTTACATACATTGCATGGCATCTCATCAGCCTTCCCATGTCAACTGTGGCTCAGTACTGCGTTGCACACATGTTTAGGGTCTGACAATCTGTGTGGCTCACAGGCCTCAGCCTGTTCAATGGCCAATGTCTCTGTCCAAGTGTTGTTGTGGCTTCTTCACACATGGGCGGCATCCAGAGTTTTCATCATGTGTCCTGCTTACTGTCCCATCATCATTTGCAGTGTTGTCACTTGAATCACATTAAGCTGGTGATGCCAGTCAACACTGCCTGTCAATACACAGGTGTATGGTCATCCTTTTGATACCATGCTAGGCATCCCTGCTTTGGTACTGGGGTGGAGGGGTGCTTGGCTTCTAGATATGGTACACATTGAATGCACAATGCACGTGATGCCTGAATTTGACCTTGCACTGCCTTCACATTTCCTGGCACACACCATGGAGTCCTTGTATATGTAGGTAGTGAGTGGCGTACACATTTTCTGCACTGCATAGACCCACTTCCATGGAAACTGCCACCTTTCAACAGGTCTGATCACAGAAGCAATTCAAAGTTGACCCAGCATGCATGCCAGGTTATATGTTGTGTGTCACATGTCTGCCTGATGCGTTTGCTGTCGGTGTGTGTGTGTGCTGTGTGCTTCTGACATGTGTAGCGACCTTTTTTCTCTCTATTTTTCAGGTGATGACGCAATGGAGGCAGAGGATGGTGTTGTCATGCCAGACACAGGGTTGTTACCACTAAATCTACCCGGCACTAGTGGGGGTCTTGGGGCCACGAAAACCCCCAAGTGCTACAGTCCATCTTGTCTCTGGCTGCCTATGAGTCCAGCCTTGATGACGACTCTGACGTCCATGTTGAGTTGGATGAGCAGCAAGTCCATGTGTCAGGGGTGAGTGATTCTGATGTGGACACTCCTCTGTCTGCGACACCTGCACTGAGGGATCAGACAGTCTTGGTTCCTCCGCCCATGGTGGATCGGGACACAGGGTCACCCTCCACACCAGTCACTGATGTGCCTGGGACATCACGTCGACGGGGGCATGTAGTCGTGCAGCTGCGGGCGGTTCCAACACAGCGAGGACCCCCGGTCCTTGGGTCCCGCAGGGGTCAAGCCCGGCAACGCGGTCGCCGCGCGCAACCGCAGTATACTGAGTGGGAGCAAGACATGACTGCCAATTCAGAACGGCAGGGGGCAGCAATGGAGAACATCGCTGAGAGCATGGAGCGTGTGGCCCGATCTATGCTCCCCCCTGCTAGGCAGGTGCTTCTCCAGCAGCAGGCGGCACCGTCCACGGCCCGCTCGCTCAGGCTGGGCATGGCGGCCTCAGACATGGCACGCCAGGCTGAAATGTCATCTCTGCGTAAAGCAATTGCTGCTCATGCAGAGGCGCACATGGATGCCCTGAGGGAAGAGTATGCTTCCCTCAAATCCACTCTGGGTGCCCTTATGATGTCCCAGAGGCAGCGGGCAGAGGAGAGGTTTGCACAGCTTGAGCGTACCATCTCGGCTGAGCTACAGGCTTGCCGGGAGGTGCAGCGGTTTTCCAGCCAGGCCTTGCAGGAGGAACTCCGTGTTACACGTGCTACCTTGCAAGAGGAAGCACGTGTATCACGTGAGGTTCTGCATGCAGACCTACGTCACATCGCCACACAGAACCAGGCTCACCTGTCCGGCAGACTTGCTGCCGATGAGGGGCAAGCTGCGGCTAGGCGTGGCCAGGCTACTGTGCCACGTCCTCCTTTCCAGGATGAGCCAGACTCGGACGACCATCTATCTCCCACATAGGGCGGGCTGTGCAGGCGTTGAGCCCATGGAGGTTTTTTTTTTGGCTCAGCATCATCGCATGTGGATGTTGAACAGCACCCTGTACCTCCCCCCTCCTGGGTGCCTCCCTTCCCCCCCGGGTCGTATGTGGCCATTTTTGATTTTTCTTTTAGTTTAGTTAGTTAAGTTTCTGTTTGATAGTTAGTTTAATTAGGTAATGTAGGTTTTCCATAGTTAGTGTAATTAGTTAATATAGTTTAAAATTGCTTGTCTATTGTGCTTTCATGTGATGGTGCGGTGCTTTGTGGCTTTTGAAGGCATCCACTGTCTGTTCCAGCTGGGCCCTTCAGGCTTGTCTTGTGTATGTGTTTGCTGCTTGGGTTCCTTGACTCACATATGCCACTCATGCCTCCCTTATCCATGGGCTCGCAAGGATGGTTCGGTGTCACAACCTATTACACAAGGGCTTTGGACTGTCATATCTATGGCATGTCTGGTGCTGTGTGACTTGTGTTGACACCCCTTGTGGGGATGATTTCGGTGTTATTGTCCACTGTTCAGCTTTTGCCAGATGGGGTGTTTCATGATTAATGTGTACATTCATTGCTATGCATTGTGTAGTATGTTTCTTATCTTTACTGTACACGTGCTTGTTGCAATTCATGCCGTAGATAGTGTTCCACACTTTGGATGTGAAAGACGGACTGATGGTGTGATTTCTGATGTAACTCTCTGACATGGTCAAGTAATGAGATGCCTGAAGAGACACACACAGATGACTTTAAAGCATTAATCATGTGTTTCATGCCCTTTCTGCAGGGGGATGAGCCTCCAGAGCACCTTGGCCAGCAGACATGGCCCATTGGATGTCTGAATTCTGGACACATTTGTTGGTGCCCACATGCACATGTGTGCACAAGCAGAGGCACAGGGATTGCAGACCTACATCCTAGAACTGCTGACGTGTTCCAGGGAACTCCAGGCAAGGTGAGCAGCACAGGGGGGCCACAACACAGCAAAGCTTGCACCAGGCGAGTTGCACATGCAGGCTTAGTCACAGCACTGAGGGTGAGCTTGGACGAATATTGGTGCTGAAGCACACAATGCAGCTCAGATGTGTTGGTGGACTGATGGCTGTTGATTGTAAGGTTGTCTGGGACACCTGCAGGGGCAGTGGCACATACCCTCCGGTACACCAAGGTCCATTGAGGCACTTGTATCAACCATGTAGTCTTCCGAGACATGGAAAGGGGCAGCTCACAGGGACATACAGCAAGGGACATACTCGGGTGAAGTGCATTTCATTTCCATGTACATTTTGATAAATGCACTGCCAACTTTGTTTCGGTCATGGTGATACACAACTTGCTCTGAAGTCATGCCTTGCTATATGGGTCTGTCTGCTTACCCAGGGAACATTGCATGTTGTGTGAATTGTTGCACATTGGTGTTCCATTTGCCACGCACCCACCGGCGGCTGACTTACTGCATTGACTGTGTATGACCCATCACAGGGGTAATGTTATATATGGGTATGAAGCATCTACACCAGATTGTTAGTTTGTAGAGTAGTTTGTTGCTATGGGGCATGTTTGGTGGTGTGTTTTTGTGTAATGGGCACGTTTAGGTTGTTGACTGTGGCTCTCTTTGCAGCATTGCAGTGCTCCTGTAACCGGACCTGAGAGTCCTTGCTGCATAGGCTTGCTGGGGGGTGCACTAATGCATGGATGAATGTGTAATTCAATTTGGTATGTTTTTTTCCCCCTAATCACCCGGAATCCTACCCAATTTTGAACCCTTTACCCTCTACCCGGTGTTCCTGCTTCCCGTACCTATCCAAGCAACGTTCCCTAACCCTCTTTCCCCGCTGGGGTTGTGGATGCCTGTGTAAACCCAAAACTTGCAGGCACCAAAACCCTAGAGGGGGTGGTTGGTTCGTGCCACTCCTAAGCCTGGACTACAGAAGGCCATGGCAATGATGTCCAATTTTGTTTGGATTGTGTATGTGTTCATGCAGGCAGTACATTTTCGTGCATTCACTACTTTCATGTGTCATTCCTCCTCCCCTCTCCTGCCACTCATTCCAGTTATCCAGTGTGCCAACACCTGTCCCGACTGCATATCCCTGACCCTCCAGAGGCCTGTGTGAGTTTGACCTTGCAGGCACCCGGGACACGGTGGGGGTGGTTGTTTTGTGACACTCCCGCGCCTGTACACGGGACCTGTGACAGTACACATCCGTTCATGGTGCATCATTCTATGTTATGTACCACACATGGTTCACATCCTGTTGTGACATTGTTTTACTGTGCTACCTTGGTTGTTACATCATTGTGGTAGTACTTGGCCTTTGTGAGGTACTGCTACGTCAAGTCATCTACTGGAGGGTGTTCTGGTTCGTTTTTCTGGCTTGGATTTTGTGATTTTGGAAATGAGTGTGGACTCTGAGGGTGCAGGCACCTTTTTACACAGAAGGTGGGAGATGGTGACTAAGGGGAAAGGTGATCCTGTGGCCAGGTGGAATTGAGGGTTGAAGGCTCCATGACCCAGGTGCAGTTGTTCTGTGGGTCATGGTCATTTGTGAGGGGGGGGTTGTTGTTGATAATTGCCTTGCCCTGCAGTGTGATGGGAACCCTGACATTGTAATGGTGCTATCCTATGTACAAGTTGTGTTCTGCTGATCAATGCCTGTTCATGTGTTGTGTTTACCTTTCAGGTGCGAGGGGATAGTTGTGGTTTGACATGCTGGGGTGTACACATGGTGAATGTTCACATGTGATGTGTAGAGGACACTGATGGTCACTTGATTGCACATGCATATGTTGAGTGCATGTCCTTACTGACCCACACACTTGAACTCTGATGCACTACATGTACAACCACCCTTGCATATCCATGTGTACACTGTTTGCCTTCTGGTGCCCACTGTGTCCCTGCAGCACATGTTCTGTGACCAATTATGGATCCAGTACATGCCTAATTTGCTTTTTGATGTGGTCTGTCGCTTAGATGTGATGCTCAGGGTGTGCATCACACAAAATGGCTGTTCACTGTGCTGTGCGCTGAGCAGTGTGTTGCCGGAGTTGGACACAGCACACAGAAGCTGCAGTGTTGATTTTTCAATGCACAATGTGCATGTAGACAGGCATTCATTGTTATGTTACGTCTTTAACTCTTGTAATGCATTTGGAAATGACTTATTTTGGGTGGGAGGTTGTTGGTCAGTCATTTCATCTGATTCCATGTCAGGCATCATTGTCTGATGCCACTGTACATTTTGGACATGGCAATGTGTACCTTATTGTTACTGTGTTGGTGTATGGGTATTGCTTGCCATGTCATGTTGTGGTTTGGGAGGGTTTGAGTGACATAACAGTGATGGCCATGGCCTGTTTTGCAGGTGTGTGTGATTCACACCTTGCATGTCAGGGTCATCCGCTTCTCAAAGCAACTAGCTGGTGGTAGATCTCTCTCCGTGGCAGGGGCCTCCCTCTGGAACAGCCTTCCTGCCTCACTGGAACTTGAGGAGAACCATCTCCGGTTCGGGAAGCACCTCAAGACCTTCCTCTTTGCTTCTGCTTTCTCTCTGCCTCTCCCTTGCAAAATTCTTCACTGGAACTGCACTGGATCTGCAACTGGGCCACTCTCACCGACCTCGGTCCCTGGCCCAGCCACTCTCCACTTGCACTGCATCCCTGGCAACCCCTGCACTGTGGGACTGTCTCTCTATCCCTACAGCCCCCCCTTCCCAGCACTTGTCTGCACTTACCTTTGCAGTTGCCACCATCTGGCCTATGTATTTGTTTTTTAGTCTACTTACCCTGTACTGCACTCCCCCCTCCCCTTCCCCTTGCACTTTTCCCTTCCTCTTACCCCTGCACTTGCACAATCTAAATGACACCTGGCCTAGTAGTATCGTTGTCTGTCTTACCTTGTTCCCCCCTGCCTGCCTCATCGCACCTTGAAATACTTGTATATAGGCCATATCATGTCATGTCATATGTGTGCCTTTTGGTCACACAGGATAGCTTGTGTTTAAGTAGCTAGGGATGCAGACAATGTGGCACTTCCATGGCAACTATCTCAGGGTGGTAGGGTTGTGACAGTTGACTGTCTCTTTGTCATCATCGATTGTCACCTGGTATGTGCCAGGCCTGTGTGCACTCCGCAGGGGTGGGAGTTTAGGTGAAAAATGTGGCCACAAGCTGGGTCCGGGCTTCCTCGCCACGTGCCCTGTCCCCTCCCATGGACAGCGCCTGTGCCTGTGGTTGGGGATGTGGGGGCACCACCATGTCCACCGGTACACCCTGCCGTGTTGCAACATTGTGCAGGACACATACTGCCATAATGATCCTGCACACTACTGGTGGTGCATAGAGTAGCTGCCCGCCAGAGCGGTCAAGGGAGCGGAAACGTGACTTGAGCACCTCGAATGTGCGCTCCACTATGGCCCTGGTTGCAATATGGGCGGTGTTGTATCTTACCTGGGGTGGTGTGGTGGGGTTCCGGATTGGCGTCATCATGTGGTTGCTCAGAGGGTAGGCATTGTCCCCTGGGGAGGTGTAAATGGTAGTGATTATTGGGGTTTGGGTATTTGTGTGTGTGTGTGTGACATGCATGCATGTGCAAGGGCATTTGTACTCACCAGGTGTCGCCATGCTGCCCAGCTTCCAGGGCCCGTCTCAGGGCGGACATTCTGTATATGAAACTGTCATGGTGGAGCCAGGCTAGTTTGCATAGACAGAGGTGATGATTCCCTTTGCATCGCATACCACCTGTACATTGATGGAATGCCAGTGCTTGCGGTTTCGGTAGATGTGCTCAGTGGCCCTAGGTGGACGTAGGGCCACATGGGTGCAATCTATGGCACCGAGCACTTTGGGGAAGTGTGCCACCCTCAAAAAATCCAGGACAACGGCCTGCCTTTCTGCGGGTGTTCTGGGCATGTATATGTGCCTGCGGACTGAGGGGCGCGCTGTCATGATTGCCAGTACCTGGTGTAGGCAGCGTGACTGCGTGGCCTGTGAGACCCCCCCACTATGGCAGTAGTCCGCTGAAATGACCCAGTGGCCAAAAAATGCAGGACATTGAGCACCTTCTCCAAGGGGCTCAATGCTTGGGAGCAAAGGGTGGGAGATGTAAGGTCATCTTCCCACTCCCTGACCAGGTCCAGGATGACATGGGGTGGAAACCTATACCTGCCGTAGACCTGGTCGTCAGGCATCCCAAAAAGGCTTGTCCGTGGTGCGAAAATGCATGCCCTGGCTATTCTTCTCCTCCTGTGGTGTCCCACGATCAGTGCTGCGACAAATGGGGCATTCATCGTAGCTGTATATGTGTTTGTTGTTTGCACGCACTTTTATACTGTGCGCGGGGACGCTTCCGCCTGCCTTCGTGTGGCGGACGCGTTGACGCCTGTGTGTGTCTTTTGCCGTGCGCGGGTTTCCCTTATTCGAATCCATGAATACGGGTTGTTGGCGTGCGTGTGGGCGTTCCGTGTAGTTCCCTGCAGTACTTCCCCAATTACGCCTTTGTTTTCACGCGTTATTCCCCATTCCGCGTGTTACGCCCACTGTTCCGCCCACTTTGGTTGTGTGCGCCGCGCTATGTGCGCTTTTGCTGTGTGCGTAGCGCACGCCGTGTGTGCTTGCGTGCGTCATGGCAGGATTGGCCGCACAGACAGCGGGAAACACGCGCAGCGTCTTCCTTGATTCGCACGCGTGCGCGTGCACTGCATTTCTCACGCTTGTGCTAGCTTGCGCCTGCTTGCTCTGGGATTTTCGGCGCACGTTTGCTCCATGAATCGACCCCTATATATCCTTGATCAGTCCATACTTGCACAAATATGCATGCAATATACTCATTTATATATTTTTCGCATTCCAAGCCTTATCTATTTTGCAGGATAAGTCACTTTGCCTAACATTCCTATAGAAGGAACGGTAAAACTGTGGACATTCTGTTTTGGCAAGGTCCATACTTTGTTCACTCTTTGCTGATATCGCACACTTCCTCCTTAGAGTTATGACTTGTCTTCTCCTCCGTGCCACTGTAAGAGAGCATGTACATCAGCAGTCAAAACATACACCACATTCTCTGAACAGATTTAACAGACTGCATCTCTTTTATCCCCAATGACAGGCAGCTGGAATAATTATAGCAGTTGCATGCAGTTCACCAACAGTCGCTTTGTGCATGCAGGACAATAAATGCGACAGGGATTGGCCGGAGCATTTGCTTTCAATGAGACAGTAAGAACAGACAACGTAAGACCGACTCTATAATCTTGAATGAAGTCTGTTAACTAGTTAGTCCCTCTCATCAACCACAGCAGTGTCTTGTTCATGGGGGCTGAAGAGCATGCAGCTTGTTTTTTCAAATATCCTATTTATTGGAGACCCGAGCCGGAGAAGACAAAGGGCCTCATTACAACCCTGGCGTCGGACCATGGTGCTATTAGCACCATGGTCCCTGCCGGATCCCGCCATGGTGGATGGCGGATTTACCGCCCCATTCCAAGGTTGGCGGGGCGGTAAATCCCCATTCACCATGGCCCCTTCCCCATTCCCATTTTTGGCCCATAGGGCTCAATGGGGAAGGCGGTAATTACGGCACCGTAAATTACCGTGCCGTAATTAGCACCAAGGTCGCTTAGCGCCTTGGACTTTAACGGCTGCAAAAAGCAGGCGTTAAAGTGCGAATCTGGCGTTAAGGGTTTAACGGCGCCGCAGCCTTTTACGGCACCTTTAACCCCTTAATGCCAGGGTTGTAATGAGGCCCAAAATGTTTCCCTTGTCTCTGGCGCAGAGTCTAGTGAGTGACTCACAACAATACATGTTGTGGCCACTTACAACCGGGATTATGGGGATCATGGGATTCTTTGCAAGCTTCAGGTGATTGTGAGGTTGTGAAGGTGAGAGGGATTGTGGAAGCTAAAGAGAATAGTGGCAGCAGGTCACCAAAACCATGATCAGTGTAAGTGGCATCATATAACTCATGACCCCTATGCCTTATGCTGGCCTACCTTTTCCCATGGTAATATGTTGGCAGGCCAATCTTTGAGTTTGTTGGCCTAACACCATGAAGTTGACTTTTGGAACTCATATCATCAAAATAAATTCTGATCAATAACACACACAATCACCAAAACATACACTTAATAAATAGATACCATAGCAAACCAGCCCCAATGATACCCAGGGAAGCGAATGAGGTTGATCCTTCTCGTTCTCTTTGGGGTGCTCACAAATTATTGGTGCGTACAACAGTTGGTCCCAGTGTTTGAGAAGTTTATATCCACTATTGTGACTGAGCACAATTCATAAGACAAAGCTTTGGTCTGTTTATCCACTGAACGTGAATTCATGCTTAAGATCAATAAAAGACGAGTCCTACATTTTACGGCATACACTATTATTGTCTTGTTGTTCCCTGAATGGGGCAACAATTCTCCCTATTGAAACACCACACCCACTCGTCCTTCCTCTACCAGAACTTTCCAAGGGAAAGAGTGGATCCCTTCATGTAATGCAACTAACATTGTTTTACTCCAGTGATACATAAAATGTAAATAAACAACAACAGACAACTATATAATTTACTTGGCGTGATCTATGTAGACGCAGTTCAAGATAGCAGAGGTAGGAGATAGGGATATATACACTGAAAAGCCAGAATTTGGGTAGCCTGCTTTAGTAAGATCATCAACACTTGTCTTTTGAGCATTTACACAGTACACTGTTCGACTTCTCTAACGCACGCATTAAGAATCAGTAACCACAAGTACGCCTGTCAGTAATGATGCTTTGAAGTAGCGAGGTAAAATATGTCAGCCATGGCAACATCTTGATGTATTTTATCACCTTGGCACCATTTCAGTATCCATTTGGCTTTTATTTGTCAAAATGGCATGGTTTAACAGTCCATCATATGCTGGAGCAGTTACAGTTTTAATAAGGAGGGTGCACTGTAATAGCCTAGTGTTCTGTGGCCTAGGTCATAGGATGGGATTAAGCAATACTCTGCACGGAGGGCAACAGCCGGATCAGGGGCCTGAACAGACATTCCCATGACACGTGCATATGAATGCATTACTGCTGGATAAAAGGTAAAGCACGTGGCCTGCCTGTGGAAGGCAGCGTGAGTAATCCCAGCCTGCGCCCTCCAGGGAAGTCAGGGCTGTAATGAACACTGTCAATTCAATTTGCGGCTGCAATTGAAGTTAATGGATTGATAATGCCATGTTGCTATTTCGTTTTGTTTTAGGTGGCATTAGTCGATAAAGATAAGTATTTTCGCCAAGGAGCATTGGGATGTGGCTGGTTGGTTACAAATCTAATTAAAAGGTTTTCTTTTTCTTAGATTGTATTGGTGCTTGAAAAGATAAGCATGTTGCAATGTGGCGGGACAATCTAACGCACATCAACCTGTAAGAAAGCAGGACTGCATGCTTAATCGACTGTCGATTGACTGCGTATGATGTTCCCACAAATCCGCAGTTGGCAACGGCACGGATGCTTAGCCTTTTATCGGGGGCTGTTCATTTCACGGGATGATAAAATCAGTTACAGTAAATACGGGAACGTGCAAAACAGATTTTATCTATGGGATTGGAGCTTCTCGTTGCCTCAGTGCTCCATAAGTAAAAGCCAATTGCTTGTTATGGGTGCATCAATGCATGTATCTGACAGCCAATGTTATACTCGCATCAAAGATGTTGTCCTGGATGTGCAGGTGTGCATGTAGATTTTCCATCACTAAACAATGTGATGCAGGTTGTCCAATACATAGCAATACAAGTATTATTATTATTATTATTATTATTATTATTATTATTATTATTATTATTATTGTTATTGTTATTATAATTATTCCTTTAACCACACATACTGAGAGCCACCTGGGCATATTGTTATTTTTTCCTTCTGTGCAATACCATATCATCAACACATAGCACTGCTATTTTGTTTCCAAACTCTCCCAGATGGTTGGCGATACACTCATGCAAAGGGTTTCCAATCCTTTTGTCATTTATTTATTTATTTATTTATTTACCTTTACATTTTTAGAAGCGCCCCCAGCCCTTGGGCATCTAGGCTCTAGTTACAGGCATGGTACTTTCAATGGGTACATACCATCTTAGTTAGTTGAACAGGTGTGTCCTGAACTTTTTTCTGATCAGCGGATAGGAGGGTTCAGATTGAAGGGAGGGTGGTAGATTGATCCAAAGGTTGGTGGCCGCCACCGGGAAGCTAGAACCCCTAACTGTTTTGCATCTTAATCTAGGAATGATGACGCCATGGTTGTGGGGGGATATCAGTGGTCTGGAGGACATGTGTATGATGAGTCTCTGAGCTAGGTTTGTAGGAGCATTGTTAAAAAAGGCATAAATGGGTGATTGAGAGGCTTTTGAATTCAATTATTTCCTGGACAGGAAGCCAATGGACAGATCTTCTAGCTTCAGAGATGTGGTCATACTTATTCAGGTCAAATGCAGTGCAATGAACATTGTCTTTGATAACCTGGAGCCTGTTTAAGTTTTTTTAGGAGGTGCCGCAAAGCAAGACATTGGAATAGTCCAGTTTAGATCCCACGAGAGCAGGGGCAACAGTGAGGCGATTGTCTGAGGATAAGAAAGGTTTGCTATCTTATATAAATATCATGGCGTAGGCTGCTGTGGCAGTAATTTGGATGATTTGGCGGGACATATTGAGTGAAGCATCAAGGTGAAGGCCCATGGTTTTCACTGAAGAGGAAACAGGGTATTGTGGCCATCGATGTTGAAGAAGACAAAAGCTAGGTCAAAGTTTTGCAAGGTGGCGTGGCGTACCAACTAGAAGGAGCTCTTTTTTCTCATCATTCACAGAGACTGTGTAGGGCCATCCAAGTTAGGATCATTTCATAAATGCTGTTTACATTGGTCGAGTCCTGTACATGGGCACCAGAGATGGGGATGAAGATTTGAGTTGTCAACATAGTTTGTGCAAGAAAATCCCACTGAGTTAAATTGATCAAATAGCAGTTTTGTGTAGATTTTGTAGAGGGTGGGGGAAACACAGGAACCTTATCATTCTGCTATCAGTCTCCTTATCATTCAGCAGAGCCCCTATCATTAGCACATGCAGACACTATTCAGATTGTGCAGAGTTATCTTGCTGGTAAAGTAGGTTCCTTTGTGCTCATGCACGCCTAGCAACTATGCTGTTCATGCAGCAGATATTTGGACACTCAACTGGGAAGCCAGTAGTCCCAGGAGCTTCTATTGTTCTAAATGCAGCACTAAAATTCTTCTTCTTCTTCTTCTTCTTCTTCTTCTTCTTCTTCTTCTTCTTCTTCTTCTTCTTCTTCTTCTTCTTCTTCTTCTTATTATTATTATTATTATTATTATTATTATTATCACACATTCAAAGCAATATTGGATATTTGGACACAGTTTATCTAGTTGTTATTTTTAATGAAGAACTATCCCTACCTGTCAATTAGATTTCTCAGGTTGGAATAAACTCACATCCAGATCCCCCTCCCCCTCACCTGAATCTTCAGACGTGGGTTTCTATCTTTGACCCTTCTTTTTCTGAGGCTTTTTTGAGAAGAGATCTGGCCTCCCTCGGGTGGAAGCCACTCTGTCACCTTGGAGAGAAAGGGGGACAGAGGACCCCCTCCCGAGAGTGCCAGCGAGAGGAAAAAAGCCAATAGCTAAAAAAAAACTCTCTTATTGATGATATGAAATGAATCCTTGGCGTGAAGTGTTGGATGGTAGATATAGGGCCTCATTACACGGTAGGCGGTAACCATGGCGCTATTAGCGCCATGGTTGCCGCCGGTACCGTACCGAGTCTGCCTTGGTGGATGGCGGAATTACCGCCCTACTCCAAGGTGAGCGGGGGCGGTAATTCCCCAATCCCCATTTACCCTTCCCCATTCCCATTTTTGCCCCATAGGGCATAATGGGAATGGGGAAGGTGCTAATTACGGTACCGCAAATTGCGGTACCGTAATTAGCTCTGAGGTCCCTTTGCGGGTCCCGTCCTTAACGCCTGGAAAAACCAGGCGTTAAGGGAGGACCCGCAAAGGGACCTCGTAGTAAGGCGGTAAGGGTTTACCGGTACCGGTGCCCTTACCGGTAAACCCTTACCGCCTACCGTGTAATGAGGCCCACAGTCTCCAATGTCTGATGTAGCAGTAGATAGCCAAGATTCCTTGTCCAGCAGTGGATGGAAGGTGGAACAGAGACCCTGGTGAGTATTCAATAGTTCACTACTTCTCCCTGGAACGAGGTGAGCCAACACCAGAGGGCAGGCGGTAGACAGGTTCTGCCGAGCGGAAAAACTCCACCCAAATGTAGAATTCAGTAAGCAAGAAGAAAAAAGAGAAATGACCCAGACAATAACAGGGTACAGAAGGAAACAAAGCGAGAAAGAAGAGATTGCAGTAATGGAACGGGAAGAACAGGCAAATACCCGTGCGGTAAGGAAATCACGAGGAAGGTAAGAAAGGCCGGGAAAGAGTGAAGGGGCGACAGAAAAGTAAGAGTAGCAGTTTACTGAGTAAAGGGTAGGAGCCAGCCATAGCTGAGTAACAGAAGGGAAGAGACGAACAGCGGGAAACAATAGAAGCAGAGGACAGGGTAACGGAGAGGAGCAAAGGCAAGGAAGAGCGGGACAAAACCCGTGATGGCAATGCTAGCCAAAATGCACAAAAGGACAAGCGCGAACACCCAAAGCAAAAGCGATGGGTTGCAATGCGCAGGATGAAAAAGGGGCGTGGTTAAATACAGAAAAACAACAGAAAGACAGAAAACACTAGCACGGACAAACAGGAAGTAGAGGGAAGGAAGTGGAACATTCTAATGGCGGTGTAGTAACCAGCTATTCTATAGACGCCAAGGAGACAGGCGTGAGGAGCGCAAGACGCTACCTTTAATGGTGTAAGTAATTTATTTTCTCAGCCAGACTGTATCTACCATACTAATTTGATGCAATATTCTTATTTGGGTGCCATCCTACTCTTAATTCTGTGACGGCTTAATGTATATCTCAATAAATATCCTACTGGCTGCCTTTTGTATTGGTTCCAGTAAGCCAGCTGCCCTGTTGCCCCACACCTTTGAGAATGGTATTCTCAAAGGCAGGATCCTATAACAGCTTTCTGCTCAGCACACCGAGCAGCGGATATTGTTTGAATAATCACAGGGGAGCATTACTCTGGCCATTACTTTGCACATGAATTATCTGCCTACAGTAGAAAGTGTGAGGGAACTGCTTGTATGGGAGGTGTGAATATTCTAGTGAGAAAAAATACACTGCTTATCAAGTGGTCCTCTACTAATATTTTTTTCTATTTTTTTTATTTCTTTATTTATTCAGAAGTAACAAATTTACATATATACAAAAAAATACAAGTTACAAAGTAAAATCAATAAATTACGAGATATTAACCAAGTGAACACAATAACGCCACATACACAAATGTACATTGAAAGACATAGTATACATCAAGACATTTTATTAATATTTTCTCGAAAACTTTCAGTTTTTTCTGTCTCCTGAAAATTACCATTTCCACATCTGCAAGAGAATGCATCTCAAAGATCCAATTAAACAATAGTGGCAACATTTCAGATTTCCAATTGCGAAGTATCAACTTTTTACCCATCAATGCCACCCTGAGCAAGAATTTTTTTTGTGACATTGTTAGATCATCCAATAAACCATTTCCTCCTAAAATCATAATTTTAAAGTCCAGAGCAATGTCAGTCTCCAGAACACAAAGGCACACCTGACAAATATCTGACCAAAATCCCCGAACTCTCGGGCAATGCCAGAACATGTGTTCTAATGTACCAATATCACTCTAACATTTCCAACGTTCATCAGAAGCAGACATTCCCTGTTTCATCATTCTTTCAGGACTCCAGTAGACTCTGTTCAAGATTTTAATCTGTCTAGATCTTTCACTCAAATTCAGTGAACAAAGTTTCACATTACCACACATCTCTATCCGTTCCTCTCCCTTAATAACATGCCCCAAATGCTGACTCCATTCTTCTCTTAGTTTCACATTTTCTCTGTATTTAGAAACAATATGTCTGTACATCCTACTCACAATCCCTCCTTCACCTGGTTCTCTCACCGCTGTCAATATTTCAATCTTCACATCCTCTTCCCACTTTACATTACCAAAGCTCTTCCTCAAAGGTCTGTAATCAGATTCTGAAAAATGTTCAATACTCAATTTCTCACATAACTCGGTCCCCGAGATCCATTTATCATTCTGCCACAAATTGTGACTGTGTAAGCTGCAGAACCCCTTCTTCTTCGCGTCCCTCCACACTCTCCTCACCTGAGTCTTCAGAGTTGTCTGCGTTCCGTAGATTCCGCCGGCTCAGGTAGTCCCGTTCTTTTTTAGGTATCACTTGCCTGTCTCGGTGAGAAGCCACAGTGACAACTGAAAAGACAGCCGTCCTGGGCCCCGTTACTGGGAACAGGCCGGAATAAAAGGGAAAAAACCCACACGTGGGAAAAACCCTTAGGATACTTCTGGCAATGAGCTAGGTGAAGATCCAAGCTTGTAACCCGTAGGACTGGAAGCAGATGCGAGGTCCACAGGGTTGAACACTGGAGAGAAGTCCAATGCGACACCAATGAGAGGTGAAGGGAGCCGAAGCCACTACCGGCCCAAGGACCTACCAGGCGCGGTAAGAAAGAGAGAAAATACAGGAGAGAAAACAACGGACAGAGAAAACAAGGGAAAACTGGAGAGCCGCGAGTGAAAAGAGCGGCAAAGAGGAGAGAAAAAATACGCCTGCCGCCGAAGCGGCGGGACTAGAAGGAAAAAGCGAAGTAGTGCCGAGGGATCGGCATGGAAGAGGCTGCAGAAAAGAAGGCCACCGCTGAAACTTAAACGGCCGTCAGGTAAGTAGAAGGAACTTATCCCTAGGAGAAGGGAAAAGCAAGCAGAGAAAACCCGCCACACGCCGAGGCGAGCAGAGGGCAAACGCTGGGGGCGCAAAAACCAGAGCCGCTGGTGCGAGAACCAGCAAAGGGTTGAAACGCAGCGACTGCCGGGCTAGAAGGGCAGATAAACACCCGGCAGTGCTGTGATTGGCTGTGACTTGTTACCAGACACAAAAAAGGGACTAAAACCTCTCTACCTGCCGGTTAGCCTCCAACGTGGAAGGAGCCGCCACCCGCGGTAGCGATTGCGGATGACACAAATCCCCAATCCAACACACACCAGCCAAAAACCACTCCAACCAAAATAACACTTTTCCTTTTTCTTTAACAGCAGAATTCATTCAAATCTAAGCATTCAAGCAGCTTAAAGCATCTGAACCCAAATATAAATACAGCTGTTTCCAACACTTTCTCAAGAACTCAGTAACAGGATTCCTCCTTTTCGCAACGCTAGTCGTAGTTAGAATCGCCCTTGGTAAGAGTGGTCCTGCCAGCCCAGTCTCTGCAACAATCCATTCATGTAACTCCTCCTTAAGAAATGGAACAATAAATTAACATGTAAAAGCTAAATGATAATTTTGAAAATTGGGCAATCCTAGACCCCCCTTCTCCAAAGGCAGATGAAGCTTCCACAACTGTAATCTCGGTGGTTTCTTGTCGAAATGAATGACTGAACTAGATAGTCAAGCTCCTTCCAAATTGAGGACTTAATTTCTAGTGGGATCATGCCAGGTATATAATTAATTCTAGGTGTAGCAGTCATTTTCAAGGCATTTGCCTTACCCCACAATGATAACTTTAACAAGGACCACCTCTCCAAATTCTCTTTTAAATCTTTACACCCCTCATTCATGTTCTCCTCAACCATATTCTCAACTTGCGGAGTAAGCCAAACACCAAGATACTTCATTCTCTTCTCGCACCACTGGAAGCCCAAAGGTGAGATAAATGACCGATCACAAGCAAACGTCAACAGCATAACTTCTGATTTAGAACAATTAATCTTATAGCCAGACACCTCATAAAATTGACTCAGTAAATCTATCAAAGAAGGCAGTGAGACACTCAGATCCCTAATTATTAACAATACATTGTCTGCGTAAAACCAGATCTTTAGTTCTGCCCCTTGAATACCGATTCCTCGTATGTCAAGATTATGTCTTAAAGCAATTGCAAAAGGTTCAATTGCCAAAACAAAAAGCAAAGGAGACAAGGGGAAGAACAAAAAATCTGTTTTACGCGGACAAACTATTGTACATTTTGCAGCCTTGTCTAGGACCACTCTGCAAAACAAATGGGTCAGAACCTAAGCCATAAATCCAAATATCAGCTGTTGGAAGTGTATATAAAAGACAAATCCAAGAAATAAATGAATACAACTCTCCCTGAAGTTCATTCTTTTTAGAATAGAGAGATCATTCCAATTAATTCTGTCAAATGCCTTCTCTGCATCAAGCGAAAATGCTGTAACATCACCCAAGGAGAATTGAGCCATACACATAGTTAACGACACTCTCTGCACATTATTAACATTAATCGATGACTTAATTTCAATGGGGGCATTTCTAGATTGCAGGCCTGGGCTTTTAAGTATCCATCAATTTCACTATGGGATTTGTAGTGTTAGTTCACTTACATGCATTACATAACAATAAAGTGGTGATTTGAGTCTAAAGTCGAATATAATAGGATAAAGATGATACTAGACTATTCACCTGTACCTTTATATTAAGATGCTAGTCTAAAAAAAAACTCCCAGAGTCTTGATCTTCTCCTTCATGGCAATTTTGCTGTCCACCATCTGGAAATTCCTGAATTCGGGTCCATGTTTTTGAAATCTGGGGCTGGTGCCAATAACCTTAAGTTCATTTTTATCATGATTGTGCTCCAGTCCACTATCCTGCATCCAATTCTAAATAAGACTGCAAGTTTCATTAACCACGCAAGAGGGGAATCACACACTGGGTGTCATTAGCATAGTTAGAGAAGCACAACTTTCTTTCCTCTAGCATATGAAAAAGTGGAGCTGTGAAGATGTTGTACAGTGATGGTGACAAGCACGCACCCTGAGGCACCCCATAAGGCAATGGAACTGGGCTCGCCTCCGCTATGCCACTAAATACCCTGATGGATTTGTGTTCCAGGAATTAACGTATCCAAGTAAGCACATGGTAACTGGTCTCTGTAACAATAACGGTTGACCGACCAGATCAAATGCGGCCGAGAGGTCCAATAACATGAGTAACATGGTTTGGCCCTCCTTCATTGTTTCCAACATATTAGATTTCAAATCTAAAAGCACTGATTCTATTCCAAACCCAGGTCTGAAACCAGGCTGCCTCTTATTCAAAACACTGTGCTTATTAAGATGATCTAAAAAGTGTTCAAATGGCAATCTGTCCAATATTTTGAGAAGGAATGGGGAGTTAGTAGTAGGTCTGTAGTTTGCTGGCAAGCTTTCATCAAGAACCGGCTTCTTTAACAACAGGGTAATCCATGCACCCTTTAACTCTTGTGGTACAAGACCTGCCATCAGCGAGGCATTGGCAATTTTTGTAAGCGTGCCAATTAATAACTCATAGCATTCTTTATCCACTGTAGCTGGACAAATATCACCTTTTCATGGCGGAAGGTTTGATTCTGCCTCTGTGATGGTTCTGAAATTAAATGAAGGAATAAGCTGCTGACGTGGAGAATCTATTATAAACCCAGGCATACACACTTCCTTTATACCCTCAAGCTCACTAGTAGCTCTAGCATTATGCATATTCAACTAGATTTGTCTACATCTTATTAACCATCACATCCCGGATTGAAGTACACCAGGCTTTGATTTGATTAGGCTTTCTTGAGTGTTGTCCTCTGGCTTCTCTAATTCCTTTAATATTCTGAAGAGTTCTTTTGAATCATGTTGAGCTTCTTCTACACGTGTATCATAGGTGGATTATTTTGTCCTAATAACTGCTCCTTTATGTATGTTGGCTGCCATATTATAGGTTGCCTTATCCACTCATGACTGTGAATGTTTCCAGAGATAGAGGCTTTTCTTTTGTCAACTTTTAAACATTTTAATTCATCTGAGAAACATGTTTATATTATTTTTCCTACATGATGCAACTTTTGTTTTAAGAGGTGCAAGTGTGTTCGTAATCATTCAAACATGCAGTGAATATTTTACACTTAGGAGTATCATTAGTTCTTCAATTTTAACAGACACTGGGGGTCATTCTAAGTTTGATGGTATCCCCCCAGTAATTCCGACAGGATACCACCAAACAATATTACTGTTTCTTCCAGCTGATATCCAGGCATTACCAGGATATTACAAGCGGCGGAAATACAACTAATTCCCCTTTCCATTGAGGCCCATGGGACGCCATGGGGGAATTTCCAGTATTTCTGGCACTGGTAATACCGGTGCCAGAAATACCAGCTGTTCAATGCTGGTGGTGGCATGAGTTACCACCAGGTCTTGGCTGGAGGGAAGTCATGTAACCCCCACCAGCAAACTTGTAGTTTGACTGTCTGGAAAAGTGCTGGTAAAACGTTATTACCAGAACAATTTTTCCAGGCCGGCAGACTTATAATGAGGCCCACTGCCTTTTAGTCCATCAAAATGAGGGTACAGTGTAGAGAAACAACCGAATCAAGTGGATGGCTACAGCATTTTCAAAGTTTAATTCCAACTCATTTACCTGCTCAGAATGCAACCCTGATAGTAAAAATATGTTGACATATTTAAACAAATATTTGACAAAGCAAGTTATGTGCTTTAAAAATGTTTGTGCAGAGAATGTAAGAACCAAAATGAATATAGTTTGAATGGGTAATTAATATCACCAGCTAATGGATGAACCAGACAATTTGTTAGACATAACTGTTTTGAAAACATTTGAAAACAGGAGCCAGGATAACTTGAAGTATCAAAAAAAGAAATAAAAAACAATTGGCCAAAGAGAGTACCTGCAAAAGTGTTAGACCACTACTGCAAACCACGATTCTAACCGTTTTTGGTGGCATTTTGCTAGGGGCTGTGAAACCCCTGAAATTTAGCTAAAGCCACCTTAACTTTTTGCCCCGTGTTACGCAGCCTATGACCACAATGATGACATCACAGATTACATCACTGATGACACCACTGGCCCACTGTTTGCAGCCCACTGGCCATGGCCTTCAGCCATGCCCACTGTATTTTTTAAAACACTATTACGCCACTAGCCATGGCCTTCGTCCGTGGATGCTGTATATTTTAGAAGACTACCAGACCACTAGTCATGGCCTTCGGTAATGGCCAGTGGGCAAAGTCTTGAGCTGTATTTTTAAAAAAATGTATCACCCACTGCCATGGCCTTTAGCCATGGACAGTGGCCACGGCTTTTGGCCATGCCCACTTTATTTCAAGCCCACTCGTCTGTGCCCACTCTTTACTTTAAAATAGTACTGAGTCACTGGCCATGTGAATTTTCACTCCTGACCTAACTGTGTATGTCCCAATGACAATTACATTTTTTAATAATAACTTTTTTCCCATAGCCGTGCGTATAACCCAGTTTATACGCCAGGTTATACCTGACGGTATTTGTAGTACGGACTACATATATCGACAGGTATTATAGTTTTATACCCGTGGTTATTGGGAAAAACTGTGAAAAACAAATAACCCCCTCATGTGTGCTTACTTCCTCCACTCCCCTGATGATGGCCTCCTCACCTCCCCTGCCCTCTCCCATTGCCCCCACAACACTTGTTTCTTTAACTCAGTTTCAGTTGACAGCTGGGTAGCTGCGGTTATACCCCATGTTATACCCGAAGATATATGAAAAATGAGCCGCGAGTTGCAAACTTTGTCCCTTGCCCCCCTCTGACTCCCAAAATTCACTTGGTGTCCTCTTGCCTCCCCTCACCTCTAGCCTGATGGAATGTGCATGTTTTTGGACCTGAAAATGGCTTTTTTATGTGTTTTGTTTATCAATTCCATGGGTATAACCTGGGATATAACCGTGGATAGCACTCGCATTGAGAAAAAAAAGATGGTTGCTTTTTTTCATTTATAAGCACCCTAAATGCCAGCATACTCAATGTATCTGGGCAGATATAGCTATTTATCTTTGAGAATTGGGCACCGCCTTCTTCGTCAAATAATAAAAGAAGTAGTGGACAGAATAACCCAAACGATAAAAGGATTGTGAGTCAACTCTTCATGCACAAGTTGTTACAAACCTGGTCCAAATCTGTGCAGTGGTTTTGGCTGTGTGATTGAGCAAAAATTACTGTTTTTTGTCTATGAGAAAATGAATGGGGACTAGGCCGAAAGTGCCTTTTATGTTTTCCTTATAACTTTTTTCCTTTTTAAAGAATCTTTCACAACATTTCCAGCCCGGGATGGGGGAGGGGGCAGAAGGGGGTTGCAGACATACACAATTATCTACACATTTTCAGCTAATTTCGTCACACGAGCCAAATGTTATTAGCAATTAATTATTTTGATTTCCTATGTAACTCCGACTCACTTTGACCTAATATTTCTAATGTACCATCCTGCTTAAAGAAGTGAGAGACTTCACACTGAATTTTGGGGAGTCAGTCTCTTCACATTTTTCTGCATGCAAATGCCAAAGATGTGATGATTTACCTGTGGTGGGGCTTAAATGATCCCTAAATGAATAAACAAATATTGTGATTAGTTAAATGTGGAGAAAACCAAATGAATGGCTATCCCTCATTCTCAAACTAGAAAGTTCAAGAATGGTGTATACACATTGCTGCAAGATAGAGGCAGGTAGAAATCACTTGAATTTGGGTGTCATATGTGCTGCTTTGTGTAATGGGAAAACCAACTTGCAGGAACAGACTGTAACCATCATATGTTAGTTTGGCCAGGAAGGTTTGTGCAAAACTTTCCAGGGGTTTAATCAGGTTGATATGTTCAGATTTTCCTAGAGTCTAATTATGATACTCTACTGACTGTTGGGTTCAACCACATACCTATAGAAATACAGGCAAGAAGAAACGTTAGAAATTCTATAATGGGCATTTAAGGAGGCATAAGCCGCTAAGGCATTTTAGAAAATTAAGTTTTAGCTAAGATAGTGTGGGTTAGAGTAGAATTAGTTCAATGATAGGCTCTATCTAGAGTTAGGAAATTAGGTTTGAATGTTTGGGTGGGGGGTTGGTGGCACTTGATTTGTGGGTGGGTGCCGTTGTGAATTGATGGTGGGAGAAGTACATCCCATGTTAATTTTGTATATACACTTAAAAAAACTCAATGTGTGTTTAGTATCCATAGTAGAAGCCCAAATTGCTGATAACTGCATGTGCACTGAGAAGCCCGCATGCAGTTAGTAGGCAGAAAAGAAGGCCCAAACACTGAGAACTCCAGGTGCATTTAGTAGGCAGAGGAATATGAAGATGCACAGTGAACTCCACATGTGTTTAGTAGGCAGAGGAGAACCTCATGCGCATTTATTTAATTTACAGTCATTTATATTACCCTTTTATGCAAAAGACTGAGCAACATACAAAATGAATCAGTACACAATGCAGGGTAATAATTAAGTAACCAGAAGTAATGCCAACACAAAAACAAAAAGAAGGGTTAGAACAAACATTCTAAGAGTCAAGCCTGTAATATCCAGAAGGACAATATCTTGCAGAAGCTCTTTGAATTGTTTCTTAAACAAGCTCACAGTAGGACAAAAGTGAATATCCAGTGGAAGAGTATTCCAGAGTTTTGAAGAAACACTTTGAAAAGAGTGGAAACGAGAAGGAGCACATCACGGCCATTGAGAGCAGAAAAGGAACTTAGAGCTTGAGCGAAGAAGCCTAGCTGGCTCATACAATGAAACAAGGTCACAAAGATAGAAAGGTACAAGCACATGGAAATATGCAATACCAAAAATGGAAACTAAAATAGAGATGAAATAGGAAGCATGTGATGTTCGGGCAGATATGGAGAAATCCTTTAGGAAAAACCCAACCAAAAAAAATGTAACTTTGCAGAGTGTAGAATAGAATGATACTAAGGAGTGTATAGTTAAGCAAGTAACTAAGATGGAGCAACACTAGTTACGGTGCTGGAAAAAACAATGCTTGCAAGAGTTTAGTGGGTGAAAAAATGAGAGGTTGCATTTCTCAAATTTGATCAAATTGAAGGCGACAGACTTAAACAACTGAGATAATCTGATCTGATCTTCACAAAATGGATTAGCATCAAACATAAAACCTAGATTATGGACACTCTTTAAGACATAAAATAAATTAATGGTGGATGACTAATGTAAGAAAAGTCAGAAATGAACAACATTTCAACATTTAAAAAGAGAAAAAAGAGAGTGAGAATTAGTCAGGTCGAAGGCCAACATACTGAACTGAATACCACATGAACTTTAGTGGGTGCAGAAGAAATCAAACGCACTGAGTACAACAGGTGCAATTAGGAGGCAGAGAAGAATGCCAAAGCATTAAGAACACCACTCCAATTTAGTAGGTATAGGAGAAGGCTAAAGCTCTAAGATCTACACATATAGTTAGTAGGTAAAGAAGACCAAAGCAATGATTACCCCTTGTGCATTTATTGGGCAGTGTAGATTGCTAAGGCATTAACTAACATGCATTGAATAGTTAGAGGAGAAGGCCAAAGCACCGTGGATTCGATGTGAATTCAGAAGACTTAAGAGAATGCTGACTGTCTGTTTAGTAGGTGGAGGAGGCAGAAGCGCTGACAAGCCTGTGTGCATTTAGTCAACATAAGAGAAGGCTGAATCACTTGAAATTCCACATACATTGAACATGAAGCAGAGAAGGCTACACATCTGAGAACCCCTTCCTCATTTAGTAGGCAGAGAAGGAGGCAGAAGCACTGAGAACTCCACATGTAACAAGTACATGAAAGAAATGGCTAATGGCTGAGAATCAAAAGTATATTTAATGGGCTCAGGAGGCATCAAAATCATGGAGAACCACAAGTGCATTTAGTAGGCATACGAAAATACCAAAGCACTGAGAACCCCACATGTAACAAGTACATGAAAGAAATGGCAAATGACTGAGATTCAAAAGTATATTTAATGGGCACAGGAGGCGTCAAAATCATGGAGAACCACAAATGCATTTAGTAGGCATACGAAAATACCAAAGCACTGAGAACCCCACATGTATTTAGAGGGCGTGGTAGAAAGCCAAAGCACTGAGAACCCAAAGTGCATTTAGAAAGTGGAGAAGAAGGCAAAATCACTGAGAAAACCATGTGCATTTTATATTTATAGGTGGAGGAGATAGTCAATCCTTTAAGAAACTGACATAGAAGTAGTAGGTGGAGAAACAACAGAAACAATGAGGACTCATGTGCATTTAGTGGGCAAAAAAGATGGACAAAACACTGAAAATCGAACATGAATTAGCAGGAAGAGAAGGTTGAAGAACTGAGAAAGTCACATGCATTTATTGAGCGTATGACAAGTCCACTACTTCATACTTCATAAGCCAATACCCGCCACTAGACGGGATGCTAAGAGTGACCCAGATGTTCTCTGTCCAGTCTGGCTGTGCAAGAAATGTGTTAGGAAAGTTGCAGTTGCACAACGAGCTCCATCATAAATAGCTGAAAATCGCAAAGCTGTCTCAGTGGACTTCAACTTCAATATGTTGAAAACAATACAGTGTAGTGACCAACCACTGCAAAAGCCAGAATGTGAAACTGGAGGGTTCCCCTTAACACCCACACAGTGTCAAATGTTGGACAATGTTTGTTCTTTGTTATAAGCTTTTGACAAGACCATGCAATGGGTCTTTCCGTATGCTAAGACATTCAGCAACCGTCAGAGCATCTTTCGAAATTACAACAATCCAACATATTACATAAACGTTATTGCAATGCAGACAAAGGTCTAATGGCTATGCATCTGCGTTCAACCTTTTAACAAGATCCATAGGTTGATGGAATGAAGGAGAATATGAATGACCTCTGTGTATCTTTTATAGACCTGCTAGTGGCAGGTTTTAAACATCATGTTCATGAGGATGTGAAATATGCTGCAAGCTGTCATTCATAAGTGGGTGTGATAGCCATGAGTGAAGCCATCTGGAACACTGTGATTGGGTCCTACATGAACATGTGACAAACTGCCTCCCTTATTCAGTCTACCCTGGGTGTTCAGCCAAGGCATCTGCAGCCAAGAGCCAAAAGCAGCAACGGGCAGCTCCCTGGTTGGACTTCTTGGGACTGGAAAGTGCAAAAGGAAACAATCCCTGTACAAGCAAGGACTTTGCCATGCTGACTATTTTCCTGACTTCTGCTTCCACGCATAAGGATCTGTACACCCATTGACTATCCATTTACTGCAGAGTTAATGTTACCTCATAATACCAAGGAGTATTGATGTTTTGGGTCTGTTAAATGTCATTTGTTTACCTATATCTCCATTCTAGCCCAACTCAGAACTCACACCTGTATTCCCACACAAAACCTCATCTCCATCCCCCATTTCTCCTACTACCACTTATCTATCCTACACTTTCTATCCTATCCTGAAACGTGTTGTAACCTTTGAGCCTTGTAAGGTGAACAGATACCCCCTGGGAAGGGTCAGCGCTGAACACAAATTCTTACATGTATAAAATAAATACATTCTTCTAAACCAGCCCTCAACCCCTGCCCTTTCTACTTACCAACCTACCCTCCCTCTCTTTTGTACTGCTCCCTTTCTTCATTGTCTTAACTTACCTATTTCTTCTACCCTCCATCATGCATCTCCATTTCTCCTACTACTCACTCTTCTCCTTCCGTTGTCTCATGGCTGCAGTCTCAACTTGGTTTAACATCTGCATCAGTCTCCAGCCTTCCCATCTTCCTCCTTTGCCTCCTTCCCCCTCCACCTTTGCCCCTCACACATCCACCTCAGTAACCTCACAACACCTGTTCCACTCCCCACCTCCTGTCACACTTTAACTTGGCTTCTGCCACAAGTCTTCCCACATCACTGACCAATTAGAAAACTTGATCTCCCCTCATGACTCTGTTACATTATCATCTCTTCACACTGACTCTTCTGTCTTCTCACATGCTCCCAGAACTGTTGGGAAGGCCGACAGTGTGGGGTTCCTTATCACTAAGGACCTCAACCCTGCTCTACCCACTCAATGACCAGCCTGACCAATGTGGTGGGAACTATCTTAACATCGTCTTTCTCTAAAATTCACTTTCCCCCTCTGACCTTTCCATTGAACCCTCACCAACCGAACACTCCATTTTTCACTTTAGCATAAGTCCCTCCATCTTCTACTCCTCATTTCCCCTCTTCAATGACTATGTGGAAATTCAGGCAGGACTCTTGTCTCTTCCCCTATTCATGCCTTTTCCATTGACCATGTTTTCTCTGGCTTTCACAAGTCACATATGACTTAATTTGACCAACACTATGCTGCTCGCACATTACCACCTCCCTTTCCCCATCCTAAACCTTGGATCACCTCTGAAATTCAGACCCTCAAAGGATATATGAGGCATGACCTACGCCGCTGGAGCAAATTACAGATACCTTAACTACTCCTAGTCTACAAAGATTCCGTTGCTGCCTGCTTTGCACTGGACTCTGCCTAATCCTCCTAGTTCACAAACCTAATTGACTGCCTTTGCAATTATCCCTGCAAACGTTAATCTGCCCAGCAATTTTTGCTCACACCTCCCAAGCCAATATCCATCACCTCATCCCTTTCTGATAATGACTTTGCACACTATTTTTCATCTCAAATCACAAAACTGCATGACACACTTAAAACTCTCCTCTTTCTTCCTTCCCAACCCTCCTTTTGTCCACCACCTCTCCCTCTCCACTTATACGCTTGATCACTTCTCTCCTACCTCTTCTTTTGCATGAGCACCCATCCTTCACAGTGTCAATCCATCTTGTGCTCCTGTCGACCCTTTTGCTCCTCAAATGATTAAAGATTTAGTCTCAATCCCTTGTCCTTATCTCTAAGAGCTCCTTTTCTTCTCTCTCCACTCTTCCCTGCCTCCTTCAAATCTGCAACTTTCTTAACCTATTAAATAAACTCTCTGCTGACCTAAACGCCCAGCAAACTATCATCCAGTTGCTCTCCTTCCCCATTATCAAAAGTCTGAGTGCAAGTCTTTGACCAGATTACTAGATACCTTGATGATAATGGCCTTGGAAATAAACTTCTGGTTTTGGTAGTATAAAGTCCACCAAGACTACACTCATGCAGGTCTCCAACCGTCTCTCTAATGCTCACCCTTCCACACTCTCTTATATACTCATCCGTTTAGACCGTTCTAACACTGTTGGAACTGTTGCCCACTCCTCTCTACTTCTCATGCTCAAATACCTTGGGTTTTGCAAATCTGCTGTGGCCTGGATCACCTCCTACCTGGAAGGTTGATCCTTTAAAATCTCCTGGAATTCACAAACCTCTGACCCCACCCCTCTCCCTGCCAGCATCCCCCAAAGATGAGTCCTTCAATATCTGAACTTCACCCTCTAGCCTTCTGCCTTGGAAAGACTTATATCATCCTTTGTATTTCAGTATCATCTTTTTATTGATATTTGTACTGATCTATACTAACATATGTTTCTCCTTTCCTTCCTTCACCCCAGGCATCTCAGAAAAGAGAACAATGGCTTTCTTCTGCCTCACACTGTCCTTTTCTTACTAACCACTCTATAAAAACTCTGATCTCCATTCTTGTGCTCAGCAAACTGGACTACTGCTCAAGCCTTTTTTGGCCTTCCTCTATACTCCTTCCTCCCTATAGACAGAGTCTTCGAATTTGCTACCCACACTCTCTACAACCTACCCAGATCCTTTCCCACTTCTAAGTACCAACAACATGGTGGTCGGCTCTCCACGCAAAACTACTTTCTTTTCAAGTTCTTTTTCCCAGTTTACAAAGCTATCAATTGTCCGTCTCCTCGATACTTGTCTGATTGTATCTCAATTTACTCGCCATCTCGTACCCTCCAGTCCTCCGATGCACATAATCTCACTTTCCCATACACTCACTATGACACTTCTCGCTTCCGCTATTTCTCCCTACTCACCCCACTCACCTGGAACCTGCTGCCAATAGCAATCAAAGCAAGCCCAACAGTAGATCTATTCAAAGCTTGGCTTAAAGTTCACTTACTTGCTAAATAGAGAGCTCACCCTCTCCTCACCCCATCATGCCTACCTAACATTTAATTATTTCTCCTCTTTTGTTTGAAGCACAGGTTAATGCTAAATGTGTTAGTCACCTACGTCTTATATACATTTTGTTTCTGTTTGTTCTGCTTTATCACTGGTATGTATCCTCGTGTGTACACACTCATAAACTGGCTCTCCACATGTTCCTATGTATATGCTATTTATTTTAAAAGGTTTTTATTAGCATTTGAGTATAGCCAATGGCATATGTATCAGCAGCAAAATTTCCTGCATTATACGTGCCTGTATGTACATTACTAACAACAAGTTAAACAACAACAAAAACACAAACTTACTTCACTTATTAGGCAACATAGTACACATCGTTTACTCTATAGATGGTCAGGGTAGTCTCAAGTGAGCTTTGATGATATGATATGGCATTTGTAACGCGCATATACACAAGTGTTTCAAGGCGCGAAAATGAGTTATGAATGGGTACCATACCTAGGGCAGCAACCTCAGGATGGGGTTCATTGCTTACATCCAAGTCCAGCTGATTTGTAGATGGCCTATGGTTGATCATGGAGGTTTATCATCAAAGGGATGAAACATATCCCACACCAGCAGTTTCCAAGCCTCAAAGTTGTCCCCTGTATTCTCGTCTGATTTTGTAACCGCCTTGTTCCACACGCTGGTCTCTGCCGCAGCCCAACACTCAAACTCCCTATGCCAGTGTGTGTATTGCGGGTCCCTGGTAGATTTCCAGGCCATTGCTATTGATCTTTTAGCAATTATACATGCCATGTCCATACATTTTATCACCTGTTTGAACTTTCTCTCTCTGGGGTAAGACCCCAGCAGGCATTCTTTCGAGGACCATTCATATTGTGTTGCCATTGTACAGGCATCCTTTGTGTGAATGCTTCCAGCATCTGTAAATGTGTTATTCTTCAAATAAATATATACACACATAAAGATGCATTAAAAGGATGTTTTCTACACCACAATGGAACAAGAATCGGGAACCAAAGGTTAGAGAACAACACTGTCTGGGCTCTGCCTCTGCAAAGATATTTATCACACAGGGCATATTCATTCTGCACACCTTCTGCACACCTTTTTGAAACGTGTTCAGGTAGCATTGCACAGTTGAAGGTTGATAGCGTGAATGCTTTTAGTTATTTATGACTTCTGGCATTGCACTGGGCAACCATCCAAGCCATCATATTTGAGCCTGCCATTTCCCACAGGTTGAGCATCCAAAGACTGGAACAATGTAAGAGACTGTGGTAAAGATTCTTTCTGCAGTCTGGCAATAATTCACTACTTCAAGCCAGAATGTGGATATCTTTGTCCTGCTAACTGGCGTGTGATGAAGATCCACTGCATTTCTGACTTGAAAAGCAGAGAGTGTAGGCATCTGTATGTGCTAAATTAGCCGAGAAATGCCACAGTTGTCCTCTTTCTAGAGTGCAGTGTCAACATGCAATTGCAATGCTGGCACTATTATCTCAGACCATAGGTGATGCCTCAATGACAGACACAAGAGCTTAACATACAAAATAAAATAATCAGTGAGCAGCCTATTTTTGAGAGACTACAGTGGGAGGAAACACCAGGCACATCTCTTGGAAGACAACACACAGTCGCAAGGATGTAGACATACAGGGAAACGTGGTAGAGACTTTGACTGGGACTATAGTGGCTTAGTGCACTGCAAAGGTAAATATTTTATTTATCTGTCATCCTCAATTTTATTGGATTTTCCATTCGGCCTTACCACTAATGATAACTTCATAGTACCACACACTGAAACTCTGGAGGTTCTGCCTCAAGTTATTTGGCTGCAACAACCAGCAGGGACATTCTTTGAGTACTTGTACAATGTGCAATTCTCACAGGTTGTGCTTAAGTTCATTTGGCTCTCCCAACTAGATGAGACACTCTTTGGGGCTAATGTTCATCAGAAGTAACGTAAGGAAATGCATAAATTCCTGGCATAAAGGATTTTACGCATTTTCCTTATGCTGCCCCCATTTTCATTTATTTGTTTAGCGGAAAGGAGGGGCGGGATGCAAATTATGTTTCCACTGCCTCTCTTCCTCTCCACTATACAAATACTCCAGCATTTGCCCTGGCATGGATTTTCATGCTGGCTTAACTGTTGAAGATCCCTATGGGGTCTGCCAACTTTGTGTACCAGCATAAAGCAGGTGGACCCCATATGGATTCATTGTAAATGCTGCCTGCCATGCTTGCGTGGAAGGTGGCATTTACAACTACAAGTAAATGCTGTCCAGCATGCTTGCAAGTAATTTTAATTTTAATTGTGAGCAATCAAAAGTAAACACTGCCATGCAAACAAGTATGCCATGCAGCGGTTACACACTTTGGAAAATTACCAAAATGGACCTGCTAACATTACAGTGTAGACATAACCGGTGCCCACCTTTAAAGTACAGGCAAGTCGAAAATAAGTCCCTTTGAGTTCAACACCACACTCACAATCTGGAGGTTCTGTCTTAATTAATTGAGCTCTAACGACCAGCATTTCCACTCTCTAAGTACTGGATGTTCTGCCTAAATTTATTTGGCTCGACCTACCAGTGGAGTCACAATTGCCTTGTTTCTCCTATTGCACCATGCCCAACTTTTAGTCAAATCCTCCAAGTCACCTTCAAGATGGTAGAGAGGTCTTGGAGTATGTGCTTCTCAATGGCATCAACCACTGCGTTGGGATCAAGATCCCTGACTGGTGGAACTCAGGCAAAACACACATTCGTGCCTGGGGAAGGTGAGCCAAACAATCAGGTGGCTGGAACAGGGGGCAAGAATGCACAATCCCTGCCCGCTGTTCCAGACACCCGAGGCCCTTACTATGTGGCACAATTTGTTTACATTTTGTTTAATGTGGGAAGACAGGGAGCCTCTCCCTGTTTCCTCGCCACCCCCAAACCCTCAGAATCACCCAATTCTCACCCCTACCCCGCCCCAATTTACGTGCTGGGGACCAGAGCTCTGTGCTCCGGTCCCAGCGCTCCTCCTGTCTGGCCACCACCATGGAAATGGAATAGGGACTTAGTCTCTTTTCCATATGGTAACAGCCATCTTTTTTTCTTTTTTTTCCTCCATTTTTCCTCGGGAGAACGGCTGCGCAAGCAGTGCAGATCCCCGGAGAAAAAAATATGTTAGGGAGGGCAGGTGCTGAAAGGCTGTCAAGTGAATGTCAGGTGAATGTCTGTGTCTGTGTGGGTGTTTTTGCGAGTGTATGTATGCGGATCTGTTCAGTGTTGTGCTGGGAAGGGGGGGTGGGTAGGGAAGAGGGGGTTTGAAGGGTAAAACGCCCCCCCAATTAACATAAAAACCAGTTGGACAGTGAGGGGGTGGGGAAGGGGTCATCTAAGGGGCTTGTCATATTCAGGGCCATCTTAAACACTTTTGAGGCCCGGGGCACGGAAAACTTTGGGGCCCCCCCTCCACTGACCCAAAGGGATTAAAAGATCCAAAATATGTGGTTGTGCCACCCTCATCGTGCTTACAACCCATAACTTGATATGCTGCTTTGCAGTGATCAAAATAATCATGAGTACTCCCTTTCCGTCCTACTAACCTCTTCATTCTTGCTTTAATCTGAATTATAAACAAACAGCATTTCAAGGCCAACATTAGCAGTTAACGACAAGGACGCTTGTGATGTACCATAATATCAGGCACGAGGAAGGTAAACCGGCTATTGTATAAATGCTGAACACAGATCATATGAAAAAGGCGCACATAATCCAGAATAGATAGATGACTCAGATTAGCTGCCTAAAATAATGCAAAAGGGTTTAAACATGGATACCGCAAACCAATTGAAAGTGAGGAGAAAGTTACAGATACTATAGCATAGCTAGCGGATGAAGATTAGAAGCTACCAGGAACAAGTCCATATTCAGGCATACCGAGATTAGAAGAGGGACAAGTATTTCAAGAAGTGTTGCAATTAGAGAAAAAAGTAGCTCTGGGGTACAGTACATCACTGCTCACTATTATGACAGCAGAAGCAACACTATAACCAGTGAAACCATGAGTGAGGCTTTTTTGACTCTGAAACCCTGAGAACAAAATCCCTCTGAAGGGTGACAGGTTTCCAAAGTTTTCGGGACTGGTAATTTTGACAGGTTTGGTAATACGAAATTAAATGAGATGACCAGGAGCACACGTTGGTTAAAATGTGAGGCTTGGATTTGCACCCACTCTGTAATGTCTGCACTGTACCATTTTCTTTTCCAATTCTTATGTACTAAAATCATCCCATTTTATAGAACTTACCTGAAAAGTGCACAATTCACATAATTCAACATGACAATTTCTAAAAACAAAATGTTATAGAAGCATACTATACAAAATGGCACTGATTCTAGCTTTATTGTCTCCATCATCAAGGGAAGTATATAAGTACCAGCATTTTAGTTGTTGTGATCCTAATAGAAATTTATCCAGGTTTCTATTTTGTATTTTAAAGCTTTGAATACGCCAAAAATACAGGATTGTGAAATTGTTATTTATAGGCGTACAGAAAAACCTTTGAATTGTACAAAAGGGCAATCCGTTTTTTGTGTCAACTAAGCAGACTTTACCATATGCTTGCCAGATGCCTGTGATATCTGGTCCACTATCATCTCTCTAGAACCCCTTCCACTACAGGATGAATGCTACAGGAGTTTGGCTGTAGTCAATTCACCAACTATGTATGCCAAAGAGTAAACAGAAAGCCGAGCAGAATGTACCTGTCAACAACAGATACAAAATAGGTTTAGAGTCTCAGCAGCATGCCATAAAAGGTGCTATTTAAGTTTGGTGAACAATGTAAGTAATGACTTTCTATATGGCAGCATTGTGGGGCCCCCCTCCAAGGTTGGGGCCCGGGCCAAGTGCCCCTTTTGCCCTCCCCTAAAGACATCTCTGGTAATATTGCTGCATTTAAAAGCCAACACAAAAACGGCTGAAAGAAATCGGTCTTTTTTGTGTTCAGTATTTTAAATGCAATAATACCTCATGGAACCTTTTAAAGGCCATGTACCTGTCTTAGTATGGCTATGAGCCTCCAATTTGCTGGTCCTCTCTTGAGTCTCAGGTCTTGCAATTGGAAATCGGACCTCAAACCCCACGTTGAGATCGGCAGAGAGGTTCATTCCTTTGCAAATCCTGTCAGCACCCCATTGGGTGAGTCAAACCCAATACAGAAAAGCTTTAGCTTGCATTGCAGAAAATTATTGGATGTTTTAGCTCCACTAGTTATTGGTATGAACAGAGGTCTAAGTAAAATGTATATCACCATGGTTAAAAAAACATGGACACACTTAGGCATGGTTATGACTTAAATACATTCCTTATTTTTTGTGGGTTGAGATTTCTTTCATATAGGGTCTTATTGTTAATGTGAAAGATTGAGTACAAAACTTGCAAAAGATTTCTCTGGATAAAGCAGTCCTCTGTATCCAAGGCTATTTGTCTGAAATTGAGGCTTGTATTCATAGTCTATAGAGGTTTGACAGGAGTTACTCGGGCGTGGTGGGTTATTTTTATTTTATTTATTTTTTATTTTTTATTTTTTATTGTGTTTGGTTTAAAAACAATAAACCTTTACAAATCGAGATAGGATTAAAAAGAAACACATAAAACATGTTTGACTTAAATTTCAGAATAGAAAGAAGAGAAAGAGAGAGAGAAAAGAAAGAGGAGTAGGGAAAGATAAAACAAGAAAAACAACTCCTTATTAACGTTACTAAAATGCAATAAAACCTAAACTTTTCCAAATGCAAATTATACATCCACTTCCAATTGTTTGCAACAGAGTTATTTCTCTTTTCGGGTTGAGGGCAGAATGGCAATTGCTGAGATATATTTGCATAATGACCTAAATTCCCACTAATGTCCTTTTTAAGGGGACCACAGAGGTAAAATGGAGAAGGCCTAAAAGAAACAGTAAGCCTCTTTCCCCAACACATGCTATCAGGAAATGACATTACATGTTTTTAGAACTTGTACTATCGTTGAAGTTAAAGCTATGTTGTGACCTGAGATTATTCTATCCCAAAGATATTCTGCGGTAATCCCCTCATCTTGGGTAACAAATCTCCTAAAGAGGCCCAATCGTACATTCCCGGTTCCCTCACGCTCCATTATGAGATGCCTTAGCGATTGGCTTGAGGGAATATCCCAGATTTTACCTAGCTTCCTGGCTTTATCCCCTTGATTCCACTTAGCCAGGACTTCCCCACAATGTAGAAAACTTTAATCATACCCTTAGGAAGTTGTTTCTCACTAATCTATCCGAAAATTTCACCAAATAACGTGAGAGACAGCCACGTTTTTTACCAACCGAGAGAAATGAATTAATTGGAGATGATTGCCTCACTTTTGCATTTGTTTCAATCCAATCAAGAGTTTCTAACTCTCGTTTTACCTTGAATGGGTTTGTCACTAGAGTCTCTAGATTTAGATCGACCCATGTCAAGGTCTCCTTCACTCTATTTTCGAGGCTGGTCAGAATCTTTGATCTTGAGTGTTCTTGATGGATTTCAATGTCACTGTACAGTGTGGAATTTTGTCCGGTGACAATCTCCTGACAGAGTGAGATTAATTTCCAATTTGCCATACTGTCAAGTGATTTTAGGCCTAGTTCAAAATGTAGGCTCTAGGATGGAACACTCACTGGGAGGCCAAGAGCCCTCTTCCATAGATGTCTCTCCAGGGTGCTCCAGTTTATTTTCCAGAGCCATGGCTGTGCCTCTATCCATATAATATCACTGGAACCACCTTAGCCATGTAGAATTTCACCAAGGGTATGACGGAAAATTTGTAGAACTTGGATATTCGTTTTAACATCTGAGATGTCATTTGTAAAATCTTCCCATCTGTGTCTGACTCAGCTTTATAAAATGCGGGGGAGCCGTAGATTTTATAGCCCAAATATGTTAGTTCCTCTACCCTTGGGATGATGTGACCCACCAGAATCCATTTTGAATAGTGAACTTTTTTCTGTGGGTTTTTGAAAACAACAATTCTTGATTTTAAGGGATTGATGAATAATTTATTTAGCCTGGCGTAATCGCCCAGCCTGGACAAAAGTTGCTGCAATCGTATGGCCGTTTTATCCAACAATACAAAATCATCTGTATAGGCTAACCAATGGATCTTTACATCATTAAGTTCTGGGCTGGCCAATGCCAACGACTCCAGATGGATACCCATATCTGCCAAGACCAGATTAAAGAAGAGGGGAGTGCCCAGACACCCATGTCTGACTCACCTCTCAACCTTAATTAAATCTCATAAATGCCCCTGGTTGTCCAGACGCACCCTCAAGAATGTGTCCTTATGTAATTCGACAAGCATCGACAGTAACCCCTCAATTTACTCCAAAGTAACGCCCTATCAACCTGGTCAAAAGAATTTGGACAAATCTACCCAAGTGCCGTATAGTGGTGTTTCTCACATCCCCATAGCATAATCACTTACCACATTCAGGACCAGGCCGTTTAGGGCAGTAGAGAGACCACGTATGAAACCTTTTTGAAAAAGAGACAGGATTTTTTTTTTCTCCGCCCAGGCTGATAGTTTGTTTAGTAGAAGCTTCATGAATACCTTACTATCCATATCAAGGAGGGCGATCGGGCAGTATGGTGCTGGATTTAAACGATCGCCCCCCTTGAAAAAGGTATAACCAAAGCGATCTTCCATGAGGATGAGAACAGTCTCCTCATGAGGATCTCCTTAAAGAGTTGGTACAGTAAGCTGGACCACAACCTTAGATCATTCTTAAGAACTTGGTAGGTGAGGCCGTGTAGACCAGCAGCTGTAGATGTTGATGCTTTAAGAATAATAGTGCCAAAATCCTCCTCATTGAAGGATAGGTGCCAAGGAGCATTTGAAACTAGGCTAAGTTGGGAACCCTTGGGGTTGCCAAATATTCCTGACAAATATGCCACCCACCCAGATTCTGATAAGAGGTTACATAGTGTACTGTTAGATTGAGGTCCTACCTGTCCTACCACTGACCAGAAATGTCTGGCGTTACCTTCGTTTAGGAGTTGCAACATGTGCTCCCCATCTTGTTGTAGCTGTGAAGCTCTATGATTGCCAGCTTATAATTCGTTCTTACCCTCTTGACTTTCAGTTTATAGATCTCCCTTTTTTTTGCTGAGTGGCCTCGTCAAAGCTATGTACATGTTTTTGTTTTTTCCCAGCCAGTGAGTCACTGGGGGCTAGAGTAGACCAGATACATTTTACAAATTTATCTAGATGACATTGAGTTTGCCAAACATGGCTGGGGATCTTCTTTAACTGTTTGTTCAGATTTTTCCCCTCTTGTCTCTATTTGACAAGCCTAATTTTCCCTTTTTTGCCCAACCGAATCTGCAGATTTGCCTCTGAGGACAAAGCTGAAAGATCTGAAAATGATAGTTCCAACAGGCAATGATCACTGCCACCATCAAGCTTTATGACCAGGGTAGAGGGACGAGCAAAGAGGCCTTGGGAAACAAATATGTAGTGCAGGACAGATGATTACTTTTCTCTATGCCAAGTTGCAATAGGGCTAGTGTTCCCCTCAGAGCAGCCATTCATCATCTTCAGGTCCCATGAGTCCAGAAAGTCCATCCAAGACCACCCATTTTTATTTTAGATTTTTCTGGCTACTCGGCTATCTGTTCCCCTCCAAAGCTGTACACATTCCATATTCAGATCCCCGGCAAGGACTATATTGGCACCTTCAGTATCTGATTTAATTATTTCTAATAATGAGGCCAATATTGCTAGGAAGGCCAGAAGTTCAGAGTAGGCGGGGGGTTATCTATCAGGCTTTAATGAATAAGCTCAGAAATATTAATTTGCACTCCATGCACCTAGATTCCAATTTACGAGTCACACATTCTGGCAAATAATAATAAACTATATTTAAAGATGTCACTTGTTTGTGACATCGACTCTAAGAACATTTTAAAAGTCACTTTAAAAGATAGTATAACAAAACTGAACATTGAAAAAGCATACCCTAATGTAATTGTTATAAGAGGTTAGAGGCCATAGTACTTATTGTAATTCTAGGCCAAATGAAAGGATATTTGGTTGAGCTTTGGTCCCACGATGTTTGTTGTTTATTTTCAGTTTCTAATGAGCCTTGTACCACTTACAGTTTGTTAAGGTGATTGGAAAGTTACACCATTTACAGAACATATCTGTTCAATTTTAGACATGGTTTTTCAGGACCTCTCCTATATACATTATCTATGTCCCTTTCATTGTCTAAAAGAGCATTATATATAAAACAGTTTTTTAGGGTTTGTTTTATTTAAAAAGTATGTTTTTGATGTAATGTGCCTGTTTATCAAATTTGTTTCAGATATTTTACTTTGTTTGAATGGTTACAAGACTAGTGGTTACCGGCCTTAACCCGTGTTTTCAACTCAATTGCGCTAGCCTAATCCCCCTGCCCTCCTGGAAAAGAAGTCTGATTATCCCTTTGTTCAAAAAAGGATCAGTGTCAGAACTGTTATTGGCTGATCACGCTCCTTGATGCCTCTAATAATACATTTGCAGAGTGTCTGGTAGCGAGACTGGAAGAATGGGTTTTGGTAAATCATCTTCTGCTGGACATCAAGGCCAGTTTCCACCACGTCTTTTCCACCATGAACCAATGCTTCTTACTGAACACCATAGTGGAGAAGTACCCAAGAATGAGAAAAAAATCACATCTTTCTTCTTTCTTGGATTTGACCAAAGCTTTTGACTTGATCCTGCCGGGCTACTTCAATTAATAAAGATGGTGTAAGAGGACACTTCAGTGGTGGTCAGGTGTTCAAGGGGACACAGGTATGTTTGAGGACTGCCTGGAGCTGAACTCAACCAGAAGAAAACATTTGGTGCAGGGTTTCAGAAAACTGCTAGAAAAGTGTACTTGTTCTTCTGGAATATATTGGAAAGATTACTACTCCATTATATTTATCCCTCATTTTGTTAAATGGTTAAACAAGTTTGTCTCATATTTAAATTCAAAATGGAGCCACTACAAAGAACAACCCCAATGATCTCAATAGGGGATGTGTCCATTCAGCAGAAGGGGGCAACAGTGTTGCTGTGTCTGGCAAATATGAATAAACTATAATTAAAGATGTCACTTGTTTGTGACATAGACTCTAAGAATATTTTAAACGTCACTTTAAAAGATAATATAACAAAACTGAACTTTGAAAAAGCATAACCTAATGTAATTGTTATAAGAGGTTAGAGGCCATAGTACCTATTTTAATTCTTGGCCAAATGAAAGGATATTTGGTTGAGCTTTCTAACAACATCTGGAGACTAGATGTGTGAGGAATTTCCATCTGACAAGGGTGTAAGAGCCCTGGCTTTTTTCATTAATTAATAAAATAATGGGGGAAATTCCATCTCAAAAAGGGTGATCTGCTAATCACATCACCATTTTCATAATCCCCATGCCAACAGCATAGTGTACACCTGTGCCCTGGTGGATTGGTATCCTGATCTGCACCACCTGGTCTCCAGTGGCATAGAGCAGGTTCCAGGGTCACAGGTACCAATTTGACAGCTCTGGTGACACCGAAGTCAATTCAGCACAGGGGCTGCATTTATGACATGCACCCCTGTTCCCAAACCACATAACTCTGAGAGGCAATATCTTGGTTGCAGTTGTAAACTTTGCATATAAGTCACACTTGATTTTAAGGTATGGTGGCTAGTATCTCTCATAATTATCCAAGCCCCATCACATTGATATTATACATGTGTCAGCACTGTGAGCCCAGGCCAGAAAGGGAAGGAGTGTGTGTATTCTGGTCAGACAGCCTGCACCTCCCAGCTGCATGGTAGGAGACTGAAGGGCCGGACCTCTCCTTCTGGCCTTTGTGAGGTCTGGTAACACCTCTCTCCAGCAGACCATCCTCCTAGCAGGAGCTATCCTTGGAAACATGAATTAAAGGGTAGACACATTAAAAAAGGACTAGCCTCACACCAGGGTGATATGCACCAAAAGAGCCTTTGATGCTATTGAAAATGGAAAGGGGTGGGGTCAGTGTAGAAGGAGCTCAGCATAGGTAGGGGAAGATTCCACCATCTTGTTTTTCTCTATATTTTCTCTTCCGTCCTGTATCCTCCACTGCCTGTAGAACATAGCCGTTTGGCTATGATGTCAGAAGGCAAAGACAATCTGAAGGACAGGGATTGGACCCTCAAAGCAAGCTTGCTTTAGTCCAATGTCCTGTGGTTTCTTGCCTTTAAAAGATTCACTCTTGAACAAAAATCTGAGGAAGAATTGTGACCTTTGAACACCACACCAGCCTGCCCGACTCAAATGGGGGATACAGTCACCAGCAACTTCTCCATCAAACCAACTGTTGAACCAACCTTGGTGGCCCTCACAATCTGCACTTCATTAAATGTCACTTCAAACCGCTTTTCAGGGCAGCAGCATTTTCACTGCTGAATTTCATTATCAGTCAAACTGACCCTGTTGACCTCATTGACCTGCAATCCTAAAAAGCTGCGTTGTTCCACCCACTTCAAACTGTGCATCCAGTCATCTAGTCAATAGCATCTTCATCAGTCAAACATACCCTTGGTGGCCTTCACAGGCCACACTTCTTCAAACCATAACTACAGCTTGACTTCTGCTCCCTGCCTGGACCAACAAGACCACCTCATTCGAGCTTGATTTGAACCACACAAACAGTACGGAAGAGCCTGACTCTATGCTGTCAAACCACCAAGAACAGCAAAAGGTATTATTGAGTAATAACTGCCCCCTTGGATCATCTTTGGGCTCTAAATAGTGGTTCGGTCACCTTCAATTTCTTTTTGCAGAAATATAGCCTTTTTAAGAATATTGTGATGATTTGTATTTGCCTTTTAGCCCTGTTTCAATGCACAGAGTGCTGCATCTTTCTATTTGTGCTTATTCAGTGTCCTTTCTGCAGGGGTGTAGGGCTGTCCTATTTAGTTTTTATTGCACATGGTGTGTTTAATTAAAGTATATACAATTTTAGAGAACCTTGATTGGACATTGCCTTTATTTTGGACTGTTATGATTTGTGTTTGGATTACTAATGGATCACATTCACATCCCTTTTGAGAGTATAGCCTTCCCTCTACCCACATTACCACAAAAGAGGTATATCTCTTAACTACACCTGCTTTACCTTTATGATTGGGATCACACTTGTTTTGTAGAAGTGTGAAGGTTGAGTAGGGTGTTTAGCCTCTACTCATCCGTGTACTCCTGTGGGCAGAAGTCATTTCATCACAACATGGTTCTGGACAAAAAGGGACATGTAATATCCTCAAGTCATTGTGTCATCATATCAACTGAGAGAAGTTCCTCCTGGAACCATCATACGACATTGTGGAACTATGCCTATGGGCCTGTCCTAGGCGCAATATTAATAAATAAATAAATAAATCATGTTCATATAGGTTGTACAGACTGAGAAACAGTGCAACATGATTTATTATTTCTTGAAGAGAAGGACAGCTTTTTCATTTCTACTGTTCCTGGCATACCTGGTATCCTGTATATTTATACTTCGATGGGCAAGGCTAAATCATTGCCCTCTAAATTCTCAAATTACCAGGAAATGTATTGGCAACTCAAAAGATAGTGAGCATCTGAATCCAGTCCATCCACCATTAAAGTTCAGCCTGCAATGTTGGATGAATCAAAATAACCTGCATACTGGGGTTTCCCCCTAAACCTTCAAGCCTTGGTGGGGTGGTTCTAGCAAAGGATTTCTACACCCAAGGCTGGGCATGACACTGCCAGAGAAATGGTTCCAGTGCAAGTTGAAAAGAATGGAAGCCAGAACATCATTGAACTGGAAGGAAGTGGCTGCAGTGTTCTGGGAACTATGGGTTGTCTCATCAGTGGTGTAAAGGAAAGCAGAAAGAATTTGAAAGGACAATATGATAACAATGCAATACATAACTCACCAAGGAGGAAGTAGATACAGTTCAATGGAGGATTTCATTTTTCAATGGGTGTCTGGGCGGAGAACAACTGCTATCACAGAGAGTAGTCCACATGATAGTGTTGGAAAATATGTGAGAGGACATACTCTGCCTCATATTTCCATGCTGTGAGCGCATCTTTCTACGTGTGAGAACATTGCAGCAGATTTGTGTGAGGTTTGGTCAGCCTTTGAAGTGCATATTTGCCTGCCCATGCCACCAAAAACAATATCCTGGAGAGGAGGTTCTCTTTTACTCTTGTTGCTGCTGGATGTGTTTTGCCTTTTCCTATTCACTTTGATCTTCAGTTTCCTATCGAAGAATAATCAGGCAACTGAGGATGTAATTCTGGTGGTACCATTTTTGCCAAGAAGAACATCGTCTCTAATACTGTTGGAAATGGTGGTGGCAGAGGTATGTCATATAGAGGCATCTCTGTGCTCTCTATAGGAACACATAAGGTACACATCAGGAAAACAATTGGACTCACTGGATGCCTTGAACATTGAGAGGAAGCACCATCAAAGAAGAGGCTATTAAGGAAAGAGGCAATTGCATTTCAGCTATCTAGGAAGCCTGATAGCCTTAGGGATTATGCCAGGCAATGGAATACCTTTCAGGGATGGTGTGATAGGAAATGGATCCCCCCAGTGGCATGTGACGTTCCTGCAATCTTTCAGTTTCTTTAGGGTGTTTTTTTTTATTGGGGTTAGCTTTGTAAACTCGCAGTTCACATTTATTTATGCATTTATTTATTGATTGTATGCTGTTTAGGTGCTTATACAATAGGAATATACTGTTTCAAAGCACCCACAGAGCAGGGAAGGAGGGAGGGTAAATTACAACACAATATTAAGAGCTGAGAGGGAAGAGGAACAAACCTACTATGCCTTGTGAGTATTCAGAATGTGCATGTCGTGAAAGGGAGAGGGAAGAGGGGGTAACTGCTGGGGAGTGCAAGCTTGTGGTTGAGCCATGGAGGAAGTGCTAGGCATGTTGAGTGCTACATGGCCAGGGCTGCGGGAGGTGTAAGTGTGAATCTCCAGAGCGGAGGGTGTGCGGATTGAAAGTGCTATGGATAGACAGGAGCTAAGAATGATTGGTGTGGAAGGTCAAAGCTCTGAAGAAGCATAGGGGGCCAAGGACACTGATTTAGCAACTGTGGGACTAGCAGAGGTTAGAAGGTGGGGAGGAGAAAGAAAAGAGGAAAGTCTTAAGGAGCTTCCAGAATTTGAGAAGATCCTGTTCAAGGCGGAGTGGGAGGGGGGGCTATTGCAAAGGAGGAAGCCCACAGAGGAAAGTGAGCAGCCCCCTGACCTAATTCTAGCAAAACGATTTACACACAAAGAGTTGGTGCCAGAGGAGTAAAGAGGTCTAGTGGGAGGGTATTTAGTGAGATAGAGTTGAAGAGAGTGTGTTCACTGAGCCAAGGCAGCCTTGTGGATGATGCACAGGGATTTGAATTTAATCTGTGCAGCAAACGGTCACCAGTGAAGACATCTTAGTGCAGGAGAATTGCAGTCCCTGAACTTAAGGCCAAGGATAAGTCTCACTTCCCTATTCTGGATAATCTGAAGGGGTGGCAGAGTGGAAGAAGAAAGAGTCAGGAGGAGGCTATTACAGTAGTCAAGTCTAGAGAGAACTAGAGCTTGAGTCACATTGAGCCTCTGCGTGAAAGTGAAAAAAGTTAGAATTCCTTTGAGAAGGAATACCCGGTAGTTGGTCTTCTTGGCAATGTCCTGAGTGTGAGGGAGGAAGGAGAGAGAGGAGTCAAATATGACACCAAGCTTTCTGGATTCAGTTGAAGGAGCAGGGGGAGAGCCCAAGGAAGAAAGGCCAGAGTGAGTGGAAGAAAGAGGGAGCAGGGGTCCCAATGAGAAGGATCTCAGTTTTACAGGCGTTGAGGCAGAGATCCTTGGAGGTGCACCAGGACTGGATGGCAGATAGGCTTTCAGGAATGATGGAAACTGCATGCGAGTTAGCAGGAGTTGTGAGATGTGCGTTGTCTGTGCAACATGCAAGTTGGAGGAAAAGGAGGAGATGAGGTGTGCAAGGAGAGCAAGGTAGAAGTTAAAGAGCCAGGGGGAGGGAATATATCCCTGTGGGACACCACAGGTAGAGGTGGAAGTAGGAGAGGAGAATGGGCCCAGGATGACTTGGGAAGAGTTGTTAGTGAGGAAAGAGGACAGCAAATCCAGTGCCCGCTCCGAGATACCAAGAATATAGTGGACCCTTTGTATGAGGATGGAATCGTTAACTGTGTCAAATGCAGAGGAGAGATAAAGAAGGATAAGGACAGCTGGGGAGATGGAGTCCAGAGATGAAAGAAATTTGTCACAGGTATAGAGAAGAGCAGTTTCCATGCCTCTGGATGCTCGGAATCAAGATTGATGGTCGTGGAGCTCAGCAATAACTTCAGTGTGAGAGTTAAGTTGGGGCAAGGCCAGCTTCTTGAGAAGCTTCCTAAGGAAGGGGGTGATGGAAATAAGGCAATAGCTGGCAGGGCAGGTAGGGTCCAAGGAAGGTTTTTGTTTTTTCAGGAGTGGGCATACAAGGGAGTGCTTAAGGGGTAAGGGGGAAGATCCTGTGGTAAAAGAGTGATTGCAGAAATCATCGAGAGCAGCCAATTTTATCCGTGATGGTCCTGGGTGAGCAAGGGGAGGCCTCTTTAGAAGAGACCTTGGTCAGCAATGACATACTTCAAAGAACCTTGTGTTTGAATGTCAGTAGGCAATCTCTAAGTGGTTAGACTTCTGAGGAGCTTTGTATTTTGTTGTCCCACTTTTCACCTTAGGGTTTCTTCCTGGTATCTGCCCTGATGCTTTCGGCACAGCAGGATCATCACTTTCAGATGCTGGAGTAGATTGATGTCAAGTTTATACCTCACAAGGCAATCTTCTATTAGGCATCACTTTGGACAGTAGGCTAGGGGAAATGGTTGCATCATTTTACAGTCATCCATCAGCTTGAAAGAGATACTGGGGCAAAGCGCACAGAATGGTGAAGATCCTTACAGAAGTATAGTGGAAAGTGGTGCTAGTATTAGTGAACTTGGTGCAAAGCAGCTGCACATCTTGTGAGGGGTAGTAGTATAGAGGGGGTGGTGCCCAGAGGAAGGAAGAGGTGCACAAGGCATTCAAATCTCCTGATAGTTATAGTAGTAGAGCAGAAGGTGTTTCTCAGAGGTGCAAATATTTTTCTAAGAGCTTTGAACAACCTGACAGTGACCATAGTATGAAGGATGGTGGTTCAGATCAGTGAAGAAGGCACCCAGAGGGATGAAGAGCTTGAGGGGGATAATAGCACAGTGCCCAAAGGACTAAAGAAGGTGAGGACAGTGACTGCAATGTCCAAAAGGTGAAGAATATGAGAATTATAGTAGTGAAGAAAGGTAAGAAAGCGTTATGCTACTCAAAAAACAAAGATCCGAGGGGGTGATACAATGTGGGAGATTTGGACAAGAGAGACAGATAGTTAGTGGACAAGGAATCTGGCACCCTGGCAATAGGAGAGGAGAGGGGAAGCTTGCAGAAGCTTCCTTGGTACACAGTCTGGACTTTGAGTTTTGCCCTAACCTTAAACAAAGCCCCTTTCTTTCTTCCACAGGGACCCCGACATCTCTACTCTGGTAGATTAACCAGTACAGATAGTGGGAACACCAAAGAAGAAGAACAGACCAAAAAACAAGTGCCAAAGCAGTCCAAAAAAAGGGAGAAATGTCTCCAGAATAGCTGTGCAGCGGAGGTCAGACCAAGACCCCAGGATAAGGCAAGTGTGAGATACTGGCAACCTTAACGACTTTGATGTATGAAACCTTTTGCCAGATAAAGACTGATTTTCTGTCAGAAGAAGGAAACACAGAAGCTCATCCGGCTGAAGAAAGTCAGTTTCAACTTCTCGTTTCCCCTGTAATATCAGTTATTCACAGCCCTCAGAATCCTTCCCACATGACTGTTGCAGTTTTATGTAAAAGTGCTTTATTATTATTTTGCACACCCACTGTCAAGATTCCCTAATAAGTCAATGTAATGTTACTTTTCTGAGTATGTATGTTCGTTGAACCCTGTTGTCTACATACCATATGCTGTAAAAGGTGGAATCAATGAATTTCTCCCCTTAGAAGTGGGATCAATGTCTGCCCCCAAATTCAGATACTGTATTTACCAGCTAAGAAATACACTATCAGTCTGGAACCGACTCAGAGTCAAATGGGTAGGCAGAGGAGACTGGGTAACAGAGTCTACCATTTCCACCATTCACTCTCACGTTTTTCACCTGCATTACCAGTGACATGGTGTATATCCCCACTTTAGAACACCACTTTATAACAGAATATGTCTTGGAGAAGGGACAATGATAGAGGGGATGCAGAAACAATTTGAGATGCAATACTTGTTGCTGACATCACTGGCCCAGATACTAACACAACACACAGTCTGAAGTTCAGCCAATCAAGTATGTTCTCCTATTGAGTCAGAAGTTCATGAGTTTGATAAGGCAGGCCTGAAGGTAGAGGTGCCCAAGAACTGCTGAACACTGACTGTCCCACTTTAGACCTCCTACCCCAAATGATGGCTTCAAAGTAACAATCGTTTAGTGCTGGGAGATCCAGGAGAAGTGTTGATTGTGCTCCTATACAACACATGCAGCTGGTCAGTCCATATCTGACAAGTAGAGGTGGTGGCACTTTTGCAAACAGAACCATCCAACTACACGAAGGATGCCTGATAGAACCACCCAGCTGAAACCATTTGATCCAGACGGGACGTTCCAGCAAGAAACCTTCCACTAGGAAACCGTAAGGGAAAGGGTACCACAGTCTAGAAAGAAACCTGTCCTATGCTGGGAGCATCATCTTACAAAATCTGGCCAGAGGGAACATTGTCCCCCTCCATCAGAGCCAGATGACAGTTGCTAATGTAGCGTCCTCCAAATCATCCAAATAGAAGCCCAGGAGCACCCAAAGGGCCAATGGCTAGCCTACTGTCCCTCTGAGCGATTCCCATATGACACGTAGGGGCTACGAGGATTGAAAGACTACTTGGGCAGAAAGGGACAACAAGTACACCCACTGGGTTCAGAAAAGAAAGCACACTCCAAATTGATTCAGTAGTCCTGGATGAAGATCTAGAAGGGAACTGGGAAGAGCTGTCATACAGCATCAACATGGCTCATCAACTTTACTGCATTTATAGATGCATGAGAAGCCTGGTTGCTCCCACTAACAACTGAGGAATGCGAGACAACACAAAAAGCTCACCAAGTCAAGAAGTGCACAAAAATCAAAATCCCTCTGAGTGGGTCAGAACATGCTTTCCCATTTTCCTGGTCCCCAGAGGGACCTCTAATGAGGGGGCAGATTGAGGATAATGGGTCTCGGGCAGACTTCCTACGTGTTACGCCACAAACACATGGGTTGAATATCCATTTGACAGAAGAACAGAAGGGGATGGGATGCCACAACGTCCCGTGTCTGTTAATGGGGGTCTGTAGTGAGATAATCAAGGGAGGCAGATACCTTCGAAAGCAAGAGAATGGGGGTACCAGGGGCAGTTTGGAAAGGATCCCCTGATTACTTTCACTTGACGCCCATATCATGGCAGGTCTGTCACAGTAGGTCTTGGAAATCCCTCCAACATATGCCTTGGGAAGAGCTTTTGCCTTGAATGGGGACTTAATGGGATTAAGGATAGGGAAGTTAAGGGTCCCATGTCCCTACAGATCCCACCCAATCGTCCTTCCACAGAATTGGGAGGACAGCTGTGGCATGCAAAGTCAAGTTTCAAGTTTATTTCAGAAAACAGTATTTGATAAAACACAATGCAAATTCAATGTATACAACACATGTGAAGCATAAAAAGGGAAATTCCATTCTATGGGCCTCATTACACGGTAGGCGGTAAGGGTTTACCGGTACCGGTATTTTACTGGTACCGGTAAATCCTTACTGCCTTACTATGAGGTCCCTTTGCGGGTTGGGGAATTTAACGCCTGCTTTTTGTAGGTGTTAAAAACCAACCCACAAAGGGACCCAGGGAGCTAATTACGGTACCGCAATTTGCGGTGCCGTAATTAGCACCTTCCCCATTCGCATTATGCCCTATGGGGCAAAAATGGGAATGGGGAAGGGCAATGGTGGAAGGGGGAATTACCGCCCCGCCAACCTTGGAATGGGGCGGTAATTCCCCTTTCCACCAAGGCGGTGCCGGTATTTTACCGGCATGAACCATGGCGCTAATAGCGCCATGGTTCTCCGCCTACCGTGTAATGAGGCCCTATATATTTAACATATGCATATCATAAAAGGAAGATATCATTACAAATGTGACACTCTGGAAGATAAATGAAGGATCTTGATTCTTAAGGCTTGTTGAAGATAGCTCAATAATGTCCAGCCAACTAATGTTGAGTTGTTTCTCAAAAGATAGTACAGTGCAGGATTGCACTGGTAAACACCAGAGTCCCTTACAATGTAAGCCAGTGTTTTTGATCGCACATGCACATTGATGGACAAAAAAACATTAAATGCAATAAATCTTTGCAACTAGCAGGACATATAAGACAATGCTTAGTCTCGGCTTAACTTGCCCATATAGCAGTAACTGCGTTGAGGAGTATATAAAACAATCTTGCCCTAGTAATTAAAATCCAATCATATGCTTAGTTACTCAAGGAGAGATCTTCCTGTTTAGCATTTGAAATGAGCACCATATGTCTGTGATTTGATAATTTCATTAATTCTTTTTCCCCCTAAAGTATTGCATAAAAGATGCTAAACATTATTTAAAATGGGACGACAAAGACCGATATTAAATATTTAATTGAGTAAAATAAGTTTGTCCAATACCATTTGTTAATAGTTTCTTAATATGCTGAAACCAAGGAATGGAGTGTTCAACATTTTTTCCTAAAATAGATCTGATTATACATTGTATTAGAACTGCTCTACGGTTAGTAATGCGCAACCGAAGGTAGAGAAGTTCAAGGAATATTTCATCTTCCAAGTAGCATAGACCAACTTCCATATGTACTGCAAAGTTGGCGCCAGACCTCAGTCGCACCAGAATTTTTAGAATAAAATAATGTTGATCGGTGTGTAGTAAAGTTGCGTTGAACAACAATACGTCTCAATACTTCAGACTTTGTTTTCTCGGTATGCAGTAATAAAATCGTGGCAAAAATATCGCCTTTAGAAAAATTTCAGAACAAATATCATGGTTTGACCCGTTAAAGATGTACCCCATTATACCATTTAGGGTAGCATGGGTTGTGGGCGGGTCCCTGCTCCCCTTAAATGATATAATGGGTCTGGGGGTTTCAGGGGTGTCCACCGCATCCTTTACATGGTTTACGGCGGAAAAACCACTGCCTATTTGCCGCAATTTCTTGTGTAAACGGCCATTTTTGCCCCGATTTTAACACATGGAACCGTGTTCTCATTGTACACCTGCATAGTTATCACTATACGCTGGGCTTTACACATTTTAATAAAATGGTAACACCAGCCAGGGCTTTTTTCATTCTAGAAACCTGTGTATTTATATGACAACTCCCTGTTAGCCCTGCTGAAAAGCATGTCGCCACATAGTTCAATTATGTGTCCCTTTCAATTGCATCATTGTTACTGTACAACTTTAGGACCTTAATATGTTTCATTCCTACACGGCAAACAAGGACTGCAGATTTCTGTGTGCTAATTTTCAAATCCAGCCTGCTTATGAATGAGGTATATTCTGTGATGGGGTGTTGCAAGACTCGAGGAATGCAGACTATTAAAGCTGTGTCACCTGCATATTCTAATATGGGCAAAGACATATTGCTGATGTGGTCACATCTGCCTCAGTTTGGACCAGAGTGCCATGCAGATCATTTATCTAAAGAGAAAGTGACAATGACTCAAGTAGATACCCTGACACACTCATCTGTCAATCGATAAAACTAGGGGGTTCATCGACTCTGACCCCCATTTCTAATGCAGGCTTTGGTATCCTGATGTACATTCATTAGTATTTTCAGTATATTATTTGCACATTCTAATGACCGCAGCACCTTCCAAAGTGTGGCCCTACTGACTTTATCAAAGGCATGCTGAGGACCATAAAAGCAAGATAAATAGATTCCTTCTTGACATACAAAGAATTTGCCACTATCAAACAAAGATTGAGAGATTCCTCGCATCTAATACTCCAGGAAGGAATCTCAGCTGTGTTTTCACCAAAATATTCTTATCACAAACCAATTGATTCAGTTCAATAAGAATTGCCCTCCCAAAAATCTGAAAATTAGAATCCAGGAGAGAAATTGTAAGCCTTTGGGCTATCTCTCCTGGCTTTTGTGTATATAGAGTTAATCACTGCCTGTTTCCAAAATGCTGGTATTTTATTAGTCCTTGTTATAGCATTAAAAACAATGGTGCAAATAGGAGCCAAAGCTCAACCAAGTCACTGAACAAATCAGCTGGAACACTGTCCAGTCCAAGACAGTTATAATGGGCATACAAAAAGATATTACATGACCCGCCCTGAAGGCTTTATCGAGTTTCAGACATATTCACATTTTTCCCACATTGTGATTTGGTGTCTGGGTGGCCTGCATGAGCAGACATTATATAATCCAAGGGTTTGTATGCGGGCCTGCAATGGCAAGTATGCACTTGATTGGCCAGCTAAAGATACTTATTTTGTCCATCAGTCTTCCTCACACATAGGGCCTTATTACAACCCTGGCGTTGGACCATGGTGCTATTAGCACCATGGTCCATGCCGGATTCCGCCATGGCGGATGGCGGATTTACCGCCCCATTCCAAGGTTGGCCGGGCGGTAAATCCCCATTCACCATGGCCCCTTCCCAATTCCCATTTTTGGCCCATAGGGCTCAATGGGAATGGGGAAGGCGCTAATTACGGCACCGTAAATTACGGAGCCGTAATTAGCACCAAGGTCCCTTAGCGGGTTGGACTTTAACGCCTGCAAAAAGCAGGCGTTAAAGTGTGAATCGGGCGTTAAGGGTTTAACGGCGCCGCAGCCTTTTACAGCGCCGTTAACCCCTTAACGCCAGGGTTGTAATGAGGCCCATAGATTATATCCTAGTCGTGGCTAGGGATTCAGTACTTCTTACCCATTTTGAAGTCCTGGATATTGTGATGAATCCTGCGATTCCCTCACTAAAACCCTGCAGGTGGCCAACAAAAGAAAGATGATTCCTGATCCTGTCCTGACCTAACGGTTGGGGTTCTGTGGGAGGATCACCTGGAGAAGAAAAGGCCCAGTAGAGTGAGAAGAATCTGTGGGATGGGACGCATTATTTTTCTTCCTGTAAGAAAGATGTATCACACTTGCCAAAGTATGTAATGGCTGGTTGTCATAATGATTTTATATAATCCACAAGTTAAACATCCTAGAACCCTTTGGCATAAAAAACAATACACGCCCTTCTCAAATCAAAGTGGCTCATGCACCTGTAGTCTCCACCAACTCCCAAAAGTATAGTCAAAAAAAGTATGTGAATAATACCAGTCTTAATTCAAAATAACTTTATTCCTCCTTCCAATCAAGCCTCATGATTAAACCAAATGACACTACTTTAAAAAAATGTTAGAAACGACAGAACAACTAATTTTGTTCCTGGGGACTTCAAGTCCCATAATTCCCTGAGTACTGGGATCAGGAAGATAGTTGAAGAGGAACCATGCAGGCTTGGTCCCTTAATTTATGTAAATGACCCACATCTGAAGGAAGCTGGCAGGCATAAAAGGCCCCCTCAGGTGCAGGCAAGAGGCTGGATGGAGAAAGTAGGAGGAGAGCAGTGTGAGCAGAAGGAGCTGTGCAGACCATGTTTGCAGTCGAGGTCGGGACTGGAGATGGAAGACACCAAGACCTTTCTGAAGCTAGAGATTGCAGCTGGTCTGGAGTGGAGAGGCTCTCCAGAGGTTCCAGGTGCAGAGATTGTGCAGTGGGAAGTGTGTCGCAGGAACGCTGGCCCTGTGAAGGCTCGTTCTGCAGATACTGTGCAGAAGGAAGGCAAAAGCAGCAAGGGAAGTTTTCCCTCTGGAGAGGTGGGTGGTGGATGATGTGTACCAGGAACTCTCAGGAATCTGGAGGGCTCCCCCAACAAGTGGCAAAGACAAAGATGGAACCAGAGAAGGTGTTTTCCGAGTCGCTGGAAGACCCAGCATTAGAGGACCTGCCACTGTGGAGAGGATCAGAGGCGAGCAACCCGGCCGGTGAATCCACAGTGGGAAAATTACTTTGGGACGCTCTGATACTGCTCAGGTGGTGGCGGGAGACAAGTTCACCCGCATGTGTGAATGAAAGAGGTGATAAAGTTCATTTTGAATACCGAAATATTACAAAGCAGTGAAAGTGGCCTATTGAGAAACCAAGTGACTTGAAAATTGGGCATATGAGTTTATGCAAGGTCCAGCAACCTGGGGAAGGGAACTCAATAAAAGTTAATGCCTTTGAGAATTACCCAAGCCAGGAAAGTTTACAACTTGAGCAATATAAGTCCAACAGACATTACCAAAGACAAAAGGGGAGTAATAGGAGACCCCTGGGTTGTGAAGTCTGTTTTCATGTATTCTGATATATATAACAACCGCTGATATAAACACACATTGCCAAAACCAAAAACGAAACAAAGCAAATCTGTATTGCTGTTCATATACGGTTTCTGGTGCAGTGGGAAAACAAGAGAGGCTGCTCTTCTGAAGGAAGCTGTTCAGAGGGAGAGGAGCCTAATTGGCAGAGGAATCGTGAAAAGCATACAAGTAAAGCTTGTTTACTTAAAAGGTTGATAAACGTTTAATGCTGCAAGCCAAAGAACATTTTGAAGTTGTTGCAAAGCTGTTCAAGTTGTTGTTACCACTGAAGCACAAACTGTTTATGAAGAGCTATTTGGGCAGGCGAGTAGACCCAAATGGTGAACATTTGAAGCAGTAGGCCTGGCATGAGAGGAGACTAGGAATCAGTTGATAAAGTGCTGAACTATGGTGCTGGTAAACACTGTATTTTCCTTTATGGTGCTGAGGGAAGAATTGTAGCAACCTGTAGTAGAAGAGTTACATTTCTTGAAGTCATTCAATTGTGGCAAGAATCATCCTGACAAAGACAGTTTGTGTTCCCTTAGTAAAAATGTATCTTGAGGTGCACTTGTACTTGCAAATGTCATCATTTATGGTGCTAAAGAAAGAATTGTATAATCCTGATGTGGATGAGTTTAATTTCTTGAAGGCATTTAATTGTGGCAAAAATCATGCTGAAAAATACAATCTGTATTGCCTTGTGGAGAAGATTATCCGGAAATACAGTTGTCTGCGAAGCAGAGAAGAAAAGGTTTTGTTTTGAAATATTGGAACTTCCTGTTGTCCAGTGGAAGTTACAAAGGACTGTGCTAGAACTTTGTTATCAACCCAGATGTTCTTAATTTCCTTTGAACTGTGAAACAAAGATCCCGGTGGAATCTGGGGAAGGGGAATTCATCCAGAGTATAAGCCAGAACTGTGAATTAATTACAGGTACTATTATGATGTTATGTTGTTATGCTGAATTGCCATGAATTTCATTATTACTGTGTTGAATGATTAAGTGTGAGGGACAGCTATCCTTTATTAGAGTGTTTCCGTGTTCTTTAGGAAGGGAAATCCTTGTTAGGCTAGGGACAGTGAGGCGTTCATGCAACCTTTTTGATTTAATAAAATGGCAAATTTGAAAAACTCTTTACAAAGTCATCTGCCTCACATTTCCGACTCCTCACAATAGGCACAATAGTGATCACAAACCCCGGTTCACTTTCGTTCAGAGCACGGGTGAAAGGTCTGAGAGCAGCCAACAATCACACTGTGGTCAAGGAATCGAGGTGGCAGGAACCAGCCGTGAAATTGTCAAATGGGCCAAAATAATGGAGGGAAATACCAGCCAGAAATATACGAGGCTGGTATTCCCCACATTGAAAATATCTGTTAAGATGGAAGTACTGACCAGATGATCGTGACAGAGTTCGAGGCCATGGTAGAGAGCATTTTGCCCCATGGCACCCATCATTGGCACATAGTAAAAAACATATATTAAAGTGGGAGGGATGGTTCGATGATGATTATGGATAGTTTGACAAGTGGTTCAATTGTAGATCAGTCACACCTAAGGAACTGTAGAGGCTATTAGAAATGTTTGATGATGGTCAAGAAAGCCTCTTATGTGAGATCCAAATGGGATACATTATTGGCTGCACACGAGCAGGGTGATACTCTTATTTTTTGGAAGCTTGTTTCAGTCAGGGACAGAGAAGGGGAGGTGCCTCTCCAGTGCACTATTGGTCAGGAAAAATGGTTCTCCCATTTCTCAGTACTACATGATAGATGATCAGTTGAGAAGAATATGGGAAATTGCCAGGGTGAGAACTATCAAGCACACGCTATCGATGCAGCCCTTTTTTTCCTAGAAACGAATGACATCTTGGAGGCAATATTGCATCAAAAGGGTGGCAAAGTGCGGTCCCTGACAAAATTCCCATAGGCTTGTTTAAGGATGAGCCGAGTATATGGGGGCCAATTTTGACAACAATCTTTAATGCTGTGATTCACACATGGCTGGTTCCCAGATCTCAGTGAAGCGCAGTTATCATCCCTAACTATAAAAAGGGCGAGAGGGGTGAACCTGCCTATTGTTGGCACAGATCCCTGCTTGACAGCTGAGGGAAAATATTTGCATGGCCATTACTGTATCATCTTCAAGATTGTGTTGATTGTCATGGTACAATGCACACACTTCAACCTGGCTTCCAGAAACATTGAAGCACTATTGATCAATGTTTCAGATTATTTGTCCTATTCCAAAAGTACGTAACTCTGAAGGGAATGAAACTCTATGTGGTCTTCGGGGACCTCTGAATGCCCTTTGATGGAGTCTCACAAGACCTTTTATGGCTTTGCAAAAGACAAATCCCCCAGCACCTGATTGAAATCATGCAATGGTTGTACAGTGAGAACAAGGCAGTAGTACGTTTTGGGTTGGGTGGGAGGTTACAGATTCCTTTAGGGTTACCTGTGGTGCCAGGCAGAGGTGTGTGCACACCTGCTATTGTTCTGTCTCTTTATTGATGGGATCATCACAGAATTGGTCGAAAAATGTTTAGATGCACCAATGGCAATGACAAGGTACCAGCGTAATGTTTTGCTGACAATGCTGGCCTTTTGGCAACATCACCAATAGGCATTAAGTGCACAATGGCATCTTTCCCGAGGAAAAGTGAAGAGATGGGGTTAACATTCAAACAAAATAAAAACTAAAACAATGGTTTTCAAACTCAGTTCTGAAAAAACAATGTACTATTAATATAATGGTTAATAGTCAAAGATACAAGCAGGTTCTCTGCTTTGACTACTTACGGCTGAGATTTCCGGAAAACTGCTAATTGTCAGCACAATTAACAAAGGTGTGTGTAAATCTAGAATAATGTAGTTATGTGGCCAAAGTGTCCCGCAATCATTGTGGTAGTGGAGCAGTTCCACCAGCCCTTGAGTTTTATAAGAAACAGGCCATCCCCTCGACCGTCTATTGGGCAGTTGTATGGGGACATGTTGACGCTCCTAAATTTACAGTAGCAAAAAATGTTTTTTTTTGTTTTTAAAGTTGCTGATGCTACCTCAGGGTTCACCAAATAATCTAATTCACTTGGAAACAGATTTGTGCCCAATAGCAGAACAGGTCATGACCAGACAGGCTCTGTACTGGCTCAGGCTGTGGACAACAAAGGGCCTTGAATGCTATAGGGACGCCCTGAGACATTAATTGTCTTGGGAGTGTGGGGGAGAGCATAACGTGCATTGAATAAGTGAGAGAGGCTCCAATTCACAGGAACGTGGGCAGAACACAATTTATTGGTCAGAGCATTGAGAAAAACAGTTAAACTTGCTGTTTTCAAGAATCGAGGCGATCCAAGGGAGACATGTGCCATCATAGAAGCCTGGGGCTAAGTTGTTTCTAAACCAAAGGGGATTTTGGGTATGAGGAATACTTGAACATTAGCACTCCGGCTTGTGCGAGATCTCTTTATTTAGAATTTAGAATGGGCACTCTTAAACTAGCCGGATTCACACGCACATGGAGGACAGGTAACACGAGGAGATGTCCACTGTCTAATCTATCTGAAGAAACAGTTGTACACTTCCTGTTTTTTTTTACAACAAACTACAGTCGCTCAGATTGCAGTACTGAAACCCATCCTTCAAGCAGAAGGTATTGCTAGCACTGCAGACGCGATGGACTGCTGTAAATGCACATCCGAAATCCTGGTGGTGAACCTGGTAGCTAAATATATGCATCGTCCTTGGCTGCGGAGAGAGGGTTTAGTTAAGGCCTGTGGTATGATCTCAGAATAGACCATGGCAGCAATGCAGTTAAACAAACAAAACAGATATAACTGCACTTGACAATGCACTTTTTCTTCTATAAACAGAGCAATTGTTTATTGAAAATCATTTTGTACAGATATGGCTTGGTTACAAGTCTATGGACTACATTGATATAATTGCAATTGGTATAGCACATTCATTATTTGCACAGAGACATTGTCTATTGTGTTTAAGTTATGATCTGCTTTTATGAGATTTTCAGGTTATTCAGTCATTTTTTATTCCAATCTATATTTAATCAATGATGATCCAAAATGAATTACAATTGTATAATTGAAAATTGTTTTATGTAAATTATGGTTGTATGGCTCATGACGAATAAGACTTTGTTGATGAAAATAACCCACGGTAGGTGTGCCCTATTAACAACCTTTGCCACAGGGGATCGTTATAATATTGCATCAAACAGTGTGTAACGGTTGAAAAAATAAATTGCATAACAAATTTAAATGAAATCAATATTTATCCCAACACGTGAAAATCCAAAAACTCTCAAAAACCCATAATTTCTCCCATGTGTGTAAGTAAACAATATAGCACACCAACACAACATTGTATCATTAATCATTAGTTTCAAACATACATCAATTACATACATGAACATTGACAAATGAAAATATCCCCATATTTAAAGGAACAATATAAGAGTGCATGAATAAAACAATACAGTATGTTTGTTTAGCCGTAGATAACAATCAAGGACCTATTTAATGATCAATTATAAAACCAGAAATCAGTTCAAAATAATTCTATTTAACATGATCATAAAAAATAAATCAAATTAAATATACTTGTATGTTGTTTGTCTTAAATGTTGGGGACTCTTCATTTGTCAGATGTCATGTATGTACTTGATTTATGTATATAACTTATGGATTAATGATACTATGTGTTGTTGGTGTGCTATACAGTGTGTTGTATGCTCTTATGTGATGCATTGTGTAGAGAATAGAATATTTGTATTGGCTCCAGGAATTTAGTGAGATTGGGGGTAGCGCCTTCAATTGTTTCTTGTATAGGTGTGGATATGATTGTTTGGTGAATGCGGGGGTAGCGCCTCCCATGTGTTTGGTTTTGGGTGAAGCTTATATGTGATATTTAAGTATGGTTTTGCTGATGATGTGAATGCCAGGTCAGCATGTTTGTGACTTCCAAATGTGATTTCTGGGTGTAGTGCCTTCAGTAATATTTTGAGTATGTGTGTGGAATGATATACACAAGGGCATTTGGGAGGTAGTGCCGCGTTATGTGGTGTTTGGGGGTAGCACCTCCAGTATAGTATGGGTGTGATTTTGATGAGTCGTGCAGGGTTAAACAGTGTATGTGGGTTTATGGTGGTAGCGCCACCATAGATGTCGGGGTATGACTGTAATGAGTTATGCATGGTTATCCCACGTATGGCTGTGTGAGGTGGTAGCGCCACCAAGTGTTGGAGCTTGACTGTGGTCAGTAATCTGAGGTGAATGGTTTGGTATCTGGGTGGTAGCGCCCCCAGTAAGTGTAGGGTTGTGACTGCAGTATAAGTCACGCATGGTTAGGGGTATGTGTGTACGGGTGGTACGCCCCCGGTTTTGGCTGATTTGGGCGTGCCTGTGGTATTAGGCATTGCATGGTCACGTATTACCCCGACTTTGTGGTTTATTTACCACAAATAATGTATTGTTCTATTCATTGTGCACGTGCGGCTGTGTTTGGCTGTACTGTGTGTCCTTCTATGACTCTTTTCACCCCATCAGGGTCCGGAGTGCAACAGTGACATTAGTTGTTGGTCCTGGTGAGCCTGGCCAGCGCATCGGGTATGAGGCGAGTGTTTGAGTGTCAGAGCACATGTTGTGTGCTTGCCCTGATGATGTGAGTCCATGTGAATGATTTGGAGGTGTGTGGAGGTGTGTTGTGTAATGTCTGTGTTGTTGTCGGAAGAGGGGAGGTGTGTTGTGTATGCGTTATGTATTGTGGCTCTGTGAAATGTGCCAATGTAAGGGGAGGAGATGTGTTGTGTCTGGTTAACTCGGTAGTGGGAATGCAGAAGGAATGTTGTGATGTCATGTGGAGTGTTTGTGTCTGAGTGTTGGAATGCTTGAGGGAAGGTTCTTTGTTGGGCAGGTAGTCAGCCTGATGCCTGGGTGATGGGCTGCCAGTGTTTCTGTCCTATTAATGTAACTTACTTAAGGACTATGTAACTGCTTGTGAAGGTGTCCTGAGAAGCTGTAATAAACCTAGCATGTCAACCTAAGAAGGCTGGGCACCATATTTCCTGAATTCCGAACCAATCCAATCCTAATAGTCCATGTCACAACTTAGCGACCTAAACGCTGAAAATCCTCAAGAAGGTTAGTTCTAGACTCTAATACAATAACATAAATGTCATGAGCACATTTCCATATCCAATCCTAAAAGTCCATGTCGCAATAAAGCGGCCTAAATGCTGAAAGTCTTCAAAAGGTTAATCCTATTCTTCAAACATGGCCCACACCACTCACAAATCATGAGAAATCCATGCAGCAAACACCCATACCATAACCTGAAGTAGCTAAACAGAAATGCATTTGCTTAAAACAAGACGTCAATGTCACCTCCTATGTATCCACAAATCCTCAAAGTGTGGAAACATAAGGCCATAGCCGGGTATTATCCTTAGCTGTGACCCAAGGACATAACAGGCGGTCGACATAGAAGAGTACGGGAAGTTTCCTGAAAGTAATACGTCTTCTAACCCTGACACTTTTCCTGACCCCACTCAGTGGAAAATGAAACCAAGAGCTATAAAGACACGGGGGAAAAGGGTTAGAAGCCCTAATGAGAACATAGGTGGGGCAAATAATTCTCTGCAGAAGAAAAGGTTGGCTTGCATTATAACAAGGCCCCCTTTGAACACACAACAAAAAATCAAATCTATTTTTTTGCCAAAAGATGAAGTACAAAAAACACTGCGTACTAGTGAACCCAGCCCAGACATAGCGGAACAGGAATCTATTCTATTGACAACAATGTGTCCCTGTTAAAACTTTGTAATGTAGCAAAAAGGAATTCCTTGATGCCTTGTGATTTAGATTCCAACAATTTACTGTCATCAAATCTGTCAGCCACCCCAGACCAGGAAAACTTTATGACCTCTTTAGAGTCAGCTAGTGAGGAGATGGACGACATAGAGGGCATCATGGCCTATGAAGAAGAAGCAGTGAGGGGAAGGGAGTCTTTGACTGAGATACAGTTCCAGACAGGTGAGTCAAAAAGCCTTGAGGTACTTGAATCTAAGATCAAAGCTGTTTTCCAATTATGTGCCAAAATGGCAGTGGATCAAAAAGTTATGAGAGAGTATATGTCAGAAATGATCTTCTTATTGAAAAACTTTAAGCTCCAACCCTTCGTGGAGTCAGACAAACAGGACTTTGATCATTCTAAAACCCTTATGCCATCACCCAGAAAACCTGAGACACCTCCTGAAAGGGCGTATTTGGTGGCAGAATCTGATAGTAGGGCACTGGAAGACATATGTGCCGAACTATCATTAATGAAGGCCCCCGATTCGCCCCCAAGAAAATACAGACATATAAAGGCCTCTGGGGCACTGGGAAACAAACTAAAGACAACTCCAAATAAAGACAACCAACAACCAAGACCCAAACTGCAAAGTCAATCTAAGGCCAAAATCTTACCTACTGTGACAAATACGTTGTTGGACAGGGAGACTAGATCCTTTCAACTTAGAGGCCCGCTAGATGGATGGATTGTTAAAACACATCCCCCAACAATGGTCGTTAACAAAATATTTGAAGATGTCTCTGTCATCGTAGATCGGCAGAGACTAATTTACTTTGAGCCTCCCGATTGCCCTACAAGGAACTCCCTCTACATGGGACTAAAAGTAGGGTCTGGGGTGACGACTATCTCCCCGGAGGAGCGCATGGAGGAAGTAAGGGAACTAGACCCTTCGACAATTTGGGAGGAGAGAGTGAACCAGTTGAGGCCAAGACCAGACACTAAAGAGTTGCAAACTAAAGATCCTTGGTCGAAAAAAATGCCACAGTAAACAGCCCGTTCCTTAACAGAAAGTGGCTGTTGGAGCTACTGCACTTGATTCCTGACCTGGCCCTGATATCCTCCAAAGATTTTGTAAAACTAGAACTTCCTGAGCTTGACAGTGCGGATAACTGGGTGATTCTGACTTGCATCTCTCCGGTAGTGACCAACAGGATATGCAAATATTTATTGTGAAAACTCAGGAGCTGATTGCCCATAAAGGAAGCATAAATGCGCAGAGAAGGAGGGCCCCTGACACCAATACTTTTAAACTTCAAGCAAGAAGATTGGAAGGTCACTGGGAAGAGATTCAAGCAACTATGCATTGACAGAAGACCTGGATGAGTCATACGGGACTGCTATATTATCATGGAATTCTAGAGGACACAGGTCATTTTTATGTAATGCCGAGGTGCTACTAACAATAAATGAAATGTCATGTTTTTGTTTTCAGGAAACATGGCTGTGTAAGCCATGTGTACTAGACAGCTATAATATGATTTTATGGTTAGCTGACCAGCCGGCAACGGGCAGACCAAATGGTGGCCTGTGTATAGGTGCCAAAAGGTGGCTTGACTTGGTGGAATACACAGAGGACCCTTTAAACATGAACTTTTTGGCAGCCACCATCTCGAATCCCAACGACAGCTCCAAACCTTGGTGGCAACATTATATGACCCCCTGGGAGGGGCTCTGACGTCTGAAATAAGAAATACCCTTATCAGAACACTCCGGGCATGGCAATCAATGTATAAGGCTGGAATGGTGGTAATTACTGGAGATTTTAATGTGGACTGTCGTCAAACCCAGTCTGGGAACCAGGGTAGAAAGATAACCCACAGGACAAAGGGTACCCAGAGAGCTACAGCGTGGGCGAGAACCATGGCGGAATTTGACCTCCCCCCCATTCATCGGAACAATGGGGTAAAAATCGCCACCTGTTCGAAGATCAACTTTATTTTTGTGAATAACCTAGCAGAGAATTCCCCTTTAATTTTAGACGTAAGGGACACTGAAGCTAGTGATCATGCGATGTTAATTACCAATATATACAAAAATTATTTGGGACCAAAAAGCTACTTAAGAGATAATCCCGAGGTCAGCTCTGGTGGTAACCGCCTACAATGGACTCCTAAAATGATGGTTAAGTATAACACTCTGTTGAAAAATCCATTTGTGCTGAGAGAAGGGACAAGGGTGCAAGACATAGCAGAAGTACTCTGTAGTGTCGCAGTTGAAGTAGCTCCACTTAGGAAAGCGGGGAATAAAAAGGCACTATGCCGGATTCGGCGGTTTGACTCGCTCGTTGCCAAGAAAAAGAAAGAGATGAATTCTGTGATCAGGAAATTGCCAGGAAGGAACCCCCACAGTGCTTAAAGCACAAAAGTCTGCTTTGAGGAATAATTATAAATCCTGGTTCCGTAATCATAGGGTGTCCTGCAATGATGAGGGGTGGAAGTACTTGAACAAACTTATAAGAACAAACGATTAAAAAAAGATTTGCAACTGGTTAGGCAAGGCTCAAGGTTTACTGATGGCCCAAAAAGAACTAGTAACTGAATCTGACTGGATCGAGTTTATTAAAAGAACTTTCCAGGGCCCAGAAAACCCACATCACACGGCTTGTGCCAAGCAACACAGTTAGGTGGGAGAATACATTAAAACAGTTGACTTGGTAGTCAAAATTAAGAAACTGAAGTCATCAAGTGCCACTGGCCCAGATGGTCTGACCAATCTGATCCTAAAAAGCGACCCTGAGCTCTGGGCAAGTACGCTAAAACAAATATACTTACAAGTATGCCAGAGCGGGTGATCCCCGAGACATGGAAGAGCGCTATCATGATCCCCGTATTCAAAAAAGGCCAGAGAGACAGCCCAGAAAACTATAGACTTCTGGCAATGCTGGACTGTAGTGGGAAAGTGTTTGCTAACATCTTATTGGAACTATTCACGGAGTGGGCAGTCCAAAAAGGAATACTTACCTACCATCAAACAGGGTTCAGAAAGGGGTGTTCAACAACTCACCCAATCTGGACCCTGTTGACTCTGATATCCAACCTAGAAGCAAACCCGGGGTTGGCTCTGTATGCCGCTTTGTGGACTACTCGTTTGCATTTGATAGCCTTGACAGAGGGAAACTCTGGGCTATGCTAGAGGATTGGGAAATCAACCCTTCGCTGTTGTACTTTATAAAAGCACTGCACGGCGATACAGTAGTAAAAACCAGTCTATCAGAAGCTGGGGCTCTTTCAGACACAATTCCCACATGGAGGGGCTTGAAGCAAGGGTGCTCTTTAGCCCCATTGTTTTTTGACATCTACCTCTCCCTGTTTGCAAGAAGGCTAGAGGTTGTGCATAATACTCCCCCACAATATGAGAACATGGGCCTAGCGTGCATACCCTATGCAGACGACGTCATGATCCTTGGCAGGACTAAAGTGGGCCTGCAGTGCTCACTCTTTGCTCTATCTTCCTTCTCATCTGAGTTGCCACTCTAACCAAATATCAATAAAACAAAAATAATTATTTTTGGTGGAATAACTGCTGCTAACAAATTCAAACATTGGTGGTTAGGAGGAGAAAGAGTGGAAACCACAGATATCTATAGTTATCCGGAGATTACCTTAAGGTGTAAAGTTTACGGTAATAGCCACCTTAGAGGAAGTAACCCAAAAAGCCTGGGAGGGATGGTTAGCACTGAGGAAGATGACTGACGCTCAAGGTGGGAGATGCCTCGAAGCAAAAGTATTAGCATATAAAGTATCAATGGTCGCCACTATTATGTATGCTTTCGAGGTCTTCCCCTGGAAATGGGTTGAAGTGATCAGCACTTCTGTCCAGGCGATTGGACTAGAATTGGGGCTTGCTTTTTTGGCTATGCTGTGGTCAGTAGCATCGTGTAAATTATGGGCCAAAATAAAATACGAATTAGCGTGCCCAAATAGCTTACTCTTTCTTACCGCCCATCATGCCAGTAAGTACGAGTCAAGTAAATGGTTTAGAGACCTGGAAACCAGAGTGATAAAATTGACATTACATATACTCCAAAGACTTGGTTTGACTTTAACTTGGCAAAAATCCCTATTAAAGCCAGGGCTTATGATATAGATACAGCCCTGGCGCACTGTGGCGCACTAAAAAAGTTCAAGAAATATGTTAGACAAGCGTTTGATAGAAGTATCCCCAAGCCTGACTTGATAAAGAGATGCTACCCTGCAATGATGAGGTTTATGCTGTCAGTTACACTTCAAACAATCAAGGTGCTAGAAAACACTGGAGCATGGAGAGGCATTATTTGGAATCAAAGGCTATGTAGACTCTGTGGAAAAACCAAAAAGTCAGCAAGACATGTCCTAACACAATGTGAAGTTCTAAAAACTACATATAAGCGTGCATACGAGAAATATAACGACCCCACTTCTGATGTTTTTGGAGCTGCTTGTTTGGGGCTGACTCATCTGTACTAAACACAGCGGCAATGCATGTATGGGAGATGGCAAGTAAAAGAATAATGATTGTTAGTGGTGATAGTTTTTAAGATTCTTTTTCTTTTAACATTCGTTTTACATGATGTTAGTTTTATTAATTGTTTTGACATGTATTTTAAAAGTAAAAAATGTAAATGTGTATTATGTATATGTTAGTGTGAACAGGATGCGTCATTTAAAAATGCACTTTAAATAAATAAAAAAAATAAAAGAAAATAATGTGTTATTGGAACTTCCAGGCTTTGCAGTCATATTCTGAAGCTCCTTTGTGAGATTAGACACCTTTGTTTTTTATGTGTTTGGCTTCGTTGATGGTGCCATCTCAAAATCGGGCTTACAAAGTATTCACTCAATATTATTTTTCAATTCGTTATTGTGGTGTACTCGACCCTTGCGATCTACTGTGTTTTGCCTTGAGACTCTCTGCACAGCATTGTACCGGCAAGCCAACACTGATTTCCCCACAGTCAGGGCCACCGTTAGACCATCATATTTAAGAGCGGTGTAATGTTCTGTATCTTGCTAGCAAGTCAATTTCCGCGGAGCAGAACGCCTTACGTTTTGCCCCTCTGAGATTTGGTACACTCTGATCATCAAGCACCATGGCATTTGATCCTTGTGATAAAAGAAGACAGTTAGTTCAACAGTAGGATGAAAACTTTCAACAGCGTTTTAGTCACTTGACGTTTTTATGTTCTGCCCCTTCTTAGCAAACCTTGAAATCAACCAAAATGTAAACTCGACTGAGTACACTCGAATGCCACCTGAGTGAAAAAGTGTCCCCTGTAATTTCATCTGTTCCCCTTTCTCTCTATGTATTCTCATACATTTAAAACCCTATTCCCTTTTTAATTAACAAAAAAAAAACTGTTGGTGTTGTGCTTGTCCTATCAGGCTTCTTCCGTTTGTATCCTTTGTCCTGATTTTTACCAAAAAATACAAATAATTATAAAGAAATGTTGCCTTTTGCATTGCTGTTTGTTTGTGTGAACACTGTTAAAGATTACCATTTATGTGTGGACCTGGGAATCCTTCCTGTGTTTTAAACACCATTCTTTATTTTTGTGAAAAGAAGACCCTTTCCATAGTCTGTGTGAGTTTGGAGTGAATCTATGTATTTTCTCTAGTTGGTCACTTGTATACATTACTTCAGTTTAGTGTGAGTCTTTTCTTAGAAAGGTATTGAAATTATGAGGCTCGAAAGGGCACTGCACTTGGAGGGAACAACGGGGGATGAAAAATAAGTGCACCTCTCTGAAGACATGGCTGTTTTTTTTCCAGGTGCAAGTCTTAGAGGACAATTGTGCGACTCCTGGGTTGTTGAGGTAGTTACCATGTGTCCACAGCTAACGTAGGTGTGTCTGTGGTAGGAGAGTCATCAGTTTAGCAAGAGAAAAAAGGAGGCACAGCTGACAAACAAGGCTTTCCCACTGTCGCCAGAGGAAAAGGAGAGAAACAGGCTGAGCTGGAGGTGGAGAAGGCAGGATGCTGTGGATGTCATGCAAACTCCTTGTGCCAAAGGTGGTGGCAGGAGAGGGCGAGTTGTTGTCTCGTGACGACTGGGATACCATTGGCATCTTAAAGCAACTGGAAGATTACACCTGAGGATAAACTGCAGTTACTGCACAAGACCTTAATTTACCTTGGAGATGCAGAGAAGGTAGCAGTGACTCAGCATTGAGATGGTGTAGACGAGTTGTAGGTCAAACTGGAGATGGATAAGTAGGGAGTGTAGGTGGTGGTGCTTCCAGAGAGGGAAGCAAGGCGGGTTTAGGAGAACCAGATGTTGCACAACCAGATGTTGCACCAGCAAATGGTGGAGGAGGAAGAAGAGAATGAAGCTCTCTGACCTGTGTCTGTCCTTGCAGCGAGAATAAAAGCAGCCACAGGTGAATCTTGTCACGGTTTATATAGGATAGAGGACATCCTGACTCACGACAATGCCCACTTTTTCGTAGATCTGAGACCACTTTAGTTGACGTATGAAGGGGAAAAAAGCACTCTGAAAAGCAACCTATGCAAAATGCCAATTAAATGGGGAATGCAAATGAAGAGCTGTGCTATGGGATCCAGGGCACTGCACAAGCACAGAAGCATGGCATGACTAGTTAGAGCACATGTTCCTACTTCCAGTGACCTCTCTTTCACAGCACCCTCCAGCAGTGAGGACAGTTAAGTGGAAGTGTCTGTATTTTCCTCATAGTTGAAGACACCCGTTTATCACCAGACACATCAGCCATGCATCCCTTCAATCCCCCCTCAATTAGCCTGCCCAAGCATCTCTGACATCCATACCTACAATACCAGTGGCACAATACAGAATAATGGCCCTTTTGCCAACATCACCACTGCAGTTTCTGTTGTTTATTGTGGAGGCCTTTTAGTTGTGAAACTATTTGGGTAGTTATAGAGGGACTGACTGATGCGTCATCCTGGTATGTCCTACATCTATTCCCCGAAGACCATCAATCGAAGTAACCTAAATCCAAATGCTGTACCGCCCCAGTCTCTTGCTTGTGTCTGACTGGGAATTAGGCAAAACGATAATAAAAGCTCAGGTGAAATGAATACCCACAGATTCGCCAAGTTGGTCCCCAAATATTGTGGGAGTGGCGTTTCTAATTTGTTAATATGATACAACAGGAATAATTTCCAGAATCCTCAACTGCCTACAGAGTTGAACAAGTAATGAAAATAATTTCAAAGACATTCAAGTAGTTAATACTAGTTAAATCCTAGTTAAAGAGATAGGTTGGAATTAATGTAATTCATTTAATGGATCAAATGTCACTGAATCCTAGTGTTGGTCTACGATGGAATATTGACGTGAACTTGCAATTTGATGTACTTATGTTCTGAAAGCAGAACTTCAATGAATCACAATATGCCTTTTTCTATAAATTTTCAGTCTTCATATGCAGACTGAAAAAAACACAGTTAGAAATGGGCACACCTGACGTTTGGTAGAAAGTACAAGTTTTTGAATTAGTATATATTTATGAAAAATTCATCAAGCCACACGCCATTTAATCCAATGTCAGTATTAACTGGACTCGGTTGAATAAGGAAGAATCCACAAATGTAAAGCTTTAAAGAGGATGTGAGGGTATATTATGCAACCAAAAAATAGTGATGGGTAGAAGGTTTTGAATTAATCTGAACTACAAATTATAAAAAGGGTTTCAGCCAAATGCAAATCAGTCAGGTACTGAGTCCAATGGGAGCATCCATGCCCGAACTGCTAGGCCATGTCCCCTCTGCAAGAAAACACAAGCAACCACAGACATTTTTCGGCATTGTTGGGCCTCCTCAGAGAGGTGTAGGTTGGTTCCCTTTGGCGCAGCTAGCAAGGGACCCACCTCTCGGCATACCCTCTCTCACACAGAGACAAACTAAAACCAATAAAGTGATGGGTGAAAGGTTTTGAATTAATCTGAACCATTGGCACTGTCTGGTCAACTTTCACGTCACCGTTTTTTTACACCGTCTGCGCCATTGCCAAAAGCATCCAGCCATATGCAAATCAGTCAGGTACTGCCACCAATGGGAGCAGCCCTGCCCGAACTGCTAGGCCATGTACCCTCTGCATGGAAACTCAAGCAACCCCGACATGTTTCGGCCTTGTTGGACCTCCTCATTGTGGTGCAGTTTGGTTCCATATGGTGCAGCGCGTAAGGAACCTTTTTCTGGGCATACCATCACTCCGATAAGGAGACAAACTCAAACCCAAAAAAGTCAGTTTTTTAATTAATCTGAACCACTGGCACTGCTCTGAGCAACCTTCCAAACCACCGATTCTTAGCCCGTCGGCGCCATTGCGAAAGGGGTCCATCCATATACAAATCAGTCAGGTACTGCCACCAATGCAAGCAGCCCTGCTCGAATTGCTAGTCCAGGTCACCTCTGCACAGAAACACAAGCAACCCCAGATTTGTTTCAGCCTTGTTGGGCCTCATCATTGAGGTGCAACTTGGTTCCCTATGGTCTGGAGGCTTGCAGAGAGCAATGCCAGAGGTTAAGATTAATTCTAAACCTTCCAGCCATCACCTCTTTTGTTTTGCTGTAGTCATCTGAGTGGGACGGCTATGCCCAGATGTGGGTCACGTGCCTCATGGGCCTAGAGACCCAAGCTACTCCTCATTGAAAACCAAATTGCTCAACTAAGTATGTCTCCTCTGTAACCGGTACCACTCTCTCGGGCTCGATATACTGTTCTTCTGTAACCACGGAACAAGCTTATCCATGTCTGCTGTGTATTTTTTGTATACAATGTTGTTAAATCTGTACTAAGCAAACATCCTTGTAACAGCGCCATGATGCCCAAGGGCCGCTGTGCGCCATATAAATTAAAATAATAAATAAATAAAAATGTATAAGTCCATGAAGGCCGAAACATGTTTGGAGTGCTTATGGTCTCGTGCAGAAGGGATGTGACCTCGCAGTTTGGACTGGACTGCCCCTTTTGGGGTGATAGCAAGCCTGATTTGCATATGGTCTTTGCCCTTTCTTAATGACTTGGCAGGTGAAGAGCGATGGTCTGGAGGGTTGTCCAAAGCTATGGCAGAGGTTAAGATTAATTCTAAACCTTTCAGTCATCACCTCTTTTATTTTGCTGTAGTAACCCTGAGTGGGGCAGGTATGCCAAATGTGGGTCCTGTGCCTGCTGGGCCTAGAGAACCAAGCTACTCCTCACTGATGAGGCCCAACAAGGCCGAAACATGTTTGGGGATGCTTGTGGTGTTGTGCAGAAGAGATGTGACCATGCAGTTCGTACTGGACTGCCCCTTGTGGGTGGGGCCAGCTTGATTTGCATATGGTCTTTCCCCTTTGTAATGACTTGGCAGGTGAAGAACGGTGGTCTGCAGGGTTGCCCAGAGCAATGCCAGAGGTTAAATTCATTCTAAACCTTCCAGCCATCACTGCTTTTGTTTTGCGGTATATTACACAACACCAGCTAGTCTATCAAGATTTCTTGAACACCATACTTTGTTAGTTCTGTGGATATGCAATCTGTCAATGTTGGGCAAATATATTGAGTATTTTCTGAAAAAACTGGTTAAATGTTTGCAAATTCGAAAAAGAAGCTAATAGTATACAGCAAGAAAATGTAACCCAGCTAATTATTGCAGTTGAAACTTGTTGGAATGTAAAATGAGATAACATTGCTTAAGAAAATATGGCTGACTTATGTTCTTTGAGCAGGCTCGAAAGATGCTCAATCTCAATAAACTACATGTGCTTTAGAGATTGATGCGCTTGGGAGGATGTAAACGTATGTATTAATGCCTATCCTGCTGTAATGTAGCAGGGACTGGAGAATAGACATTGCAAATGCTATTGTCTGCGTTGTTGCAGGATGGCTATGTGTATTACTGGGATTCTAATATAGCAGGAACCAGACTCAAGATCAAAACAGTAATAATACAAATGATAGTATCATGGACACAGCCCACCGGAGCTGTGCGTTCTAATAACACCAATTCATTGTACCAACCTCGCTTTCGCCTAAAATGTTTCTGAGGTAACTGCTTCAAAATCTGTGCTCCTCAAAAGTGAAATGAACTTCCCAATGCCTAAAAATCCTCATCCTCCCTACCAGTCTTCAAGAAGACCATCAAAACTTTCCTTTTTAACTCCGCTGATTAGGATCGCATTTTGTGTGCTCTGAGGCCTATGGGCATGTAGTGCCTTGCAAGAATTATAAATAAAACATACAATTAATGAACACCACCGCAGTTGGTCACTAGACCTCTGGAAAAGCAACTCTGTTGTCTAGGGTAATATTCTGTACTGAGGGTGTATTACTCCACTGGTGACAGACTACTGCTGAGAGGGCTGCAAAAGAGTCTCTAGGGCTCATATCAATCCATTGGAAGGTGCCGCATCACATGGCACCACATAAATGTTGTCCCCCAACTTCATCCCAGCATTTCCTGGCACATACTGTCGGGGTGAAATTCTGCTGGGGTCGGCCGGGCCGTCCGCAGACCTCCGGGCAGGAAGGCCCCAACTCCTCCCGTATATCCCAAAAGAGATAGAGTATGAGACACACGCAAGAAGCAAGGTGACTCTGCTGTTTATTAGACAAAACGGCAGGGATGGGTCAAGGATCGTACGCGTCCGTCCTGACACACACACAATCGTGGGGCTCGCAGGCCCTTTTTACCTTAGTATGACGCGCTACTTACGTCACCTTACAAAGTTTAGCAAAAAACCTATTTCCACTCTGGATTGGTTACTCGAGTGGTAGGGTTAGTATAGCATACATATAGAGAACGGTGTTAGTGGTTAAGGATTAGTCAGGTGATATACTTGGGCTGTCCCTTCAATTTGATACATGACAATTGTTACATGAAGACCTCTGAGGATTGGTCAATGTTAATGGCGTCAGTGATAAGAGCCCCATGTTCTGATTGGTCCGCTCGCGAGCCTCCCAGTCTGAGACTATCGCTGTTCCCAGCTCGCGGTGCACCTGTCATTTGCAACAATGTTTTACTGTGGGTAGGTGTAAACAATGTGAGGATTTATTCATATGTTGGGAGGTCGACTACTCCCACTGCTGCAGATGTCCAATGAGTCTTTTAATTGTATCTGCCTGTGTCTTGAAACGTGGGATTCAGGCGTCTCCTTCCTCCTGGGCTTGGCATCCTGTCAGGTTTGGCTTTGTCACGTGAGGTGGGACCGTGTTTGAGGCAAAATTCAGCACAATTAATATTGTTTTTCCCACTGTGTGCCTGGTTTATCTTGCAGGTGCGACCTTGGCGTCGGCTTGCGGCATGCGAGATTGCAACATCGTGCCCTTGGCGGTGTGCTTTCGCCGGGCTCATTCTGCAGGGTCAGCAACCGAGCTCTTGCTCATTCACTGTTCATGGAAGCTTTTGCTTGCTGCCTACTTGGGCCTGGTGCATAGGTGGAACCATTTGATGCAGAGCGCTTTAGGTTACGGTATCATATTGCTCTATCCTCAGTATCGTGTCTCCGTTATATTCTTCATTATGGTACATGGTTCTTAGAAGAAGCGTGAGCAAGCCTTTTTAGATAAGTTCATTATGCGTCTTGCGTTTCTGCATTTTGAGAGCCTATGTGGAAAATAATAAAGATGCACGTCCGTGGGTATGTCTGTCGCCTACGTCATAGCACTGAGTATGTTCTTCGTGTGGATTGGTGTGGGAGTGTCCGGTGTGCATGTTTGCACAGGTGTGCTGACCGTTGGCTAGGTCGTCATGGCATCTCTAACGATGTGTTGATTTAGTGCTGGATGGTTCAGTCGAGTCCATCCATGCCGCAGGTGTCGGCATGTGCAGGGCAGGCTGGTGGGCACATCCGTATGTTCCTGTACCAGGGTATTTGGTCGTCTGGTAGATGGGCAAACTCCTCTCGTGGCGGGTGTCTGGGCCGTGATCCTCTAGGCCAAGCGCGAGAGGGGAAGGGCGGGAGCCTGTTCTTCCATTCTCCCACTTCAGTCCCCCCTCTGGTCGACTTGTAGACCACAAACATATCCTTTTCTTTATCTCCTTTTACTCTCCATATTTTAGTTATTCCTCCCAAATGTCCGTAGTGGTTAACATGGTCTTCAAATGACCAATACATATATGCACAGTTTCCTCCAGGAGTGCAGTATACCCATTTCCCTATGAAGCTCCTTGGGTTTCTTGGGTTTTCGAGCTTCACAGATGGTGGGTCCAGGTGGTTGGTGATGATCTGGTTGCGCAACTTCTCTCTCTCTTTTATGATTGTGCCTGTGTGTTTGCCGTCATCTGTTGGCATCAAGAGGTGCATACCAACCATTTCGATCATCTTGTCTGTGGTGCGTGCCTTCCGGGCCTTCCAAAATCTTATTATGGTCAGTGTATCTCCAGCCAAAATAGTACATCCAACTATAATCTTCAGTCCATCTGACAGCCAAGATGGCATCCATGACCATAATTTTGAAAACCAGCTCTCATCCTTTTTCACACCTTTACTTTCATCCATCATTTTTGAGTGCATCTGGGCCAATTGTAAAACTGCTTCTGTCAGTGTACCATTGTCAGCATCGTTGGCAGGGGTGAATGTGCAGCATGATTGTCCTATCTTAGCGCAAACTCCTCCTTCCATTGCTGTGAGGAGGTCCAGTACATATCTGTTCTGTAGTGCTACCATCCTCACTGCTCGCAGTTCCTCTTTTATTGCGTTGAATCCATTTACTGTAGAGTTAATTGTCATCATTAGTTCCCACCTAGTTATCTGGAGCCATTTTGCGTTTGCGTAAGCCTGTAGTCCCGGGTGTAATATTGAGGAGAAGAACATTGCTGCTCTACTGAATAGTCTATGTTCCGGCGGAATTGAGGTGAGTGCTGTTTCCGACCTTCCCCATAGGTAATTTCCTGTCAGAGGTTCTCCTTGTCTTTTCTTTCTATTCAGGACAGTATTATTGCCGTCGGTTTTGCTCTCTGGCCCCTTCTGAGGTTGTACAGATCTCTTCTTCCTTTTATTCCCTTCATCCATTTTGG